>NW_027117317.1:1212500-1769990 GCF_021436955.1 Diplodia seriata | reverse complement strand
TAACCCTAACCCTAACCCTAACCCTAACCCTAACCCTAACCCTAACCCTAACCCTAACCCTAATAACCCTAACCCTAACCCTAACCCTAACCCTAACCCTAACCCTAACCCTAACCCTAACCCTAACCCTAACCCTAACCCTAATAACCCTAAAACTAACCCCCTAAGAAAAGCCTCTAATGCTACCAGCCGGCTACTGGCGCGCGCATCGAATCCTTAGATGTAGCTAAGAGTGTAGTAAATGTAAGAACGCCTAACCCTAACTAAGATATTTTACGTAGATAATAATATATAATAAGAGAAACTAATCGCTAGATAAAAACTTTAAAGTTTATTAAACTAAGTTATTAATTTATCGGCTCTTTTTAATTAAAGTAATAGTTTAAACTATAAATAAAATATATATAAAGTATTTTATAGTACGTTACACGGTATAATAATTAAAGCTTAACGCTAAAATAGATTATCGCCGCTATTACTACTTATTACCGCCGCTTATTACTACTAAACTTTTAAATAGAGATTATATTATTATTTTTAATTAGTTTCGCGTAATTCTTAAACTATTTTATAGCGTTAGATAAGCTTTATAAACTTTATATATAAAGTTAATTTATTACTAGTAGTATTAGTAGTATATCGCGATATAAAAAAGTTTAACGACTAAAAAAGAATACTAATATAACTAGTATAACTACTACTAAGATTTTAAGTAAAGATTATACTATTATTCTTAATTAAATTCGCGCGATTCTTAGATCGTTTTATAATACTAGATGAGCTCTATAACTTTTATATATAAAGCTAGTTAGTATTTCCGTATGTTATAATTAAAGTATACGCGCGAAGATTTTACTAAAGTAATTTCGCTTTAGCGTACGAGCCTATTATAAAATTAATTAAAGTATATATCGCTTTAATTAATTCTATTGGTTAGAGGCCCCTTTAATAGATTTCGCCTAGCTAATATATTATTAGCACATGTTCGCCAGCAGCAGTAGCGCCAGCGGCGAGTATCACCACCAGCGGCGGCGAGCATCGCCAGTAGCAAGCGGTAAATACTACTAGTAGTAAGCACCGCCTACGCTTCGCTTCGCTAAGTGGCGGCCGGGGGATCTGCATAGATGACATCAGACCTGTTGGTTTCAATCCATGCGACGATATCATGAGGCGATATCGGCCTCTGTAGCGAAGCTTACTTACTCTCCGGGCTCCCCGCATTCCTTGTATTCACGCATCAACCCAATCAACCATCCATACTACATCGCATCATGACGCTCAAGGAAACTCTCAAATGTATCTTCAAAGGCCGCAACGACCAACCTCTCTTCGCCCACGGCCTCAGCCAGGCCGCCGTGACGACCGGATCCGGCGCCGCGCCGCCGACCCACAACGAGCGCGAGGACGTGCCGGCGTACGTCGCGAAGCATTCGTCTACTGCCGGCAGCGGCTCTGCAGCGGTTGCGGCAGACTCGAGCGGGACGCCCGAGATGAAGCGTCACGGGGCGTAGCGTGATTGGAATCTGTGGGATTGGACCGTAGTGGCTGTACAGGGAGGCTGCTGCGGTTTGCTTACGGGCGGGTCAAGCAGGAAAGCGTGGGGCGTGGAGGCTGGGCGGTGTTTCGCTTTTCACTACACTGAGGAAGCGTTTTGCGACCGAGAAACCCTGTTGACAGATACCCCAGCTTTGTTGAAACTATCAGTCCATCGTATCAATCACAAAACAAACACAGTATTGCTCCGACCAGCAACGGAAGACGACATCCGTGCAATGGCACGCCTCGCAACCACGGCGTTCATTGATGACCCCATCGAGGCGTACCTGTACTCCGGCCGCCACGATTACCCGGACAAGTTCGTCGACGCTTAAGAATCTCCATTGAGGCAGAGCTTCGACAGACCTTGTGTATCGGCCATCCTCGTCACCTTGGAAGCCAGTGACGAGGACTAGCAAGATGGCCTCAGAGCAATCTGGTTTGTCCGCGTTGTTAGGCATGTGTTCATGTTCGCGATAGAAAACGAAGGAGGTCCTATGAATGCGAGGAAGGCCGCCACCAAGTTCCATCCTGTGCCGTCGATCATAGACGTCGACCAGCCGATGGTGGATGCTGCCAACTCGAAGGCAATGATTGAGGCCTGCGAAAGGGCCGATTCATATGTCTGGATCGAAGAAGGCTTCAAGAAGCCAAGAGAGCGGTACGAACTCTGTGATCTGGGCGTCCATCCCGACTTCCGAAGGAGGGGGGTTGGCAAGATAATGGTGTACTTAGTTTGGGCCAAGGCCTTGCACGAAGGTGTGCCGTAGACAGCACGATGAGTCCCGCAGGCAGAGAGTTGTATCAGAGCATAGGTTCTCGTGTGGTCATGCGATGGAGATGTTGCCCGTTGCCGGGCAGCGAGTGCGACAGTATTCACTGGAATCCACCTGATGCTCAGAGACAAGAGTTGGTGAAGGATCGTGGGCAGAGTGATGGGCCGGAGCTCCACTCTGTCGTGAGAGGGCATTGTCTTTCAACAAAGAAAGAAACCCGTTTCTCCAAGAAAACCACCACCATGCGTTTCGACTTCATTGCCATTATCCTCGCCCTTGGAGCTGGTCTCGCCACCACGCCTGCCGAAGCTCGTTCGAAGAGAAGGATGTTGGCTTAAGTGGTCTTCCAGCAGAGAAACAGGCGCGAGCTGATCAGCATGCGAGGAACAGAAATGCAACGGTACCAGTTGCTACTGGAGGATGGAGAACCGGCCGTGCCAAGGGAACTTCTGTAAGTAGAATTGGCCTAATCATTTCCAGTGCGTCGGACCAGGTGGTGGAGACGGCGCAGCTTGCCACCGGCCCGATGACAAAGCTGGTAGCCCAAGTTACCTATGCCCGGTCATAGTTTAAGTCAGTGGTGAAGGTGGCTTGGGGTGAATGTATAGAGATAGGAAATATATGCCGTTGTCGGAACGGAACGATGTGCCATTTTAGGCAGACCAGTACACGAATCAGGTAGGCGTAACCATGAGTAAGGCAGCGCTTCAACCCCTGCTTTCTCCAGATCAACCATCTCCCTGAAATTTAGGCAGCGCTCGGGCCGCCGCCACTTGAGGAGTTCCGGGAATTAGAGATCCGAGCCCCATGCGGTAGCTGCTTCATCGACTAAGAAATTAAGGTTGCCGCTGGCTTCCGCCGCGCATCGGTAAACAAATAGACGGCTTGGCTGAGACTATGGTGAGAGGGCTATTTAATATATCGAGTGGCTACTTGTGCCTTTCGATAATTTAGACATAAAGTCGCCCAACCCCGCTGTTTAGTTGCATCCAACAACGCAGCCCGAAATCCAAAAATACCCCCACGCTCCTTTCCGCAGTGCGGCTTTTGTCATTCTTTCGCCTTGAGTACCCTTCCCTTTTGTTTGGGAGTGTCGTGGTTTTAAGCTTTGATCCTTCCAGAAACATGCGGACCACTTTGATTGCTTTACTTGCCGCTGCTGGCACAGCCGTGCAGGCTGTCGGTCCTCTTGTCACGCTCAAGAGTGCCACGTATAACGGTGTCGATCAGGGCGACGGCGTAACCAAGTGGCTTGGAATCCGCTACGGCGCCGCGCCTGTGGGCGACCTGCGCTTCCGCGCTCCTCAGGATCCCGAGCCCAGCTCAGATGTGGTCGAGGCCAACAAGGTGAGTCGACCGCAGTAACAACACCATGTCTGGCTGACAGTAGCAGTTTGGGCCCATCTGCCCCCCGCAGCAGCCGACAGACTACACTGTGAGCCCCGAAGCGCCGGACCGCTTCACCGTCGACGAAGACTGTCTTTTCCTCTCCATCTTCGCGCCCACCGATGCGACACCGGAGACAAAGGTGCCGGTGCTCTTCTGGATCCAGGGCGGTGGCTTCTCCTCGAACTCCAACTCCAACTACGATGCCACCGACCTGGTCAAGGACGGTGGCGTCATTGTGGTGCAGATTGTATGACCAGCACAGCCACCACGCACTCACCCATGCTAACCATGTAACCAGAACTACCGTGTCGGCATGTACGGCTTCCTCCAGAGCGAGGAGGTGGTGGCCAACGGAAGCCTGAACAACGGAATCAAGGACATGATCAAGGCTCTCGAATGGGTTCAGGCCAACATCGAGCAGGTATGCAGTTGATCGCACTCTCCCCGGCCCCCAGGCTAACAAAGCAACGTAGTTCGGCGGCGACAAGGACCAGGTTGTCATCGATGGCATCAGCGCCGGCGGCAGCGCGGTTGCCCTCCTGCTGGCAGCCAACAAGGGCCAGCTCAACCTCTTCGCCGGCGGCATCCTCGAGTCGGGCGGGTGGGCCACGATGCGCGACCTGCAGCAAGGCCAGAAGGAGTACGACTGCCTGGCCGCCGAAAAGGGCTGCGACGGCGGAGCTGACAGCCTCTCCTGCCTGCGCGCCCTCAACGCCTCGGCCATCCGCTCGTCCAAGTGCTGGTTCGGCCCGCACATTGACGACGACCTCTTCACCGGCTCCCTCCTCGACATGTACGCCTCGGGCGACGTCGCGGCCGTGCCCACCATCATGGGCGCCTGCGCCAACGAAGGCACCAAGTACTCGGCGCCCGAGGACACAAACTCCACGGCGGCCGCCAACGCCTACTTCCTCGGCCAGGACCCGACCCTCACCAACTCCTCCCTCGCCATCCTCGACGCCCTCTACATCGACCAGCCCGCCCCCGTCTTCCCCGGCAAGGGCGCCAAGTTCCGCCAGGCCGCCAACGCCATCGCCGACGTCGGCACCCACTGCATCATCCGGGCGCTCCAGAACGCCCTCGCCGCCAAGGGGCTCCCGACGTACACGTACAAGTACGCCGCGCGCGACCCCGAAGACGAGCAGGAAGGGTACGGCGCGTGGCACGTGGTCAACATGTACGCGGTCTGGGGCCCCAACCGCACCGACGGCGACGCGCCCGCCAGCTACGTCGGCGCCGACGCGCCCAACGCGCGTGCAATTGCCGTCACGCGCTCGTACTGGACCAGCTTCGTGAAGAGCCTCGATCCGAACACCGATCGGGCCGAGGGCGCACCCGAGTGGCAGCCGTGGACGGGAGCTGCGGGGCGCGAGAGGCTGCTGATCCAGACGAACGGCACCGCTATGGAGCGCATGACGGATGCTCAGAGCTTGCGGTGCGATGCCGTGCATGAGTTCAGCGTGGCGCTGGGAAGCCCGCGGTCCGGCACCGATAAGACGGAGCTGGATCGCGCGGCTGCGGTGAGTGCGCTGGCGGCGAAGGACTGTGGGTTTGACAACGGATGCACCGCGGCGCAGATCAAGATGCAGAGGAGGTTCAGCGCATGAGATGGGCATTTATATGGCTTGTCTCGTGTTGCAATATAGGGGATGTCTACCGCGCACTACAGTAAGTTCAGCGGCTGTGCTTTTTGCTTTGCAACATCTCGTCAAGGCATTTGGTCAATTGGCTACGTATAGTTCTTCGATGATGCACATGGACTGAAGGATTTTGGTGTGATTATTGTGGATTGATGGTGATTTGCATTGCTGGCGGTAGTAAGGGACTATGGGCGATGATGTGGTCCGATCGAGATGTCAGCATCCTCCACCGCCACCGCCACCTCCTCCTCCCCCGTCACAGCCCCCTCCGCCTCCGCCCCCGCCTCCGTCTCCACCTCCAAACACTCCAAAGCTATATCCTCCACCTGAATAGTGATTTCGAGAGCGCTTCTTCCGTTGCCGGGAGGTGTATTGCAAGCCGGTGTCTGCCGCGGGGTTCGACAGGTAATAGTCGTATTTCGATGATGTGTATTGGGGCGCGCCGTTGATGGGTCGAGGATGCTGCCCTGGCCGCGCCGAGGCTTGTCGAGATGATCCGCAGCCCATTTTGAAAAGAGTGTGATGTTGAACGATTAATATTTGGTGAGTTTGCTACGAAAAGTGGGACGTAGCAGAGGATGGAAAACCTTATACTTATAACAGATTGAGCTTCTCATTCCTACGATAGCGGCGCTGGCATCACCCTTGTTTGCATGGTATTCTGGCTGACGGCTGCCTGAAGGGAAGCCCCATCGCGTTGCTAAATATAGAGTTTTTCCCCATACACGTCATGATCATCCGCTTCGTCTACTTCTCCCGCCTTGGAATACACAGCACACAGTAAGAGAACGGCATCAGCCAAGCCTTGGAGGCTGGCTGCGGCATTGGGCATTGCCTCGAAGGAG
Organism: Diplodia seriata; assembly: GCF_021436955.1. NCBI lineage: Eukaryota > Fungi > Ascomycota > Dothideomycetes > Botryosphaeriales > Botryosphaeriaceae > Diplodia > Diplodia seriata. Next base: position 1,763,804 of record NW_027117317.1, on the reverse strand, counting down.
CTGTCGCTCTTTGACTCCGCCCCCACGTCTCTCCTGCACTGCCTCATCGCTACCTTCACAGCCACAATCACTTGCCACAACAGATTCTTGCTGACAACTACGTTCCTTCGATTTCCAACGTCGACGTCGACTCTGCAGTTGTACGGTACGGACCTTTCGCGTGCCTTTGTGCAATCCGGGCGAGTTCCAGAATATAAGAACGCAGCATCCTAGCTTGTTCATAGCAGAGGGTACCGCGTCGTCGGCCAAGGCGGGTGGTGGGACAATGGCTGGCCCGAGATGCGAGTGAGGTGTCTACACGGGCTAGCAGGCCGAAAGACTGGATTTGACTGCCTTAGGCAATGCAGAAAGCGTTGCGACAGTAGGCGAAACAAATCTGCGGCCGAATGCAGAACTCTTCTGAGAGAGATTGCAATTTTCGGTGAACCAATCAGATATGTCTCCAACCTTCCCCGCAGGTAAGTATCACATGGCGGTTTTCCAGAGCCCCGCAACTCTTTCCTCACGTTTTCGCAACACTACTCTAACTCGATCGCCGAGCGAGCCTGCACTTCCCTCGCGAATTAACAAATCAAGGTTTTATATCAGTCATTTACACAGCAATGCTCGCCGTACTTGTTACCTTGCTCTATGCGGCGGTTCACAGCTACATAATAGCCCCACTGATACAATTCTTACGTCGTTCTCCTCCGTTGGACGCTTCGACGGACAGTCGCATGGTCCTATACAGGACTATCAGTGCAACAGAAAGGCTTGAGATTCGACTGATGCAATTAGAACCTGGTGGCGAAGAGGATGAGATCCGGATCGATTTGTTTACGGTGAGCCTTGCCGACGCCCCCGTTTACGAGGCTATATCGTACACATGGGCCACCTCAGAGGGGGACATGAGCTTGTCTGAATCCATCATATGCCGGTGCGACGGCCGCGACCTACGTATTCCAGTAACCGCCAACTGTAAGACAGCGCTACGCCACATCCGACGTCCCAACCAGCGTCGAACGGTCTGGATTGACACGATATGCATCAACCAAGAAGACGTCCTAGAACGGAATGCTCAAGTGGCACTGATGTCGCAAATCTATAGTCTTGCAACCGGCGTTGTCGCCTTTCTTGGGGAGAGCACGAACAACAGCGATATGTGCTTTGACTTCCTGAAAGCTTGCGCTGAGGATGAATTCGCCCACCAAAATCGATGCGTGACACTGCAACTACGAACAGCGCTACTAGAACTCCTCTCAAGAGCTTGGTTTCGACGGGTTTGGGTGCTGCAGGAGGTGGCGCTGGCTCGGCGGGTCACCGTGGTCTGCGGACGAAGGACAGTTCCGTATGAGTATTTGACTTCGAAAAGGCTGAGCCACCTGGGATTTGACCCGCACATGTATGATGGATCCATTCCTCCAGTCCTCAAGCTTTCGAGGATGGGCACTCTCCCAGTTGACATGTTCCACACATTACTTCACATGGCGCGCCCGTGCCACTCAACAGACAGCCGGGATAAGATATTTGCATTGTTTGGCATGCTCGCCATCAACTCATGGAAACATGATCTGAGGGCAGATTACTCGGTCTCCGTACAGAGGGTATACACGGAAATTGCTGTTTACTTCATCCGGCGCTACAACACGCTCGACATCTTGTCATTCGTCGAGCATCCTGTGACCGTCGATGGCCTCCCGTCGTGGGTACCCGACTGGAGCAAGAGCCCGCGCCTGTCGCCGCTGGACGCCCCTCAGAGATTTCCCAGGCTGAACCACCACGTCCCCGATGTCGTGGATCTCCCCCCTCCGCAGACCAAATGGGACCTGGCCAAACTAGCCGTCAAAGGTCGTGTCATCGACGTCGTGCGCATCATATTACCAGTTGATAGCCTGGCACTGGCCCAAGCAGCCGAACAAACCCGTTTGCTCGGGTCCCACTCAGACATGGGGTCGTTTTGCCATGTGTTCGGCCTTGGGCACGCCTACGGCCACCTCGAATTCGCCGTCTCCTACAACATCGCCGTGAGCACAACCGGCTGGGACCCGCTCCAGCTCGGCCAGTACCCGTTTGGCACCGAAGTCCACGGCGTCGGCTCTCTTTACCGCGGCTTTTCGTCCGACTCGCGCCTCTGCACACGCGAGCTCCGCAGCCTGTTGCGAGAAACCGAAGTCGTCGGCCGCAGACGTTCGTTCCTGTTCGGCACGACATCCATCGGCATTGGGCCGCCGCAGACACGGGCCCATGACTTGGTCGTCCTGCTCGAAGGCAGTCGCCGGCCCGTTGTCCTGCGGAGGCAGCAGTCCGGGCTCGAGCTAGTGGGCGAGTGCCACTTTCCGTCTGTCGCGCCGACGAAAAAGAAGCACCGCCACGACTGCTGCTGGCACTTGGTAGAGGGTCGTAAGAAGTGCCACAGGTGTGAGTTGTTGGCCTACCAGAGCCGGATTCCGGTGCAAGATATGACTCTGGTATGATGACCTTGTCGAGCTGTGATGGGTTCAACTATACCTTCGCCCAACAGATCAGCACAGCCGAAGCTGCGTAGTTGGGGCACTTTCGCAGAAGAGGTGAGAGGCACTAAGTTATATCTATAGCAGCCGAGTCTCGTGCGCCTATCAGCTGGCTGTGCTAAATTTGGCATGGACGGGAAGTGACGGCGCGGCAACTTTCATCAAGATTTCATTGATTCTCCATTTTGATGGATGGTTCCGGGTGCTTGGTGGAAAAGTTTTGCGTGTAGCATGCGGTGAGACAGGGTCCCTCTGGCGCCCTTCTAGAAGACGGTATCGGCCTTTGACGGATGAGACGACATAGCTGATTGGTCCAAGATAGCGCCAACGCTTGCCCGATGCCGTCAGCTTACCGGGGCTTTCTCTCCTACAGGGAACGGGGCATGCCCATTCAAGGCACAGTGGATGCTTTTTGCTGACGTGTACCCTGCGGGAGAGACTATCGAATTTGCTTCCCACGCCGTTCCGGCAGCCACACAGCAGCAGCATACACGGCCCCCAAAACCCGACGAGCAAGATCGCTTATCTCGAAAATATCTGCATCCGGGCCCACTTCCTCAATCCAGTTATGCCAGGCCCACATACAGCTTACCGTCCCTCGATTCAATTCTCCCGCATGAGAGCTGAAACCTCAGTTTAGGCTAACGCTCTCAGCCGCACTGCCGTTTGTGTCCACATGGAGGGGCCACGATAGTATTGTTTGAGCCGTTCCTGGCACGGTTAAAGGCATGGGAGGCCATAGCCAAGGGCTGTAGTCTTATGGTATCGCAGTTCCCTTTCAAACCTTAATGGCGCCTTTATTCGATTTCGCGGGGTGGAAGGACCGAGTGGGCGATAACGTGTTCGCTACTGCGTCTCCAAAACCCTTCGAATTCATCTCCAGTCTCGCTGACAAGATATCCCCACCTGCGGATGTCTCCAAGCCGAAGCCGGCGTTTCCAGAAAAAGCCAATCACGATGCACCCAACGCCTGCTCGGCCAAAGCCAGCTTTCCCCGGCTGGGCAGATCTGTCCATGTTATGCGGCAAGAGTACGATGTCGTTGTCATCGGATCTGGTTACGGCGGGGGTGTTGCAGCGAGTCGAATGGCAAGAGCAGGGAAGAGTGTTGCTGTGCTCGAGATGGGAAAAGAGAAGTGGCGTGCGTATTTTGGTCATAGAGTCTGTCTAGCAGCGCTAACCCCTTTCTGAACCGCAGCGGGGGAGTACCCAAATAGCCTGACGGAGGTTTTACCCGAGTTTCATGTTTCGGGAGACACGGGCAAGCCAACAGGAATGTTCAAGACTGTGGCCACGGGATCCTCCACGAGCATGTACAACTTGATATTGGGTCAAGGGCAGAACGCTTTTGTTGGAAAAGGTGAGAGCTGTACGCACCACTCGAAGCTGGTTTTGATGCTGATGTGCCAAGGGCTTGGTGGAACGTCCCTTATCAACGCAAATGTGTTCCTGGAGTGCGACAAACGCACATTGACACTCGGCGCATGGCCACCAGAGATCCGTAATAACCCCAGTGCTCTCAATCCATGTAAGTATACGTGATTCTCCGAGAGGACTCGCATTGAGCCGTAGCAGACTACGCCCGCGCCAAAGAAATGCTGCAACCAACGCCGTACCCAGAAGACTTCCCGCTTCCAAGAAAACTCTCGGTTCTTGAAAAGCAGGCCGAAGCTTTGGGACTAAAACAGAACTTCTATCGCGTACCACAAACCACCTTCTTCCGAGAAGGCTTGAATAATGCTGGGGTCCAGATGAAGGCCTCGACTGGCAGCGGGCAAGATTGCACCGGGGTAAATGACGGATCAAAAAACTCGGTCCTGATGAACTACATTCCCGATGCTTGGAATTGGGGAGCAGAGATATTCTGCGAGTGCGAGGCACGTTACACCCGTCGAGACCCAACGGGCCAGGGCTACATCATCCTCTTTGCCTGGCACGGAGTCGGGAGGGAGAAGTTTGGTGAAGCCTTTGATACGCACTTAATGTGGGTGCGAGCCGTAAGTGTGGATCACACATCAGTCTTGTTCAATCGGCTAATATCTGGGGTAGAAGGAGTTTTGCTTCCTTGCGGCTGGCTCTCTCGGTACCACGGAGATTCTCCTCCGCTCCCGCGCTCATGGCTTAGAGCTGTCTCCTACGGTTGGGCAGAGATTGTCAGGAAATGGGGATATCTTGTCATTTGGTGAGTGATTGAACCAAAGTAAACTCGGATGGATTCGAACTGATGCTCTGAAGGCTACAACTGTGATGAATTTGTTAACGGTATTGGCCGCGTGAAGCCCACAGCTGACCAACCCCCTGGCCCGACAATAACCGGCGTCATCGACAACCGTGACGCCGCCACCTCCCCCAATGTGCTGGATGCGTACGTCATACAGGAAGGCGCCATCCCGGAAGCACTTGCTCCGCTGATCCAATCCATTCTCGAGTTGATGCCAGGGAAGCAGGAGCCAAAGACATCGAGTGCCAAAGACCAGCTTCAACGGTTGATGTCTCAGGCTGATGCAAGATTTCTCGGCCCATATTCTAAGAACGGATCTGTGGGCAGGACCCAGACGTACCTGGTCATGTCGCATGACACCAACGAAGCCGTTCTTTCTCTCGAGAACGACAAGCCTCGTCTGCAATTCCGGGGTGTCGGCCGCACAGAACACGTTCAAAGACTCAACTCCGTTCTCGCAGAAGCAACTCATGCTATCGGGGGCACATTGATCAATTCACCTTTTCATGCCGGTATGAAACACAACGCTCCCCCAGAATGCCTGAGTTAATAGAGTCCAGCATTCAAGCAGCAGGAACAGATCACAGTCCATCCCCTGGGAGGTGCGGTGATGAGCTCAGACGGCACCGGCAAGTGTGGCGCCACCAACCACCTCGGTCAGCTTTTCAGCGGCGATGGGTCAGAAGTTCATGATGGCCTCGCTTGCGTTGACGGCGCCATGATCCCAACGTCCCTTGGTAAGAACTGCTCCTGATATTGCATGTTGCAAGCTGACACTTCAGGCGTCAATCCATTCGCCACAATCACTGCGCTCGCAGAGCGTGCGGTGCACCTTATCTCACAGCAGAGAGGTCTTCGCATTGACTGGAAACGTAACAATAGGCTTTATCTCTTTGGCCAGCCCGCCGTATCGCGTTTGCCTCATCATGATCTAGCTGAGGCTCACAAGGTCGTGCGAACGGCGGCAGCCATGGGCGGTGTGCAATTCACCGAGATCATGGAGGGCCACATACACGTTGGTAGTGATATCAACAATTTCGCCATTGCAGAAGAGACTGCCAAAGCCTCATCCAGCTCGGGCTTGCTGTATCTGAGTGTCTCAGCTCTCAGCATGAAGGGCGCCTCCATCGCTACCGGAACGTTTTCCTGTAGAGCGTTGTCGAAAGATCCGCTTCTTGCCAAAGGCAAAGTAGACTTCTTCTCTGCCGATGAAACCATTTCCGAAGGCAGCAATCTTGTGTACCGTCTCGCTCTCGAGAGCACCGATGGCACCACATACCACATGCACGGCAAAAAGGCCCTCACCATGAACATGGCTTTCTCCATCACGTCGACGTGGAAAGCCACAACGACGTTGCACACCACCCTCACCCATTCCGACGGCACCCTAGCCGGCCGAGGCGTCCTGCGTGTGTCGTGGCGAAACTTCACTTCCGAACTGAAGACACTGTCAGCGCTCCCCACCGGCAACATCCTCGACCGCGCCTCAACCCTCAGCAGCTTCGTCGGCAGCTTCGCCCAAAAGACGGCGCCCTTCTACCTCGGTCCGCTCGCCGCCCTCAAGACGTCGCAACCGCAACAGCACACGAGCAGCTCCGCCACGAGCTCCTCAACCCCCAGCCCCAAAGCCCCACCCACCAGCACGACCACGCTCACCGCGCGCGACGGCGTCACCAGCACGCTTCGGACCTGGTGTTCCACCGCCCCCGCCCCCGCCACCGCCACCGCCCATCCTCCCAACAAGCCCCCCATCCTCATGATCCCCGGCGCGTCCGTCTCCCACGCCATCTTCGCGCTGCCGACCGTCCGCACCAACGCAGTCGAGTACCTCACATCCTGCGGGCACACCGTGTCCGTGCTGTCTCACCGGTTCAGCGCGACGCCGGTATGCGCAGCCGGCGGGACGGCCTACGAAGCGCGGCTAGACGTGCTCGCGGCGCTGCAGCACCTACGCCATGACGGACAGGAGCAAAAAATCTACGTGGTCGCGCACTGCATGGGGGCAGTGGCGACGGCGATCGGGCTGCTGGACGGGACGGTGCCGAGCGCCTGGCTGGGCGGGCTGGCGTGCACGCAGGTGTTTGCGCACCTGGTCTTCGGGCGGTGGAACGCGCTGAAAGCCGGGAACGCGTGCCTGCCGGGGGCGTACGCCTCCATCGCGGGGAGTCCGTGGTTTCCGATGACAGCAGACGAGGAGAAAGAAGGCGGGAAAGGGGCGGCGGTCCAGCGCGCCATCGACCAGGCGCTGCGGTTCTATCCGGTCGAGGGCAGCGCCGAGGTGTGCCGGAGCGACGTGTGCCGCCGGTTCAGCCTGACGTACGGGCGGTGCTGGCAGCACGCGAACCTGAACCGGGCGACGCACGAGCGGCTGGGCGAGGACGGCGTGCTGGGGGGCGTGCACATGCGGATGCTGGCGGCGACGATGGGCATGGGGCGGGCGGGGAGGGTGTTGGACGGCGAGGGCGCGGACACGGTGGTGACGGACGAGGGGCTGGAGCGGTTGAGGGGCCTGCCGATTCTGTTTGTGAGTGGCGGCGCCAACGTGGTGTTTGATCCCGAGAGCACCTTCATCACGTATGATCTGCTGAGGCGCCGGTTCGGGCCGGATCTGTACCGCAGGAGGGTCGTTCAGGGCTATGGGCATTTGGATACGTGGATGGGGAAGGATTCGGCGAGAGATGTGTTTCCTATCATAGAGGAGCATATTCGTGGGCTGTGAAGTACGTCTTTTTATTGTGCTATCTAGTTTCAAGTCTATCTTGTTTGCCTCAGGTCCCCTTGATTAGGTCGTTAAAGAAATTCAACCGTAGTGCTATCCCAGTAGAAGACGTCTATTATCATACTTTCTCCGCAGTCCCTGCATCGGTTTTCTCTCTCCGATTCTCTTCCGCCTTCTTCAGAACGCTCCTCCACTCCAGCGCCGCAGTACCAAGGACAGTAAGACATGCCAGGATCAAGCCAATCCGAAAGACGTTCCGCAACGCCTCGTTGTATGCCACGAGACCCTCCTCTCTTAGGTGAGCGGGCAACCCGGCGAGGAGCGAGGTAGCGCCACCTTCCGTGACGAGCTTCGCATCAAAGCCGGGCAAGAGACCGGAAAGCCGGCTTACAAGCTGGTTGTCGAGGACGTTCTGGCCGACGGACACGAAGATGGCGGCGCCCAGCAGCTGGCTGAAGAACATCAGCGACGTCCCGACGGGCACGTCGGCGGTCGGGAGGACGGTCTGGGCAGCGAGGTTCGGCGCCTGGAAGCACAGGCCCATGCCGAAGCCATACAGGATCTGGTAGCCGATCCACTTGCCCTCGCTGGTGCCGACCTGAAGCGTGGTGAGGAGCCCGGCGCCGACGGCCATGATGCACGTGCCGACGATGGCGAGCGGGGTGTAGTAGCCGATCTTGGTGGTCGTGAGGCCGCCGAGGATGGATGCGAGCACCATTGACAGCAGGAGAGGCAGGAGTTGGATTCCCGATTCCACGGCGGAAGAGCCTTTGATGGACTGGAACCAGACCGGGAGGAAGTAGACTGTGGACAGGGTCAGCGGGGAGGTAATGCCGCGTGGGTGTGTGGTTGACATACCGCATATGTATTGTGAAGAGCCGATGCAGACAGTGGCCCAGCAGCCAGCGACGATGCTGCGTTGCTTGAAGATGCGCGGGGGAATCGTTGCTGTCTTGGGCAGGCACACCTGCACAGCAGCGAAAGCAACGAGCAAGATTACGCCGAGAGTCAACAATGCCACGATGCGTCCATTGCTCCACTAGAGACTATTAGTAAAGTTGAGACCTCATTTGTGGAAGCAAAACTCACCGCGTATGTATTACCGCCCCACTGAAGTGCTAGAAGTAGACAAACGACACCTGGGATTAGGACTGCGGTGCCAAGGACATCGAGCTGTGATAACTTTTGTGTCCAGGGGAGCTTGGTTGAGTCTCTGTCGGGGACCTTGAGGCAGAGGGCAATGACGACCATGGACACGGCGCCGAAGGGCAGGTTGATGTAAAAGCACCATCGCCATGTCGCACTGGAGGATGTGAAGGCGCCACCAATCAGCGGTCCTATGATTGAAGCGATGCCAAAGAGGGCGCCGAACATGCCTTGCAGTTTCGGCCGTTTCTCCAGCGGAACGGCATACACCATACTGACAATCTGCCATGTGTTAGAGGGTGGTGAGCGCGGAAGATGGAAACGGCCAACTTACGCATCCAGCAAAGATTCCGGCGGCGCCGACACCGGCTATTGCTCTTCCAACGATGAAGGCAGCCGACGACGGAGCGGCGCCGCAGACGACGGAGCCGAGCTCGAACAGCAGGACGCTCGTGAGCATGACGGCTTTGACGGAATAGAAGGTGTAGAGTTTTCCGAACAGCAGCTGGAACGAGCAGCACGTCAATGTGTACGCGCTTCCGTACCAGCCGACATCGGGGAGGGAGTGGAATTCGTCCGTGATCTGGGGGATGGCCTGGCCGGAATGGTCAGCACGTGGGTTTGCAGCTCGGTGGAAAGGGGCGTCATGCCGTTGAGATGATGAGTCTGTCCAGCGCAACGAGAAAGATGCTCAGGAAGACGGAGACGAGAAGTAGGAAAATCTTGATGGCAGACTGCTGCTGATACGTGTCGTCGTTGTGGGAGCTTCCTCCCGTGTGCGCTGCATCCGCATCTGATTTGGCGCTTTGTTGGGAGGTGGAATTCCGTCGAGACTCCATGTCGTTGCTCTTGCGAATGGAACAATGGCTTGTTCGAAAATGAGCCTGGTGAGATTGGTACCTTTGACAGCCAAACACAGACGAGGAAGCTCTTGCTTTTATGTGTATGGGGAGCAATTCGCGGACTGTTGTGTGTCGGGGTTTAGTAGAGCCCGAGGGGGTTGGTGGGGGCGGATTCCTGCCCCGGGCTTTTCAACCCCCCGAGCCACACTCAGCTCTCCCCGAGAGGCGCGGCCCAGCCATGAGGACCTTGGTTGAACGCAATATCTTGTTTTAATCGTACATTCTGTTGCTTTGCTAACCCGATCATACCTTGGACCATATGTAGCGGCATCTTGTCACTCCTGCGAGTCTTTAATCCTGCAGCTCGTCCCAGTACAGTCCGTCGGGATCCATACCTGGGTCAACGGCCCAGACAAAATCTGGAAGCGCCTCCAACCGTCGCGGTGCTAAAGGGACTACTTATCCCTTCAAAAATTTCGGCACCATCCCATCAAATACCGCTACATGATGGAAAGCCAGACACGAGATCATGATACGTGGACTGTGCGGAGGACAGTGTGCAGAGAGGCGACGAGCAGTTGAGATTAAGAAAGTAGATTACTTTTTGAACTAACTATGGGATATGTGATGATATAGAGACAGCAATGCCGCTCGAACACGCGATATAAACAGGAGGCTTCATTAAGAACCGCCCAGCATCAAGTAACGTCAGCAGCGATGATTGTAGCAAAAAAAACCAGCAGCTCAAACACTGTGGAATTTAAGATAGGAACTCAATACGTAAACCCATTAGTAAAGTTAAACAAGTTACTCGGGTCCCACGTGCTCTTGATCGACTCCAGCTTGGACAGCTTCTCCGCCGTGTACCACGCCTCGCGGCCCTCGTCGCCATGAGCGTAGTTGACGTAGACCTCCAGGCCCTTGGCACCATTCAGCTCCACGAACGCCGCACGCCTCTCCAGCGCAAAATCGGAGATGGCGGACACCTGCTCGTCCGTCGTGAAGCCGCTGAAACTCATAAAGCTGCGCCACGCAACCACTGTTAGCATCGCCACAGGAGGTCGTGGAAAATGGAGGCAAGTCCACTCACAGGTAAGCCAGCGTGTCTCTGTACGGATACGCGGCCGCGTCGTCGGCCGTCTGCAAGGTGACTTTGGTCGGAAACATCTCGGCCACCATGTACGACGTCGTCAGGCCGGTGGCGGCGTAGAAGCCGATGTACGCATCCAAGGCCGCCTGGTGGGTCGCGACGTCGTACTCGTACAGGTTCAGCCCGTACGCGGCTTGGTTGAGCCCGGCGATGCAGCCCAGCGCGTCCGCCCCGAAGCGGTTCTCGTGGATCAGCCGGTTCCACGGGATCGTGGTGACGTTGGACTGCAGCGATGTCGCGTCGAGCAGCGGCGCGAGGACTTGCCTGCCCTCGGCTTCCGCGCCGGCGTAGACGGTATTGACCATTATCACGGTCTGGAGAGTGCGTTAGCGGCGCGTGGGGGATGGGTTAGGGGATGATGGGCTGACTGAGTTGAAGGTGCTGGAGTATTGGATGGCGGTGGTGAGGGCCAGGGCGTCCGGCTGGTTGCCGGCAAAGTCAGCGAGGATCTGGAAGATGGTGGCGTTTTCGCTGGCGGCGAAGAGGAAGTCGCCGTTCAGGGCCGATCCGCCGTTGGTCTGGTCATGCAGCGTGTACGTGGCCGAGGTGATGATGCCAAAGTTCTGGCCGGCGCCCCTGATGCCCCAGAAGAGATCACTGTTCTCGGACGCAGAGGCGTTGACAATGTCGCCGGTTCCGGTGACGATGGTGACGGAGTCGAGGGCGTCGATGATTAAGCCGTGGACGCCTTGGTACGGGCCAATGCCGCCGCCCAAGGTAGCACCAACCATGCCCACACAGGAACACGAGCCCGTCTCTAGAGAACATGTTAGCCAATGCTCGGTCGTGGGGAATGTACAAGGGCTGCAGACGGATTTCCTTTCCAGCTGCGAAGACGGGATCGAGAATGTCACCAAACGTGACTGCGCCGCCGATGGTCATTGTGCTTGCCGACTCGTCAACAGAGACAGAATCGAAAGCACTAAGATCAACATTGATGCCATTCTGCAGAGCGCTGGTCGTTGTCGTGTAGCCATGCCCACCGCCGGTGCCCAGGAAAGGGATGCTATTATTCGACGCATACTTGATCTGTGCCACTGCAATCAGCGTTTTCCTCTCGTCGAAGAAACGGGAAGACGTACGATGATCGAGACATCCTCCGCAGTGGCAGGCTTTACGCCTACGACGTAACCTGGCGCGTCGTATGCATTCCATCTCTCGGTCAAATCACTAGCATAGGCCGCGTCACTGGGAAGGAGCACTTCGGAGCCAGAAGAAAGGTTGTCGGTGAGATAGGCTTGGATGGTGGCGGCGTCAATGGCCGAAGCCAAGTCGACGACGCAGAGTAAAGAGAGGATGAGTGCAGCAGCCATGTTCAAAAACGCCCAGCTTGTAGAGCCATCCGGGCGAGATGGCGCTTTATGAGCTTATTGTGACCATAAGCGAAATTGCTGCAGAAGGATGACGGCGGAACGCGAGCGGAGAGAGCCGAATGCTTGTCTCCAGATCCGAGTCAGCTCACGAGCCGTGCGAGGATTGCCGCGTGTTGGCCAGGATTGGGATCGGGCTAATACGCGATGTTCGGCGTCGAGATGCAGCCACGCCGAATCCGAACACAACATATGATGATCAGGCCGTGGCCCCCAGCTGAAACCTGGTACAAGCCACTTGGTCGCAAATTGGAAATGGGGAAAATTGACGTGCACCATCACATGCTGCCTCCCGGCTATGTGAAGAGTAAGCGCCTAAGCATCTGTCCGTTCCGGAGGCTGACCTGACGGTAGAATGGAACGAATCATCCGGCATCCCCAAAGGCTTGACACTCCCAGCATGGAGCACTGAGATAGACCTGGAGTTCATGGACCGGAACGGCATAGAGGCTTCCATCCTGTCGCTCAGCGCCCCCGGGCTGGCCTTTGTCAAGTCTCCCGACGAGGCCTTGCAGCTCTGTCGATGGGTCAACGAATACGCGGCAGAGATCAAAGCGGCGAACCCTTCCCGATTCGGCTTTTTCGCGACCCTACCGCCGCCCGAGCCGGTTGGACCTTGCATAGAGGAGCTGCGCCACGCCCTCGACGTGCTCGAAGCCGACGGCGTCACTCTGCTGTCCAGCTACAACGACAAGTACCTGGGCCACCCCGCCTTCCGTCCGCTCTGGCAGGAGCTGGACCGGCGCAACGCCGTAGTCTTCGTGCACCCAACCTTTGCCCAGACGTGGGGCGCGTCATCCGACCCGACCATCCCGCGGCCCATTGTCGACTTCCCCCACGAGACGACGCGCACGGCAGTCAACCTCGTCACGTCCAACACGGTCCGGGACTTCCCCAACTGCAAGATCATCCTGTCGCACGGCGGCGGCACGCTCCCGTACGTGGCTACAAGGATCGCGAACCAAACGGCCGATCTGGGGTTGAAGGAGAAATCGGCCGACGACTTTCTTCGGGACGCGAAACGCTTCTACTATGACCTCGCCTTGACCGGCTACGAGGGCCCTGTCGAGGCAGTCGTCAAGTTTGCTGACGAAGGCCATGTTCTGTATGGCAGCGACTTCCCCTTTGCTCGCGAACGGACGATTGTCCCGCAGATTGCGAACATCCAGGCGGCGTCCATGGATGAGGAGACGCGCCTGTCGATTGACCATGGCGCTGCAAGGCAACTGTTTCCTCGTTTTTCAAAGTAGTGTTTGAATTCATCTCATGCTTCAGCATACTGTATTCGTGATAGCAACACGAGCCACCGAGTGATGTATCAAAACCACCGACATACGGACCATCCCTTGGAAAGAAGACAAAAGGAAGAAATCCCGTGAAGCTCGTCGCACCATGCTGTACGCGCGCCGCGTCAATGTCACCATCGTGCTGCAGATCTCCCTCACGCGACGGTGGAAATAGCCAGTTGGTCCTAAAGCCAGTTAGCCAAGACAACAGCGCCGCGGGTGCCAGAACCCAACTCACCGGTCCGCCAAACGGCAGAACAAAGTCAGCCGTCTCCGTCACATACTTATAGCCCTCAGGCGACTCCTCCGCCCTGCCCCTCTGCACGTACGCCAGGTACTCAGGCGCGCCAGGAAACACAATGTTATCGGCCAAAACCACCGACCCGGGGCGGAGCAGCGACTCGCGCTCGCACACCTGCAGGTCCGCGATGTAGAAGTCCTTCCAGTGGTCCAGCAGCACGAAGTCGACGGACTTCGGCTCCACCGCGCCCGCCCGCACCAGCCGCAGGAGCGACTCCCCCGCGCTGCCCACGTGGATAGAGACTACGTCCCGCAGCCCCGCCAGGTCGCACAGGCTCGCCGCCACGGCTGCGATGATCGGGTTCTTCTCGAACGACACGTAGCGCACCCGCCCGCTGCCGGCGCGCTTCGCCATGGCGCTCGCCAGGCAGATGGCCGAGTAGCCGACGTAGGACCCGAACTCGAGGAACGTCGTCGGGACGGAGGAGGAGGAGGTGGTGGTCGTGGTGGTCGTGGTGGTGTCCAGCAGGCGGGTGATGAAGGCGCGCTTCTCGGCGCCGATGGTCATCAGCCCGCGCGGGATCGTGGCCGCGAAGTCGTCGATGGCGTCGCACACGGCGTCCGGGTCGCCGCGGAGCTGGGCGAGGTCCGGCCGCGCGTAGATGTACTTGAGCAGCGCGAGCTCCTCGGCGCCTTCTTTCTGTGAAGAACGGGGGTGTGTCAGTGGCTTGTTTTTTTTTCTGCTCGGGGCTGGCGTGGCATAGGGGTAGGTACGTGGTTTGCGGCTACGGTGGCGTTGAAGAAGTTGGAGCTGTTGGCGACGGCGGGCGCTGAACCGTCGCCGACGGCGGCCGTGTCGAAGTATGTCGATGTGCCGCCAGCGGGCATTGCCGGGGCTTGGGTCGTTACGGCTGCCATTTCTTGTTTCTGTTGATATTCGTTTTGCAATTGATTATAATTGGATATATTGCAAGTGGTTACAATTGCATATAAAGCAAGTGTCGACCGGTCCATTTCGGGCAGATTCGGCAGCGAATCAGGCCCCTCACCTCCCCCACCACACGCTCTCCGCATCTTAACTCCACCACCGCGGCTGTTAGCCCCGGGCATAAGGCTATCCCCGATGTAAATATCGAGAGCAGCGTGCAAGTTCGTCAGTCCATTCTCGCCGCAGCCATGGGTTTCGCCACCACCATCCTCCACTCGCAATTCTTCGTCACCCCGCCGTTGCCTGACTCCGACTTCACCGGCCAGACCGCCATCGTCACCGGCGCCACCTCCGGCCTCGGCTTCGAGGCGGCAAAGCACCTCCTGCGCCTCGGCGCCTCGCGCGTCATCCTCGCCGTGCGGAATGTCGCCAAAGGGGAGCAGGCAGCGAAAGAGCTCGCGCCCGCGAAGGCCGCCCCATCCAGCACCGTCGACGTGTGGCAGCTGGACCTCGGCAGCTTTTCGTCCGTCAAAGACTTTGGAGCGCGCGTCGCGACGCTGGACCGTCTGGATGCCGTCGTGCAGAACGCCGGCATCATGACCAGCCAGTTTGCGCTGGTCGAAGGCTGCGAGAGCCAGATTGCCGTCAACGTCGTCAGCCCTGTGCTGCTCGGCTACCTGGCTCTGCCCAAGCTGCAGGAGTCCGCCGCCAAGCACGGTGCCAAAGGCAGGCTGGCGTTCGTGGGCAGCGATCTCCAGTTCATCGCGCCGCTGAAGGAGAAGTCGGTGCCCGGGAGCTTGCTCGACGCTCTCAACTCGGAGAAGACGGCCAGCATGGGCGACAGGTGGGTTTTATTGGAACTATCCTCGGTTTAGCTGCTGATTGAGCTCAGATACGGCGTTTCCAAGCTGCTGCTGCTGTGGGCTGTACGGGACATGGCGCAGCGATTCCCCTTCTCCTCCGGCCAGTCCGACGTCGTCATCGCCTGCCTGACGCCCGGCCTGTGCAAGAGCAACCTCGTCCGCGACGACGAGAGCTGGATCGCTGGCGTCATCAGGCGCATGCTGATCGGAATCGTTGCCCGCTCCACCGAAGTGGGCAGCCGCTGCCTCGTGAATGCGGTGAAACCGGAGCTCGGCGAAGAGTGCCACGGCGCATTTCTCATGGACTGCAAGCCTTGTGCAGAGTAAGCTTCTCTTAAAGCCGGCCAGGATGATTGTTTAAACTAACCGGTGCCTGACGCAGCCTGACGGGCAACTCGGAAAAGCCTGAGATGAAGGAAGCCCGGAGCAAGTTCTTGGACGAGTTGTCTACACGCCTGCAGGGCATCAGTCCAGGCATCTTCTAACTGGGATTGGTGTGGAGGGGTGCTGAGTATGGACACGGATAGATAGTCTACAAATTGACCGATTCCGACGTGCATACAAGAGTTATGTTCGCCCATTACCTACGTATCGTGGCCGCCATACCTTCCTACCATGAACTGGCCTTCTCAAGTTCCTTTAGGCGCGGCCGCCGCCCTCCTGGTATGCATCGACCCGCCGCTCTCACGCCAGCCTTCTAACGTCTCCAGCTCGTCCTCTTCCTCTCTCTCCGTGCATTCTATCGCCTCCTTCTCCACCCCCTTCGCCCATTCCCCGGCCCCGCCAGCCGAGCGGTATCTCACATCCCACACGCGCGCTCCATACTCCACGGCCACTTGCCACAAGACCTCACGTCCCTACACGCCAAATATGGAGACGTCGTGCGCATATCCCCAGACATGCTCTCCTTCACCGCTCCGGAGGCGTGGAACGACATCTACGGGCACGGCACGAAGCAGCGGTTCCAGAAATGGGGCATGACGCGGAGCCACGCAGGCGTCGACCACATCCTGTCGGCCAACGACGCCGACCACGCGCGGCAGCGGCGCAGCATCAACCACGCCTTCAGCGAAAAGGCGCTGCGGGCGCAGGAAGGGCTGGTCATGGCGTACATCAACGCGCTGACGCGGGCGCTGGAGACGCAGCCGGCGGGGGCCGTGGTCGACGTCAAGTCGTGGCTGGAGTGGACCGCGTTCGACATCATCGGCGAGCTGGCCTTCGGCGAGCCGTTCGGGTGCCTGGCCGACGCCCAGTACCACCCGTGGGTGGCGCTGCTGTTCCCCTTCATCAAGGCGCTGTCCTTCTTCGGCGTCGCCCGCCTGTACAAGCCGTTCACGCCGCTCCTCATCGCGCTCATGCCCAAGGCCGCCATCCGGCAGCGCGCGCAGCACATCGCCCTCTCCGCGGCCAAAGTGCACGCGCGGATCGCGGCGGGCGAGCGGCCGGACCGCTCCGACTTCTGGACGTACATCCTGCGGCACAACGGCGACGAGAAGAAGGGCATGAGCGTCGCCGAGATGGAGTCCAACGCCAGCATCTTCATCACCGGCGGCAGCGAGACCGTCGCCACCGCCCTGTGCGGCATCCTGTACCTGCTGGCGAAGAACCCCGGCGCGATGCGCGCGCTGCGGGACGAAGTGACAGCAGCCTTCGCCAGCAAGGACGACATCGACATGATCGGCGTGGCCGGGCTAAAGGTCCTGCACGCCAGCATCTGCGAGGGCATGCGCATCTACCCGCCCGTGCCCGCCGGCCTGCAGCGCGTCGCTCCCGCAGGCGGCGCCGTCGTGGCGGGACGTTTCGTCCCCGAAGGAGTGCGTCCATTGTCCCGTCCGTCTTTGCGATTATCACTCCCCCCGACTAACCACCTCCAAACAGACCATCGTCAACGTCTCCCAGCAGCCCGCCTACCACTCCGCCGCCAACTTCTTCCGCCCCGACGCCTTCCTGCCCGAGCGCTGGCTCCCCTCGCCCCCGCCCGCCTTCGCCAACGACCGCAGGGACGCCTTCCAGCCGTTCAGCACCGGCCCGCGCAACTGCGTCGGCAAGAACCTCGCCCTCGCCGAGATGAAGCTCGTCCTGGCGCGCCTCGTGTGGCAGTTCGGATGGGAGCTGGCCGACGACGGCTTCGCGCTCGCGAAGCAGAAGGTCTTCATCATGCGCGAGAAGCCAGCGCTGAATCTCAGGCTGTGGTCATTGGCGGAAAGAGCTGCTGTAGAATAGGAACGCCAGGAATATACCTCTATCTGCATACTAGCCTTTTTGTCGACGTGACGCCGCTGTCCATGACGTTTGATGCTCGATGCCACCACCGCAAATGAATACGTTCCGGCAGAAGATGGAAAGTTGGCTTCGCTTGATTGCAACACCATTGCTTCGAACTCGCTCGCTCGCTCCATGACCGTGGAAATGATCTGGCCCTCCCACCGACTCGCCGGGTATTCGGTGTGCGGAAAGCCCGAACCCGCCGAATTGGTCCGATGTAAAGACGCCGACCGAGCGCCCGATCATCCAATCATTTTTGGCGAAATTGACCGATGGCCGCCGTTCGGCTGCCGAACGATTCGGGCCGGCCGACCCCCGAAATTCCCGAACTGGACGACGTGCCATGGTGGGTAGTCGAAGGAGACATCCAAATGTTAGTCGAAGCGAAGATGCAGTGCATCCAGATGTAAGCTTCTACTACCTGCATGAGATGGATGTATGTGGGTTCATGGAAATGACCGGCGTCAAATCCTCGATGTTGATGCAAAATCCGGTAATCCCCACACTGAATCGATTGCCGAATGTCACATCATGCAGGGCACGGCAACGGCCGCCATTCACCTAGTGAGTTTCAGACTTCGATCGCTCCTCAAGGTTACTGATTCTGCAACGGGCCAATTGGTGTTCTATAGCGGGACATATAGCTACTTCTATAAGAGCATAGTAGAAATAGATTTAGTAGTTTATGAGAAGCTTATGATAATAGTGACAGTAACGAAAACAAGTTGTAAAAACACTCCACCAGCTCTAAACGCCTTAAAACAATATGGTATCCCCCAACCGTCACACCCCCAAATGCTCCAAAAGAAACTCATACCCCGGCGCAACCGTCTCCTCCCACCTCTCGCTACCCGGCCTCAACGCCACATCATGAATATGCCTCGCGCCCTGCACCGTCAACAGCCGGCCCTCGACCCCCTCCCTCCTCAACGCGTCGACAAACGCGCGCGCACTCGCATACGGCACGATCTCATCCCTCGTCCCATGAATAACGAACGTCGGCACGCGGTACCGGCTGCGCCGCACCTGCGCGAGCGGGCTGATGGCCGCAACGCGTTCCGCGTCGGGCCACCGCGTCCAGTCGTCGCCGTCTTCGCCGTCAGGCAGGCCGTTCAGCAGCAGCGGCAGCCCGTTGCCCTCCTTGAACAGCGACAAGACGAGTTCGGAGCGCGGGTCGCCGGGGCGCACCCAGCCGAGGCCGGTGGAGTCCGTAGTACCGTCGCCATCGTAGCCGGTGATCTACAGCAAGAAACGCGGTTCGTCAGCAAATTGTCTTCTGCACAGCAGCGAAGAAGTAGGTAGTCTTTCTCCCTTACCGGCGTCTTCGGCAGCGCCTTCACAATACCCCGCATCTCCATGCTCCGCTCCGGATACTCCTCCGCCCTTCGCCTGTCCAAGTCGCCCGACTCGAAGTCCGTCGGCGCGTAGAACGCCAGCACCGCGCGCGGCGGCGCCACGTCGCCCGTCATCCACGCCGTGGTCATGGCGAGGTGGCCGCCCGACGACCAGCCGACGACGACGACCCTTTCGCTATCGACGAGCACGCCGCGCCGGCGCGCGAGGAGGGGCAGGGCGGTCTTGACCCACTTGTACGCGTCGAGCGTGTCGGCGATGGGCCCCGCGACGAGGTCGACTTCGGGGCAGAGGCGGTAGTCGATGCTGACGGGCAGGATGCCGTGGGCGAGGAGGAAGGCGGTTTGGTGCGGGCGGACGGATTTGCGGGAGAGCGTCATGTGGCCGCCGCCGTGGATCATCAAGGCTGTGTGAGAGGAAGGGAATGTGTCAGTGCATGTGCGGTAGGGAGGGAGGCACCACGGCGGGTTCTGGGGGGCAATTTGAGTCTGGGTACCCGCACCTGCATGCCTCGCGGGAACACTGCACATACTTGTGTACGTGGGGGGCTGAATACGATAGCTGGACGTAGATGTGGATTTGAAATGCGGACGACTGCGTCCAGATATCGGATTCAGCTCCCTACGTGAGTATGTGCAGTGTCTCTGTGAGACAGGTGCGGGTAGACAGACCCATTACGCTTGGAACCCGCCATGGCAGGGCGAGAAAAACGGGGAGGATCACGCACCGACTCCCATGGCGCTGGCGGGAGGGTTCTGCGGCCAGAACACATCCGCCTCGATGTCCACGCCGTCGACGCTTTTGTATACTATTGTCTCGGCCACGGGCCGCGGGAGCGCGCGCTGCGGCACCGCGTCCGTCCCCATGCTGGCGATCAGCAGCCGCTGCGTGTTGAGCGCGGCCGTCGGGCCCTGCGAGTACGTGACTTGGGGGAAGCCGGCGCGCTTGAAGCACCGCACCCACGCCTCGGGCGGCTGCAGCGCGTACGCGCCGCCCGCGTCCAGCCACCAGCTGTCGAGCAGCCCGTACACGATGTCGTACCAGTCGACGACGTCGGTGACTTCGGACAGCACGACGAAGCCGGAGGACGGGTGCAAGAGCTGCTTGAGCCGGGCGAGCGTCGCGGTGCGGTCCGCCGTGGCGTGCACGCAGTTGGTGCCGATGACGATGTCGAAGGGCCCCGCGGCGGAGAGGGCGGGCGGCGGCGCGTGCTCCATGTTCCACGTCTGGAAGCGCAGCCATGGGTACTGGTCTGCGAATTTCTTGAGAGCGTGGTTGACGAGCGTGGGTGAGATATCGGTGAAGGTGTAGGATACGGGGCGACCCAGCTTCTGGAGCGTTTGGACGAGTTTTCTGGTGGTTCCGCCGACTGTGTAGCAGCGTTAGTGAGCGAACAAAGTTGTCTTCATGTACACTTACAGCCTGCTCCAACCTCGAGAATCCTGACCGTGCTGGTGGCCTTGCTACTAGAGACGGCATTGGCGACCGTGTCCACCAGCATACCGGTTGCGGTGGCCAACATGGGAGAATTGAGATAGAAGTCTTCCAAAATAGCCTGCGACTGCCGCGTCTTGAACAGCAGGCCTACCGGGTCCTGCTTCCCGGCCAAGCACCGTGCCAGCTGCGATCCCGTCAAGTCCATCAGCGTGAAGTCACAGCGGTACGCGGGGAAATCCCTCTGCAGCCGCGCCAGAAGCTCCGCCGAACCGCTCTTCGGACACTCGGCGTCTCCCCTCACGCGCTCCGCCTCGCCCTTCGTCTCCACCAATCCGTGCTTCTCCAGGATTATCCACACGCGCTGCATGAGCCGGTCGTACGCGTGCTTCGACTTGTACCGCACCGCCGGCAGCAGCTGGCCCTTCTCCATCGACCTCAAATCAACACCGAGCTCGGCGAGCGCCTCAACCATGTACGCCAGCATGAGTTCGTCCTGGGCGGGAGCGACGGCCGTTTCGAAAGCCTCGAAGCCACATTCTGCCGCCTTGGCGGGATAGGTCCTCTCGCTGGCCACTAGAGCGTCGAACGGGCTGCCCAAGTCAGCTGGAACGGCAACACTCTCGTATGGGACCGTGCTCGAAGTGGTAGACGTACTGACGGGGGCGGAGGAGGGAACGGAAGCGCTGACGGCGGCGCCTCCGCAGCTCGTAATTGTCTCCGCGATGGAAAGGTCGAGCAGGTTGTCGTCCAGGTCGGCTCCGAATGCGTCTTCCAGCTCGCCCTTGAGCTCTACCGCCGCCAGCGAATCGACGCCGAGGTCGCGAAGCGTCTCTTCATCGCGCATGGACGAGACGGCGGCACCGCACGCGTCCGATATAATCTGGAGGACGCGCGGGCGGATCGTGGCGTCCCCGCCGGAAACCTGCACTGCGGCCTGGACCGCAGGCGCGGCTGCCAATGACGATGAGGAGGGGGTCGCCGAGGACGAGGGTGCCGCCGCCGCCATGCCAGCGTTGTTGCCAATGCCCAAGTACGCAACAATCTCGGCGATGGTCGAGTCCAGATGCACCACGTTCTCATCCACCTCGACCGCAAAAGCCTCCTCGATCTCGCTCTTCAGCTCCACCGCCGCCAGCGAGTCCACTCCAAGATCACGCAGCGTTTCGCTATCTCTGATATCCGCAACGGGGGCGCCGCACGCATCCGCCACAATCTTCAGCAAGCGATCGCGCCCGGGCCCCGTGCCCACACTCTGCACAACATCCACAATTGGAAGCATCTCGGCCACGGGCGGCGGCGCCGGCCCAGCAGCCCTGGCCTTCGTCCTCGGTTTCGGCTCCAAGGTCAAGCACAACCTCGCCAGAGCGCCCAGATCGCAGCCCAGCAGATCCGGGGCCGCGATGTCCTTGCCGAACTGCTGACTCAAGTCCTCGGCGAACTCGACGGCGGCGAGGGAATCGACGCCCAGGTCGGCCATGGTGGAGTTGGCCGCGATGGCATCAGCCGCGGCGCCCGTGTACGTGGCGATGATCTTGCGGAGGCTGCTATCATCGAGCTCGCCGGGCGGGGTCGCGATGACGTCCTCGCCGCCGTCGTCTGAAGAGGCGGAAGAGGACACGAGCTGGGGCACGGCTTGGGCGCTGGGGACTGCGGGCTGCTGCGGCGCGGCAGGGCGGCGCGGGGGGGCAGCAGCGGGAGAAGGAGAGGAAGACGGGTTCGCCGAGTCGAGGAGCTTCTCCAGGGTCGCGATGGGCAGGCGGGTGAACTTGACGTCCATGATGGCCGCGGCGACGTCGCCCGCAGGCGTCAAGACGAAGACGTCACCGGAAGCAGTCGTATCCCCAGTCGACCGGAACGCAGCGTACACCGTCCACGCCGTGCCGCCCTGCAGGAAATCGCACGCCGCGGACAGCGCGGCGCTCTCGACGCCCGTGGCGACGAAGACGTGGTTGGCGATGCAGGCGTCGCTGCTGTTGATCAGCAGGCCGACGACCTGGATGAAGGTGTCGAGGGAGACGGTGTCGCAGGGCCCGACGGCCGAGCTCTCGTCGGGAGCCACGTGCGGGGAGGGCACCTGGATGCGGGCGATGGCGCGCGTGCCGTGCATGGTGATGGACTGGATGCCGCGCAGCAGCGGCGCATAGGTGACGACCTGCGAGAACAGGCCGTACGCCCGCTTCGACAGCAGCGTCTCGGCGTCGGGCGCGTTTGCTATATCGGCCACGCGCTCCGACACCAGGTGCTGGTAACCCTGCAGCCGGGGCGGCTTGCCCAGACGCACCTTTCCCCGGCCGTGGGTGGAGACGCGCTGCCTGGGATCGGCTTTGGCGACGCTGCGCAGCTGGAAGCTCCAGGCGCCGGCTTCGACGTCTTGCAGGACGACCGTCACGTCGCGGCTCGCGTCGACGCCCAGGGGCTGTTCGAAACTGAGGTCCTCGAAGGACAGGGCGCCGGCGAAGCGCGGGCCCAGGTGCTGCTGCAGCGCCATGACGGCGCACTCCATGTACATGGAAGCCGGGCACAGCGGGCGGCTGCGGACGGCATGGCCCGACACGATCTCGCGGAAGCGCGTCGAGCAGACGTTGACGGTGAAGTCCATCCCGGGCCCGCGCGGCGTCACGAGCAGCGGGGGTTTCTCGACCGCAGGAGCAGCAGCAGCGGGCACCAGGTCTTTCGATGCCTTTTGCGCCGTCTCCAGCGCCTCGACGGCCCTGTCGACGTTCTTGACCCACGCCGACGATCGCGCGAACTCGTACGGCGGCAGCCACACGGGCGCCACGGCGACGCCCGCCTCGACCGGCCCGCCCAGCCACGGCCAGAACGACACGTCCAGTCCCTCCCGCCAGAGCGCGTTTGTGACGTCCGGCAGAACGCTCTCCGGCGCCTTGGCACCCGCGAAGCGCATGCCGACGAAGAGGTGGTCGTCGGGCCGGGCAACCGCGCGCTTCGCCATGGAAACGATGGGGCTGTCGGTCCCCGCCTCGAGCCAGACACAGCGGGGCCCCAGGCGCGCCTCCACCCTACGGACGGCATCGGCGAAGTACACCGGCTCCCGCGCGTGCTGGGCGATGCGGGCCGGAGCGGGACGCTGCGATGCAGCACTGTCGGGAACACACATCTCCAGCGGGATGCGGGGCTCGACGAACGCCAGCGAGTCGGCCAGCGCCGCGAGCTCGGGCAGCAGCGGCTCCGTGAAGCGCGAGTGGAAGCCGTGGGTGACGTCGACGCGTTGGCAGCGCACGCCGGCGAAGTGATGGTCGGACGCGAGCACCTCCTCCGCCCTCGCGACCGCCGCAGCGGCGCCCACGACGACTTGGCTGGCGGGCGCGTTGTAGCAGGCCACTTCGAGCGACTCGCTCCCGACGGTGTCGATGAGGCGTTGGACGACGTCGCGCCCGGCGTGCACCGCCAGCATGCACCCGCGCTCCTCCCCCCACTTCGTCGCCATGAGCGCCGCGCGCGCCGCCACGACCTTCAGCCCGCTCTGCAGGCTCAGCGCGCCGGAAACCGCCAGCGCCGTCAGCTCGCCGAAGCTGTGCCCGACGACGGCGTCGACGCGCAGCCCGGCGTCCAGCCAGCAGCGCGCGCTGGCGTACTGCACCGCGAACGTGCCCGTCTGCAGCGCGATGATGCTGTCCAGCGGCTCCGTTTCGAACAGGGCGGGCAGGATGCTCGGGTAGCCCATGCCGACGAGGAGGCCGTCGCACTCGGCGATGTAGGCCTGGAGCCGCGGGCTGCTGTCGTACAGGGCGCGGGACAGCCCGATCGTTTGCTTGCTCTGCCCGCCGAACGCGAGGACGACCGGGCGCGGCGTGTCCTTTGTCGCTGCCGTGTCGACTACAGAGCGCGTGGTGCTCTGCAGAGCGGCACGGAAGCTGGGCAAGTCTGTTGCCGTTGCAGTGAACCGGTAGCGATGGCGCTGGCGCCGCTCGGCGAGGGTGAAGGCGACGTCGCCGAGGGACAGCTCCGGATGCTTGGCCAGATGGCGGTCCAGGGCGCCGCAGTACAGCTCCAGGGACTTCGTACTCGCCGCACTGACGACCACGGGCCAGACCTGCGTTGTCGTTGGTGTTGTTTTGTTTGCCGTGCTCCGCGGCAGCTCGACGCACAGCAGCGCCGCGTTGCTGCCCGCAGCGCCGTAGCTGTTAACACACGCAGCCCGCACGGGGGCGTCCCAGCGCTCGACCTGCCTGGCGACTGCCAGCCTGTCGGGCGCCAGGGCGGGGATCTTGGGGTTCAGTGTGCGGAAGCTGGCGAGCGGCGGGATGCGGCCCTGCTGCAACATGGCCAGCACCTTCAGCAAACTGGCCACGCCCGCCGCCGTCTCGCAGTGGCCGATGTTGCCCTTGAGCGAGCCGACGTGCAGGCCCACCGCCTGCCGATCGCCCGCCTGGCAGAAGACGTCGCGCACCGAGGCCATCTCCAGCGGGTCGCCCGCCTGCGTGCCGGTGCCGTGGCACTCGACGTACGACACGTGCTCGGCCTTCATGCCCGCCTGCTTGAGGATGCGGCGGTACAGCGCGACCTGCGCGGCCGAGTGCGGCACCGTGATGGACGGCGACAGCCCGCCCTGGTTGGTGGCGACGCCGGGGATGACGCCCAGCACGTCGTCGCCGTCGGCCAGCGCGTGCCGCAGCGACTTGAGCACCACGAGCCCGGCCCCGTCGGCGCGGCAGTAGCCGTCGGCGTTGGCGTCGAAGGGCTTGCACTGGCCCGTCGGCGAGAGGAAGCCGGCTTTCCCCAGGTCCAGGAAGTTGTGCACGCCGCTCATGACGTTGACGCCGCCGGCCAGCGCCATGCTGCACTCGCCGCCCGCGATGGCCCGGCACGCGCGGTGGATGGCCACCAGCGACGCCGAGCACGCCGTGTCGATGACCTCGGCCGGCCCGCTCCACCCGAAGTGGTAGCTGATGCGCCCGCACAGGAATGCGCGGATCGTGCCCGTTGATGTGTACGCCGTCGGTGCGTGTGCTGATGTGTTGTCCAGGTACTCGTTGAACGAGGCGCCGATGAAGCAGCCCACGTCGTCGCCCGCGGCTCGCCGGTGCGTGCGCAGGTAGCCGGCGCTGTCCATGGCCTGGTACGCCAGCTCGAGCAGGATGCGCTGCTGCGGGTCCATGTACGCCGCCTCCTTGGGGTTGGTGCGGAAGAAGGCGTGGTCGAAGCCGTCCACGTCGTCGACGAAGTTGCCGAAGAAGGTGCGCTTGCTCGTGAACTTGCGGTCTTGCGACGCCCGGAAGCTGGCCGCCAGCGGGATGCGGTCCGGCCGGATCTCCTCGGCCTTGGACGTGCCGGCTGCCATCAGCTCCCAGAGCTCTTCGAGACTGCTGGCCCCGGGCAGGCGGCAGGCGGCGCCCACGATGGCGATGGCGTCCTCAGGCAGCCGGTAGTCCTTGAGTTCGGCCTCGCGGATGGTGCGGTGCACGTCGATCTTGGAGATCTTGAGCGCCGCCTGGTGGAATGGCGTCAGCGGGACGCAGTCGCCGATGCCGAACATGGCGAAGGTGTGGGCCTGGACGCCCGTGGCCTTCAGTGCCTGGGCCAGCTCGTTGAGAAGCGTCCACCACTCGCAACGCGACGCCAGGATCGTCCGGACCGCCTCGTGCGTGAGCGAGCAGTCCCGGAGCGGCCGGCCGGTGATGTTGGAGTAGACGGGCGCCTGCAGCTGGCTGCACGCGGGCAGCGTGAGGCTCTCGAACTCGTCGCACAGTTCGCAAAGCTCCTTGGCCAGCTCCGCGTTCTCCGGATTGTGCACCTTTCCCCGCAGGTGCATGCCCTGAACCAGCAGCCCGCGCTCGCGGGCATGGGCCGACACCCTCTCGAGAGTCGGGACCGGCCCGACTATGCTGATGGTCTTGGGGTCCGTCACCGCAGACACATATGCCTGCCGAAGCCAAAGTCAGTCAGTCCAGTCCGCGGCCTGCGTGTGCGTGCTTTACTTACCCCCGGGAAGCCCCTCACGATATCCTCTCCTTGCCCTTCGTGGCGCAGCCGCACGACGATGGTGGTCGGGCCGGGCAGGTTCTCGTCGTCGCCGAGCTCTCCGTACGCGCCCACGACGAGAGCGATCCGCATCGCCACGGCAGCCATGGCGACGACCTCATCCTCGTCCTTGGCGCACGCCACCGCGATGGCCGGCAACAGGCCCCCGCAGTACCCCTGCGCCCCGCCAACCTTGAGCCCGTCGAGGAACTCGGCGTGCGTCAGGCCGGCGAGCCGCAGGTACTGGAAGTACTGGCACGTCTGGATGACCACCAGCAGCGGCAGCGACAGGATGCCCGACATGGCATTGGCGACCGGTGCCGACGCGCCCGTCTCGACCCAGTCGTGCAGCGCCCGCAGGTATCGAGGGCCTTGGGCGAGGCCGGCGATGTCCGCCCGGCGCGCGGCGATGATGTCCCATGTCTCGCGCAGACGCTTGACGTCTTCGCCCAGCCGCCGTAGCTGTTCGTGTTCGGTGAGGAACCGTTGTAGTTGGTCGAGATAGTCCTTCTCCGGGGCTTTGCTCTGCGGGCAGAAGATTGCCACCGAGGACTTTTGGCGGAATTTGGAAGAGGACATGTTGATGGAATGATGCGCACACCGGAATGTTGAATGGTCCGCTGGACTGCAGCCAACCTGGTCTCCTGCGGTTGCGGTTCGTTATAAGCCCGCGCATGAGTCGGGGCACGAGTCGTTGTCCCTACAGGCCGGGCAATATGGACCGTTCGGGCATTGTTTCGGGCCTGCTTGCGACCGATCCCTCGGGCTGGAGGCGCAGAGGACGTTCCCATGTGCTACGGGCGTGTGGCTCCCACGCTCAGCGACTCTTTGGGTGTTCGTACAGCTCCTTCGCGCAGCTGATGGCTAGCGTGGATCTCTTTTTTGGTCATGCCATGGGTAGTTGAAGCCATCGTCCGGACGAGAATGTCGAATACCTACGTATTGTTTTTTTTTCTCTAAGAATAAGCTAACGTATAGTTACGCCATGTTCTGCTATTCTTCGCGCTAGCCATTGGCTGCGAGAGGGGGCTGTAATGGTAGAGGTCTTGCCACATCACAATGCCGAGCCTACCATAGGTATCGACACGGGCCCGGGATGGAATTCGGGAATTTTGCACCGTGTGGCTTCGAACTGTAATCGGCTACTTAAATAAAACCGGTTGTGTTCTACCAGAGATCAATAAAGGGGACCCAAACGGCCAACCGATCTTTTTTCCCGCTACGACCGCGCAGCTACAATGGACATTTTATCGTTTTCGAGCTTGGGGCAGACACTTACCACTGCTGCAGTGTTGGCAGCGGCCGTAAGCATTCCTCGAGGCAAGTATGCTCCCAGGATCCCGGCTAACGTTGTCGGCGATAGTACTACGTCCTATCGGCCATCTACTGCCTCTACTTCCACCCGCTCTCCAAGTTCCCGGGGCCGCGGACGGCGGCCTTCTCGCGGCTCCCGTTCTCGATTTCGGCAGCACGGGGCACGCAGTACAAATGGCTTGACGGGCTGCACGAGCGGTACGGGCCGGTGGTGCGGGTGGCGCCCAACGAGCTGACGACCATCTCGTCGGGGGCGTGGAAGGACCTGTACCTGCAGCGGCCGCAGCTGGCCAAGGACCCGCACCCGCAGACGCCGCCGCTGAACGGGGCCGACTCGCTCTTCACGGCGGACGGGGCGACGCACCAGCGGATGCGCAAGACGCTGCTGGGGGCGTTCAACGACCGGGCGCTGCGGGCGCAGGCGGGCACGATCGAGATGTACGCGGACCTGTTCGTGCAGCGGCTGCGGCGCGAGGCTTCGAAGAGCGCCGACGGCGTCGTCGACGTGGCCAAGTTCTTCGGGTACGCGGCGCTGGACATCATCTCGGACCTGGCGTACGGCGAGAGCTTCCACGGGCTGGCGGGCGACAACGAGCACGGCTGGATCATGGGCTTCTTCCTGGGCGCCAAGTTCGGGGCGGTGCGCAACAACCTCAGCTACTTCTACCCGCTCGACCGCGTCTTCGGCGCCGTGTTCCTGCGGCTGACGGCGGGCGTGCGCGCGCGCAACTGGGCGTACACGGCCGGGCTGGTGACGAAGCGGCTGGAGATGGGCGACCTGGGCGTGGACCGCGCCGACTTCGTGTCGCCCGTCATCGGCAACATCATCGGCAAAAGCGACGCGCCGCGCAAGGGCGGCACCGGCATCACGCGCGACGAGCTCAACACGCACTCGCTGGCCGTCACCATCGCCGGGTCGCAGCTGCCGACGGTGGCGCTGGCCACGGCGACGTACCTGCTGCTGCGCCACCCGGAGAAGCTGCAGGCGCTGCGCGACGAGATGCGGCAAGCCTTCGCGACCGAAGCCGACATCAGCGTCGCGTCGACGGCCGGGCTGCCCTATCTGCAGGCCGTGCTGGACGAGACGCTGCGCATCCACCACCCGACGCCCATCGCCCTGCCGCGCCTGATCCCGCCCGCAGGGCTGCAGGTCGACGGCCAATGGATTCCCGGAAACGTAAGTTGCAGCCGAGCCGTGCTATGGAGCCGCGTGCTGACAGAGATGCAGACGGTCATGGGCATGGCCATGCAGACGGCCCAGACGTCGGGGCGCAACTGGGTGGCGCCGCTCGAGTTCCACCCGGAGCGGCACCTGCCGCCGGGCCACGCCCTGCGCGACTCGCGCTTCGACCAGGACGACCGCGAGGCCTTCAAGCCCTTCTCCATCGGCACGCGCAACTGCCTGGGCGGCAAGTAAGTGGCTTCCCTTCCTCCGCTGAGCACCCATGCTGACACGGCGCCAGAGTGTTCCTTGCCGAAGCCAGGGTACTCCTCGCGCGCACCTTCTGGAGCTTCGAGCTGGCGCTCGCGCCCGACACGCCGTGCGACTGGATGGACCAGAAAGCCTACCTGGTGTTCGAGCCGAAGCCGGTTCGGGTTAGGCTTTCCGAGAAGGCTTAAACGGCCCGCAAAGCTTGACTCGGGACGGTTTCACCGCGGGGTAAAGCAAGCCGGGAGTTGCGCCGTGGGCCTAGTAGTTTCGCCGCTCTCGTATCTAGATCTATATATTTACTGTTGCTGTTGTGTCTCTGCTGCCGCACCGCACGACTCGCCGCGCGAACCAAAAGCAGCCAACCAGAGCGGCCACGCAATCAACATGCAGCCCGCGAGCCCCAATCACAGCCCCCGGCCCTATAGCTAGCGCCTCAGCAGCCGCCTGACCCCCGCGATCCTATCTCTCGTCGCCCGCACATCCACGCCACCACTAGGCGCACCACCGCCGCCGCCGTAACGCTCGTCCAGCACCGTCCTCAGCAGCCGCGGCGAGACCGCCTGCGGCAACAATCCTCCCGCGCCGACGTCCTCCTCATCTCCCCTGGCGGCCCCACCACCACCACCACCATTGGGCCCCCAATAATCGCCCGCGCCCTCGACTATCCTCGCCTCCCCCGGCAGCCCCAACACGCTCTCGATCTCGCCCAGCACGCACAGGCACATCTGCAGCAGCAACCGAGCCCCGAACACGCCGCCTTGGCCGCCGCCTTGGCCATTGCTGTTGTCGGCTGCGACGACGCACACCCCGCCGACCCACACGTCGGGAAATCCGGACGACTCGCTGCACCTCCTGCTTATCGTTGAATCCGGAGGGGTCGTGGCCGACGAAGACGACGACGACAGCCGCAGCAGCATCGCCTCGAGCAGCACGTCGTGCAGCTGCACGAGCCGCACGTACGGGATCAGCAGCTGGAACGCCGTCGCCATGTCGAGGTGCCCGTGCCCGTGCCGATCCTGCTGGTGCTGCTGGTGCTGCGACGAGAAGAGCGAGATGGTCGCCAGGTAGTCGTTGGAGCTGCGTAGCACGTCGCCCGCGAGCGCCCCGACGTCCGGGTTGTCGGCGCAGGCACCGCCGTCCTGGTGCGCGGCCAGCTGCGTGTACAGACGCAGGCCCAGGTCGGATAGGTGCTGCATCGCGCGCCGCCGGTCGACTGCGGCGGTGTGGGGCCGGGTGGGCACGCTACTACTGCTGGTGCTGCTGCTGATGCTGCTCGTGTGCGAGGGGGTGGAGGATGCGGTCGCGAAGGGGGGGAAGCTTCTGCTGCTGCTTGAGGGTGGCGTCAGGAGGGGGTCGGGCTGGTGCTGTTGGTGGTCGGCTGCGACTGATGCTGATGTGGAGTCGCTTTGGTGGTGGTGGTGCTCGCCGGGAGAAGGCACCGGGTCGTGGTAGAACAGGTCGAAGCCGTGTGCGTCCAGCATCGCGGCGTCCGTCTCCGTCATCGCCGGCGTCTCGGCGGCCAGCAGTAGCGTGTTGAAGTAGTCGTCGTCGAGGTAAATCTGCGGCTGCGGCTGCGGCTGCGGCTGCGTGTCCGTCGTCGTCGTCGTCGTCGTCGTCGTCGTGGTGCTCGCGCGTCGCGATGCTGGTGCGGGCGGCGGGGATTTGGGACTACGTGATGATCTTCTCCCATGCGCCGCCTTCGGCCGCCCGACCGGCCGCGATGCTGCGTAGTTGCACTCGGCGTCGGCTTTGCGGCAGCGGTCGCACCGCTTCGAGTTCGAGCCCAAGCCAGAGGCCTGCGCTGATTTGAGACACTTGAGCTTCTGCGTGCGGCAACGGGTGCAAGCCACTCTCTTCACCGCTTCCTGCGCGGAAGGGCTTGGTTGAACGGAACTGACATCCATTGGTTGAACGGAATTGACATCCATAGGTTGAATATGGCGAGGCTTGGTTGAATATGGCGAAGCTTTGGAGCTGACATGTCAAGTTGTAATGCGTTTAATATGAGCTCGCGTGGCGGTCGTGGTGCTGACTAGCATGCCGTTGAGGCGGCCGTCCTTATCTTCCCACGATTCAAGAGTAAGGCACAAGTAATGTTAGCGTGGTGTTTTGCAACAGGAGGCGAATGGTCGTGCCAATGGGAGCCCGGCTAATTGGTCGGGGCATTTCGTCGCCAATCTGATCTTCGGTCCACTGTTTCAACCGGGGAATCGTCTTGTCTATCATCTGGCCCGTGGCATATTCCGTCTCCCATGCCGCGTAAAGCCGGGGGCCAGAGACTCCCTCGTATCTGCCTCGTCCTCAGTGAAATCAGTGTTACCGCCCGCAGTAGTAATTATACCCGAGCCCGCATCCGCATCCGCAGCTATGAGCGAACGTGCACCGAACCTGCGCCACCCCCGCACCCTAGTTCATACCTCGTATCCCAAGCTCTGAGGGTACTGCGCG
This sequence comes from Diplodia seriata, assembly GCF_021436955.1. NCBI lineage: Eukaryota > Fungi > Ascomycota > Dothideomycetes > Botryosphaeriales > Botryosphaeriaceae > Diplodia > Diplodia seriata. Next base: position 1,732,320 of record NW_027117317.1, on the reverse strand, counting down.
GTTTGCATTTGCCTGTATCATACATGAGGGACGAGACCACGGCAAGTGACAAAAGAAATTGCACCGCCGTGTTTACCTTACACAAACACTTCATTACTAAGTTGGTGTAGGTAGTTGAATATAAGATCCGGACCTAAATTTACTTTTAAAATTTATATTGACGTCCGGATTTTAAATGTATATTTACGTCCGGATCTTATATGCAACTTCCCACCCGGTGAGATTTTTTTTTTGTAAGGTAGATATGGTAGGCAATTTCTTTTGTCACCGGCGTGAGACCAGTTCAAAGGCTATCTATAGATTCTTTAGATGCACACGGAACTTTTCGTGCGAGGAGATCGGGAAGTTGGGCGATGCCGTTAATGCTCATAAATCGGTGCTCATTCTACTCACGCAGGTTAAGAGGTAGTCAGCGACAAGTGCGAGAGATGCTACAGCTTTCTATCCTATAAGAACCTGGACAGAGAAGCTCTCCATTCCGACATTCTATATCTGAATTATGATTGATCCAGACTTGCCCTATCAGCTTCTTCAGTAGCGCAAAAACGAATGGCAAGACATAAGAGTTCGACTACAATTAGCATATCATTAGGACCTCCAGTTCGTAATAATTGGTATCTTAGCGCTAGCCATTGGCTGCAAAAGGTGGTGTACTTGCATTTGATAAACTGGCTGGAGATGGCTTGAATGAGAATACGTTACCGCTGGGACGAAAGATTATCTGCGTTGGCAGCAGTGGTAGGCAGCAGCAGCCAAGGATGCGCTTGACGTCACAGGAAGATAAGCAAGCTAGGCCAGGGATGGCTTGACCGAGGAATTAGTGGCCGGGGGTTGGTCGGGGACTACAAAACCCCGAGACAACGCACTCTCAAAGACCCTCTCGGACAACCACTCTATGCAACCATGTCGGCGGTGTGGCCCACGCCCGAGCAGGATAGCCCAGCCGCGTCTTCCCCGTCATCTCAACCGCGAAAGCCTGCACGGGTGCTTGCGTGCGTGCTCTGTCAGCAGCGCAAGATCAAGTGCAACCGCAAGTTTCCCTGCACCAACTGCGTCAGGTCCAAAGCATCGTGCGTCCCAGCAACTGTTAATCCTGGTCGGAGAAAGCGCAGGTTTCCCGAGCGAGAACTGTTGGATCGTCTCAGAGAATACGAAGACCTGCTTCGTCGAAACAATGTGGAATTCGAGCCGCTCCATCGAGAGGAGAATGTGTCTCCCAACACCATCCCTTCCGATGAGCAGATGGCCGAAGCTGCCGAGGTAGAGCAGCCGTCCGTTTCAAAGCCTGAAAAAGTATACGAGGCGAAGTACGTGCACGCAACAAAGCCAATCTCCACATGACTGATTCTTCCAGGAATTTCTGGCACGCCATGAGCCAAGGAGTATACTTCCCAGCGTCCATTCGAAGCTCCACGGCGCTGACAAGCTAACAACAGTTCCGAGACCCCGACAACGATAGTGACTCCTCGCAGGATGATGTGCGTGAGGGTGTGGTGAGGAGCGCGTGGGATCTGTTGTACACAAAGACGGACCACCTCTTGCTCGGCTCCCGCAAGACGCCAGTCGACATCTCCACTCTGCACCCCGAGCCGGTGCACATCTTCCGCCTCTGGCAGATATACTTGGACAATGTCAACCCGTTGCTCAAAGTCACGCACGCTCCCAGCCTGCAGGGACGCATCATAGAAGCAGCCGGCAATGTCTCGCGCACCAACGCCGCCTTGGAGGCGCTCATGTTCAGCATCTACTGCGTCTCCGTCCAGAGCCTTAGCGATGACGACTGCCAGGCCATCTTCAGCTCCCCAAAGCAAGATGTCCTGGCAGCACACCACTTCGGCTGCGAGCAAGCGCTGCTAAACTGTGGGTTTCTCCGCACCGGGAATCGCGACTGTCTCACCGCACTGTTTCTCTACCTTGTCTCGGTCGGCCCCAGGACTGACCCGCGATCGCTCTCCTCGATGCTTGGCGTGGCTATTCGCATTGCGCAACGCATGGGCATCGACAGCGAGTCGGCCAATGCCAGATGTTCCGCTCTCGAGGCGGAGATACGCCGCCGGCTTTGGTGGGCACTCGTCCTCTTCGACACGCGCATAGGCGAGCTGGCCAACTACAGATCCGTAACGCTGGGGCCGACCTGGGACTGTAACATCCCTCTCAACGTGAACGACTCGGACCTCTGGACGGAGATGAGAGAGCCGCCGACTCCTGCCCAAGCCAAGTGCACCGACACGCTCTTTGCCGCGGTGCGCAGTGAGATGGGCGAGTTCCTCCGCCACGCTGCTGTCCACCTTGACTTCACCACTCCGGCCTTGAAATCCGTCGCCAAAGACGTAGAAGAGGAGGGCGGGCTGGACGGCCTCGAGCGGCGACTCAACGAAAAGTATCTCCGCTTCTGCGATCCCGAGAACCCCCTTCACTTCATGGCCATCTGGACAGCACGAGTATTCCTCGCTCGATACCGTCTCGTCGAGCACAACTCGAAGGCTTCCATCCCCTCGACGCAGTTGACCGAGGCGCAGCGCAACGCCGCTCTCTCGCACGCGCTGGCCATGCTGGACGGCGACACCAAGATCATGACCTCGCCCCTGACCGCGGGCTACCGCTGGCTCTTCCAGTTCCACTTCCCCTTCCCCGCCTACGTCCACGTCGTGCAAGAGCTCAAGCGCCGGCCCGTCGGCTCGCACGCCGAGCGCGCGTGGCAAGTCATGTGCGCGCACTACGACTCCCGCTTCGCCTTCTCGCCACTCACGGCGGACGAGAATCCTTTGTTCGAAATCTTCGCCGGCATGGTGCTGCAGGCGTGGGAGCCTCGCGAGGCGGCGCTGCGGGAAGCGGGGACCCCGTTGACGCCGCCGAGGATCGTGGTCCGCTTCCGGCAGAAGATGGCCGAGATGGCGGCCGACGTGCAAGATGCGGAACAGCAGCAGCAGCAGCAGCGTCACCCGGCTTCGGCCGTGGACATGGTCGGCTTGATGCCGGTAGACTTTGGTGCCAACGGCCTGTTTTACGGCGTGGAAGGACAAGGCGGCGGTGCAGAAATGAGTCTGGGCGGATTTCCCAACCCTGGTCCGCCCGGACAGTTTCCGTTGGATATGGGTGTGAATCAGTGGAACTGGGCTGCTATGGATTGGAGTTTTGGCAGCCACCGCGGCGGGTGAGGCTGGCGAGGTGTTGAGTGCGCGAGCTGTTCATATTTGGTGTTACTGGTCAGGCTAGTGACACAAGATGCAGCCCCGGCTTGCAAGCACTGATAAATGCATCTGGCCGACAGATTCGAAGAGTAGGATTGGGCGAGCTCTGTCCCATTCGAGTACACGATAGCAGTCGATGAGGAGAAGAAATTCGATGTTACCAATCATTTGTGTGTACATATATACCATCGTGCAATTCTGCTATATTGCCCTATTATTCCCTACACAGCATACCATCACAGTTAGCCAGATAGGCGGTTTGGATATGCAGAGCGATGGCAACCTGTAAGAGTTCTTGCATTGATATTTGGGAAAGTAGAGTATGAAAGGAAGTAGCATTCCGCGCTGTTTGCTGAAGCGTTACAAACCAATCAAGCTCAACCAACAAGCAGACTACGCATCTTTTAAATATCTTGCTTCACAGTTTGCGGCAAGCTTGTCATTGTAGTAGACCCTGAAGTCCACCTTTGCCCCTCCCATTTTTAGCACCAGGTTGAAGATGGCGTCTCTGTATCTCTTCCCGTTGGCCTTGCCCGTGTAAATTTTTTCCATGGACAACTGGTTGCGGGGGATGGCGTAGGAAACGGAGCAGAATTTGATGACGGCTGTTTTGGAGGCGCAATGTTAACTGCTGAGTTTGTAGGAAGTAGGAAACACTTGGAAACTTACAGCTGTCTTGCCGCTTAGAGGGAATGTCTTTGCCACAGATGTAAAGACACCTTGTGAAGGTTAGACGTTCACAGTCCCGGCACCCTACATCAACTGTCTCATACAGAGACAGTTTCAGCACCTGACCATCCTTTATTTTCTGACCCTGTGAACGAAGTGAGTGGCGAGCGACAAAAGGCCAAGCTCATGTAAGTCTTACCCTTTTCAGAAGCCACCTCATTTGGTTTCTTGCGCGGTATACGCCTTCTGCTTGGTCAAAGTATCGATCATGCTCATCATGGATGGACGCGTCCCAAAGGCAGGACAAGGCCACCCCATAGCTGTAGCGCGACAAGCGCGAAACAACAGTCTTGTTGGTGCGGTCAGGACAGACGGCGACGGCATCGGCATTCTCGAGGCCCCATTCGGTTGCGCCACGGCATATTGCAGACCACCTGTGGCAATTAGCGATCGGTGAACCAGTTGCTTCACACGAGCGGGCTTACGCGTTCGTACTCTGCAGCACACGGATTTCAGACGCCTTCTGCGCGGCAGAGATGTGGTTGAAGAGATACTTGCTGCTGCCGAATCCTCCGACAAGCAGCACAGCCTGGCGACGCATGTCAGCATTTGAAACTCACGATACGCCGTCTGTGCTGTTACCTTGACCTTTGAGCCATGCTCGCCGACTGAGTCAATCTGCCTCTCTACCAGGGTCTGGACTTGGTTGCAAACGTGGTCGAAGATGGTCTTGAGCATCGACCTACGCCATCGGTCAACTGGTATTTCTCGAGCGAAAGAGGATGACTTACACCTTTAACGTTATGGTATCGTCGTCAATGCCGTTCATGGAGTCGTCTCCGGAACCTTTCAGGTCGACCGTGTAGAGGGCATTCTCACCCGTAAACACTCTCTTCACGCCGTATTCAAACTCTCTCATCATGTTCGTCTTGGCCTTTTGACTGAACTGCGTACGATACCGTTCGGGCCCAATGATGGTGGCAATGTACCTCTCAAACGCTCGGTCCAGGAACACAGACCCACAGAGGTCACCTGCAGCATGTCAACGCACGTCGGATTCGACAGAGCGGAACCACGATACCATCACCGATAGCGCTCTCCTCAATCTGCAAAGGACTGAGACTCTTGATTTTGTAGCTTATGAGGTCCTTGGATGCTGTCGATCAGCAACCTGCAGAGGTACTCAGGAGCGAGACTTACCACGGTGCCACCGCCTGCATCACAGACAACGAAAGAATCGCCAACCTGAGGGCTGTCACTAACTCGACACTGAAAAAGCGTCGACATTTGCTTACCTCGAGACCTTCTTCAGCTGCCTTATCCTTCAGCACGGCGATAGCTGCGGCTTCCGGCTCTGTGACGAGGGTGATGTCGGCGGGGAATCCCGCAGCCTTGGCTGCCCGCAGAGTCTTCTCCTTGGCCGCTGCAGACCAGATGGCCGGGACCGTCAACACCACCTTCAGCGCGTAGATGTCTTCCCAGTCTTGTCCTTGGTGCCGACGAAGATCATCCTTGGTGTACTTCCAGATCAAGCTTAAGTAATCGGCGGTCAGGTCTTCTGGAGGCTTTCCGATCGAGTTGAGGAGTTTCATCGAGGCTTGCACCTCCTCTACCGCATTCCTGTACTTGTTATCTGGCTCAAGCAGCACCTTGAACCACTTGAGGGTCGAGTCACCCGGAGTATTGGCGTAGCCCCACCGATCCAGCTTCCCGTCGCCGCCGTAGGATACGGTGGTTGGAACTTTGTCGGCCGTGGCATTTTGGGCGTGCGGATTGGGCCAGTCGTTGATGACCCGGACCTTGTGTCCTCCGGCTTTGGTCTTGACTGCCCACGAAACTCCGGAATGGCTGCAGAGAGCGTTAGTCTTGCTGGATCTCCGGTCTGCTTTCGAATGCTTACGTCGTTCCGAAGTCTATGCCTACTACGATCTGGGACAACATTTTGGATCCTAAAGTAGAGCAACGTTGAAGAAGTTTACAATACGTTACTGACAATACCTCCTACCAACATGGATATATATATATTTGCCACGTAGTAGTGCGGTTCCAGATCGTGACTACAAAGCCGCGAGGACGACGGAACCATGTAACAGTAGTTTTAATGGCCATGATCCGAAGCCGAACCAGACCCTAAACTGCTTCGACGATTTCAATCCTCGATGGAAGAGACAGCGGCACTGGGTGCCAACCAATCAGGGCTTATCTCCATGATAATCTTCGCTCTCTCCGTCAAGTTTGAGCCATCCCTTGCTTACCAGCAACGGCAGTGAAATCGTTAGCTGTCATCGAGCCCTTCAGCAAGCCTTGGAAACACGAAGCGTGGCGGCTTGGCGAAGCTTTTCTACTAGGTCATCAGCTACGCCTGGAGCTGGGGTCATGCGGACTATTTCCACTGAAACCACGAACCCTGGAAATTCTGCTGGACTACTTGAGATCATCGTGATCTTGACGACATGACTACTGTGTTGAATCACCGGGAAGTGACGCGACCCTTCTAGTCTCACGACTGCATTTGGTTAGAGCGTGTTGAAGCCGTCATTCAGCTGCACCCGAAAGCTGATGTCCCTCACTAGCCATAGCTGTCACGTGCTCTACCAAAGTCCTTGTATGGCAATGTTGATTTCCTAATTCTGATGATGCAAGTAGATGCGTACATCACATCCGTATCGCAGACAGGCAGCCCCAGAATACTTTTTTCCGTCCAAATCCTCTTTCATAGATCCATATCTCGAAACACCGCACCACTATTCCATCGACACGATGACGACTGCTCAACCCCCCAATGGAGCCGACGCCGCACCCATGATCATGGTCGTCGGCGTGACCGGCTCGGGAAAGAGCTACTTCATCAACCAACTGGCGGGACGAGAGGTAGTGCAAGAGGGCGACAGCATGAAGTCCTGTACGTCTTACACCACACACCGGAACGCACATCCTAACACCCCCCACCCTCCACAGGCACGCAGTCCTGCCACCTCATCCCCACCGAAGTCGGGCGCACCAAGGTCCTGCTGCTCGACACCCCCGGCTTCGACGACACCATCCGGCCGGACGCCGAGATCCTCGGCGAGATCGCGCGCATCCTCGCCGCCCAGCACGCCCTCGGCGTCCCCCTCAAGGGCGTCGTCTACCTGCACCGCATCACCGACATGCGCATGACGGGCTCGGCCGTCGCGACCCTGAACGTCTTCCGCTCCATCTGCGGCGACGCGGCGCTCGCCAGCGTCCTGCTCGTGACCACGCGCTGGGGCGAGCTGGACTCCGAGGCGACGGGGGCGCGAAGGGAGAAAGAGCTGCGCGATGGCTTCTGGGCGTACATGCTCGCTCGGGGTTCGAACATGGCCCGCTTCCACGGCGACGCGCCGTCGGCGGTTGCGCTCGCCAGCCAATTGTTGGTGCGGGACGGCGTGGTGCTGAGGCTGCAGGAAGAGCTTGTTGACGACGGCACGCCGTTGCACGAAACGGCGGCGGGCGCGCTCGTCGATGCCGGGCTGGAGGCGGCGAAGGCGCGGCACCGCGAGGAGCTGGCCGATGTGGAGGCGCTGAAGCGGGAGCTGGTCGAGGGCGATAGGGTGATGAAGAGTAAGATTCAGAAGGATTGCGTGAGGGGTCAGCAGCGGCTGAGGACTGCTGAAATGCAGCAGGCCAGTCTGAGAACGCCGGTGGGGGTGCACGTGCAGAAGTCGGTTCAGAGGGCGAGGTCTGGAGCGCCAGTGGGAGCGGGAGGGGGAGGTGGGCTGCTGGGTTGGGGCTTTCGGCTACTTCCTGCTGTGCTTGGTCTCCTCGGGCTCTCGTCGAGTGTCTTTGATCGACTGCTTGAGTTCAGCCGAGGTGACGTTGCTTAGTTAATTCTATGCCTATTCTTGTGTATCTCTGCGAGGGTTGATACTAGCATGCGACGCTAAGCCAAATGCGTCTATTTGATATTAACCATGGATTAAAAAGAGACCATGGCATTTAGAACTTGGTAGGCCTGGGCCGCCGCCATCGCCCATGATGGGATTCTCTGATAGCGCGAAGGGACGATCGTAGGACTACGTCAGCGTGACGCTTGTGGATGTTCACGTGAGCTCCTTCGATTTATAACACTGCTTAAATTGATATCAAATATGCTATCTCAACAACATGACATCCACCATCTTTCGTGCGGATAACACCTCAAAGCTTGCAGCAGGAATGTCCAATCAACAACCCGCGTCACAAATGTCTACCCCGAGACGTCAGAGGAGGGACTCTGCAAGTAAAAAAGCCTTCCCTTGAATATTTATCTGTCGTACATACTAAAGCGGAATCATTAGTGGACAAGGATGGAAATGAAAGACTCTCCGCAGAGAGCGGTTGTGAAAGTCACACCAGACGAAATGGTCTCCCAGACTGTACAGCTGCGGATGGTCGCAAACAGGAGTATCGTCGTCGGAAGCCGCCCAAGATCTTATCAAAGAAATCGACCTCACCACAGCAAAGCATCGGACACTGGCCGTTGCAGCACCCAACGTTTTGGGCCAGGAGCACGCACAAGCACGGTAATGAGTACACCGAACTCTTCTCGTACAACATGGCATTGCAGCAGCAGCTTCGAAAAGTCAAGGAGCAGTTGGATGCGCAGAGGGATGAGGTGAAGCGCTTGACCGACGAGAATATCAGCATGAAACGTGCGGCGGACAAACTTCACGTCTCTATGAGCAGGAAGGACGATCTCTTCGCCGAGCAACTACCCGACGACCACATCCTGGGGAGCATCTTTACCCTCCTTGGCCAGATCAAGGGGTGGTCCACGCACTTCCTGAAGGCCGGCGACGTTGGCCACGCCATGTTGAAAGAGGAAGACTTGGTCCACTATCGTGCCGTCTTCCCCGGAGTGAGAAGTCTTGAGTCTCTACAGGAACAGTTCCACGACAGGAAGCGCCGTCGGCTGTTTGTGCGAGCATGGACCGCGTACGTCATCTGCGATGCTGTCTTCTCCGTGTCTCGTCACAAACCACACGCCCGCGATGTCGAAGTGACAAATGCCTCTCTTGTCGAGAGAATTCTTGCATTGGAGAGCATGATGCGTTCAATGAGTAAGTGTCTGCCACGTCTTCGCCAATAGTCGGCTGGCTAAACAATCATCACAGGAATCCCCCCGGAAAAGCTCAACAATTGGAGAGCCCTCTCATTCCAGCTACTACCCAAGCCAGAGGATGGCAGCGGCATAAAAGAGACGGTGCCTCAGTGGCTGGTCGCGGAATGTACAAGAGTGCTTTCCGTCATTGCCCCGTGGATCAAAGTGGACCAGTCGCTTCCAGAAGTCGCGCAACAACTGCTTGCCATCTTTCAACATGCTTTGGGAATTTCTGCTTTATTCCGGCGGCAGCGCGCATGCTGGACCATTAGCTTCCCTGGAATCCAACAGACAGGCGCATCGGACCCTCTTTTCGACAGCACCTGCATGAAGACTGAGGATTGTGAGGTGTCAGACACGTCGGGGCAAGTTGGCCTCGTCGTCACACCTACGGTCTACAAGCAAGGGAATGCCGAAGGGGAATGCTTCGATGTCAAAACTTGTCTTCACAAAGCAACGGTGGTTCTGTCTCCCATTCCCACGACACAAATGTAGCTCGGCAAATGTACAACAATCATGTATCTGTAAATTCTTGAAAAAAAAAAAAATCATGAACCGAGCGTATTCTACACAAATAGCCAGCGCATACCGCTCCCCATCTACCCATCAAACTCCCGCAGCTCGCTTACAATGTCTGCGCAATACAACCACGCCAGCTCCCCATCCCCACCACTCCGCCACACCTCCCCATCCTTCAGCTGCGCCCTCTCCTCCGCCGGCAGCCTCGCATTATTCAACTGCAGCGTCAACGCCAACACCCTATCGACCCTTTGCTGCCGATACCTCTGCCACCTCGCCACCGCCTCCCTCCACCCCCCCTCCCCACCCGCACCATCCTCAAACCCCATCACCACCTCCGCAAACGTCACCGCATCCTCAAGCGCCTGACTCGCGCCCTGCCCCGCCGTCGGCGGAATCGCATGCGCCGCATCCCCCAACACAACAACCCTGCCCTCCGCCCCACCCCCCGCCCAGCTCTCCATCCTCGGCACGCTGTAATACGGCCACACCGCCAACGACTCCACGGGCATCCCCTCCAACACCCCCCTCACCGTCCCCGGCCACATCCCCTCGTCCCTTCTTAGCATCGCCGCCAGCCCCTCTTTATCCGCGCCCAGCGCCGCCCAGCCGTCGCGATCCAGCTGGGGATGAGCGACCTGCGTGCCCGCGAGCAATTCGGCGGCGCCGTCGGGCGTCTGCGGCGCGAGGACGAAGGCGCCGCGCGCGCCGTGGATGGCGACGGGGGACGGGTAGTCGGCTGGGAGTCCGGCTTGCGCGCGGGAGATGGCGAAGGTGATGGCGACGCGGCCTTCGTAGTGCGCGGGGGCGGTGGGGGCGACGTGTTGGGTGCGGACGCGGGAGTGGATGCCGTCGGCGCCGATGAGGAGGGAGGCGGTGGCGTGCGTCGTGGTGCCGTCGATGGCGTGTTGCACGGCGAAGGTGGTGTGACCGGTGGCGGGGGAGGTGGAGGTGGAGGTGATGGAGAGGAATTTGTGGGAGTAGTGGATGGCGATGCCGGCGCGGGCGGCGGCGGAGCGCAGGGCGAGGAGGAGGGTTTGGCGGTAGATGCGGAGGCAGGGGTAGGTGTATTGGGCGGCGCCGCCGAGGTGGTAGAGGTCGGTTGTTTCTTCGGCGGCGTTTTTGAAGGCGACGGTGGAGAAGTTGAAGCCGAGGTCGCGGATCTCGGAGTAGATGGAGAGGGAGTCCAGGATGCGGAGGGCGTTGGGGGAGAGCATCAGGGCGCCCGGGGTGGAGGCAGACTCGGGGCGTGCTTCGTAGATGGTGCAGGGGATGCCGCGTTGGTGGAGGGAGAGGGCGAGGGTGAGGCTTGCGAGGCCGCCGCCGATGATGGCGATGTTGGACGCGATGGGCGAAGACATTTTTAGAATGGCGAAGAAGTGCTGTGGAAGACGCAGTGCTTGCAAAGGCGCTTGATGATGGTTTGCTTCTCGCTCTCACTTGGGAGGGCAGCCGTTTATGTACTGCATGTCAGACATGCCCGAACGGGTTAGCGCGGTGCTCCGGATCCGACAGCCACTCGGATCCGAAGCTGTCGGATCCGGACTCGACCTACAAATGGACAGCAATTCTCACTGTCTGTAGCAACTGCATCAGCGCATTCCAATCCAAACAATCTCACTATACACACACGCCGTTCATCCACTGCCAATCATGCATTTCTACATCCTCGGAGGAAGCGGCCGCACCGGCCAGATGGTCATCGACAACGCGCTCCAGCGAGGTAAGCACCCTCAGAACCCCCCAACACCGCCAGCGTTAACCAACACATCACCAGGCCACACCGTCACCGCCATGGTCCGCAATCCCGCCTCCCTCACACCGCGAGCCGGCCTCACCGTCGTCAAAGGTAAGCAACCACCCTCCTCCAAGCCCAAGCCCTCCATCCAACAGCGGCGCTAACACACACATCCCAGGCACACCCCTCTCCCAACCCGACATCGCGGCCTCCTTCCTGCACCCATCCCGCCCCGACGCCGTCATCGTCACGCTCAACGCCGCCCGCGTCTCGGACAGCCCGTTCGCCGCCCCCGCCGCGCCGCCGCGCATGATGGCCGACGCGCACGCCCACGTCGCCGCCGCGATGCAGGCGCACGGGGTGCGCAAGATCGTCACCATGTCGGCCTTCGGCGTCGCCGAGTCCGCCCCCAACCTGCTCTGCGCCTTCCGGCTCGTGCTGCGCGGGACCAACATGAAGTACCAGTTCGAAGACCACGATCTTGTGGACAGCGAGATGAAGGAGAGGGAGGGGCTGAAGTATGTTCTGGTAAGGCCGGCGATGCTGGGCGAGGGCGAGGAGAAGCCGGTGAGGACGTTTGGGGATGAGGGCGTGGGGGCGCCGTGGTTGGCGAAGGTGACGAGGAGGAGTGTTGCGGCGTTTTTGGTCGATGCGTGTGAGACGGATGTGTGGGATTGTCGGACGCCGGTGATTGCGAATTAAGGACCGGTGCGGGGGGGAGGGGGAGGATAGGGGGGTGTTGGCATGCTTATGATACGATGATGCACAAGTTGTTTCCTGCGTTGACGCTCTCAGTAATGTCCCGGTAGAATTGAATGATTGGGTATAGTCTACATTAATATTACTTTTCTGTAACCGAAGATGCATCCTCTAAACCTCTAGCCACGAAACACCAATCCGTCTATCGTCATGAATTTTGCAACCAACGTTATACTAATGAGTCCAGGTCGACGGTATGGGCGATGATGTAGTATGCGTCTGGACATCAGGTTAGCAGAGGCATCTACTTCTGGCAGCAGCAGAACTTACGAACGACTCCTGGGATCCAGGCGAGGCAGCAGAGGCCTATGTTGATGACAGCGTCGGTACCGAAGTCACGCTTTAGTACGACCACGGCAGGCGGACAGAGGACGGCCATAACGTAATCATGGCATTCACCCTACGCGAGTGCTGGTTAGATGCGCGTTCTTGCCTTCTCTGGTATGAGTACCCACCATGGCGAGTGTAAGACTTGTTGGGAAATAGGAGGTTTGTTTTCTGATGGGGGCTAAACTATGGCCATGGTCAGCGACTGAAAGGGGTTGCCAAGGCTGTCCGGGAAAGGCGTACGTTTGCAAGGGACCTGGAGGGCAAGACGGTCGATTGGAATGTCTGGCGACTCGGGTGCGGCTCAGTGGACCCTTTAAGAAATGATATTAAATCGTCCGGATGGAAAAGTCAATCACACGTGGCGCAGGGTGGCGACGGCTGACAGGAGCGACAAAACTTCCTTTCCCGAGTCAACATCACATCCGTGCCATGCATGCAATCTGAGGTCCCATGTGGGCCGTACGGCTCCGCACATGCTCGGCCCGACAGGAACCAAACACCACACGCCCTCCAGACGCGTGCCGCCGGGGAAGTCGGCCACGGTGAGCTTGCGCTGTCAGCCTGTCTGTCTCGCACTTGCATGTTCCAGTCGCGTGTCGGTCGGTAGGAAGTCACAGGATATCTTCAGACCGTTGCAATCGCAGCGCACATTCGCACCTAAAACTTGCCCGAAACGGAATGATGCGCCGGCCCGGGCTGATCACGCTAGCCGTGTTTGGATGGCGCGGGCGCGGCGGTGCCGCACGTCTGACTACATTTTGTACACCACCCGTTTCCCTTGACCCGGCAGATAAGATCCCGTGTTCTTCCGCCACGTGGGTTCCGCAAGCCACGGTTGACACAGGCTGCCGCGCACCCAGTGCGCCCAACTCAATCCAAACACAAAATCTCGCGCCCGACCATGTGGAAATTGCAAGAGGCGTAGAATCCCGCTAGAAGGCCGCGGAGAAGCCCGGCCAAGACCAGATGTGGTACGACGGAACGGATTCGACACGTGGGAACGGTGACCACGTGGGCGCCACAAAGCCACTTCCTTAGCCCTCTCCCCTACGACGTATCCCCAAACACCCAAGACCCTTGGCGCCGTGGCAAAGCCCAAAGGACTCCCGCTAACCGGTGGGTCTATTAATGTGGCCTTTCCTTGACCGCCGTCCTCGTCCGTCTCCATTCTTACCCAGATAGCCGAGCCCTTCCACTACTCCGCTCACACTCTCCTCCACCGAGGTCCACCGTCCGACCTTGCCGGCCGGTCCATTTCTCTGCTCTCACTTCAACTCCAACCCTCGACGCCGCAGCTTCGAACACCAAAGCGATGGTACACTCCGCTTTTACAACGGCGGTGGGGTGGTGAGGACGTGGATCGGCGCTTTCAAAACCATGCCTCGTCAAGGTCTTTCAACCAGTCCGACGACGGCCAGTCGATAGAGCTCTGTTTGAGGGTGAGCATCGGACGATTGTGTCGGGAAGGGTCGAACTTACATCCACGTCAAAGGCACTCTCCGAATGCATGAGTTCGTCGAGTGACACGTCCGTCGTGACCGAGCCTGGCTGCCCCGCGGACTGAGGACCGCACCAGTGAGTGAAAGCATTGTATGAATGTGGCACGGTGCCCACGTACCTTTGTCGCCGCCGGAAACCTCCTTTGTAGAAGAGCAAGCGTTTCCATCAACCCTTCCCGCACGGCTTTCTTCTCCACTTCGCCGTTGCTTCTCGCTTTGGCTAGGGAAGCGGATACGCTTAGGGCGAACAGGCTTTTGAGACTCGTATGTTCAAGGGCGACGTTGTTGATGAATACTTGAAGGGATTCTCCAAGGAGCTGGAACAAACGAGGGGCTTGTAATGACGGATCGCTGGTCTCGGAAGCGTCTCGGCCACGGTCGAGGTGCTTGCTTAGGAGCGTCATGGCTTTGTATATATCTTGCGTGAACTCGACAATGAACTTGCTGAGGTAAGGCCCCGGCGCATTTGTCTCCTCGACTCCTGGCGCGAGAAGTATCAGAGAGGAAAGAATGTCGGCAGCTCCACGAACACTTTCCACGCCCGGAATGTCCTCCGGTGAAAGGCAGCGCTGCACAGAGATGGCCACGGTGCCGCGCAGCGCCCTGAGCGAGGCAACAGCCGCCTTCACACTCACGTCCGTCGGGTCAACGCCAGAATCAACCAGAGGCGGCAAGTCCCTCATGGCGATCTCCACTCCATCACACAGCTGCTTGAGCCCGACCCGCGACGCCTGGTCCGGCACGCTTCGACACACAACGCCAGCAACACCCAGCCTTCCGCGCAACGACCGCGCCAGGAAGTCCTGCAGCACGGCGCCCCTGCCCGTCGCCTCCCCCCCTTCGCCCAAGCACACTTGCAGATCCAACTTATCCGGCCTCGCGCCGGGCAAGGCATCCGTATCCTCCACACACAGCGCCGGCGGCATGCCGTAGTCCATCGACGCCGCCACATCCATCTCGACGACGCTCCACCACAGCCGCCTCCGCAGATCGCCCTGCACCGCAGAAAACGACGAACCAAACGCCATCGGGTCGCGGTGCAGCCCGGCCGCCATAGCCGCCCGCACAAGCGCATTGGTCGCCTGCCAGTGGTCCTCGACGTGCTGCCCGCCGCGCGCCTGCTGGGCGAGGACGAGCAGCGCGCGGGTCTGCAGCGTCGGGACGGAGCCCCGGGCGCCCCTTGGGAGATCGCTCAGCCACGCTTCGACGGCGGCGAAGGGGCCGAGACGCAGCCAGGCCTCGGCCGCGGACTGGTGGGGGTGGGAGGAGGCGCGGAGGTGGTGGGCTGCGAGGGCCATTGCGGCGTATATTTGGGGCTCGACGGGGCTGGTGGTGTGCGAGGGGCCGGGCGGGTTGGCGATGAAGGCGGAGAAGAGGGGCGTGAAGGTGGGGCGGTGGAGGATGGCGAGGCGGTCCTCGTATAGGGAGAAGTAGGTGCGGATTAGAGAGTGGCAGATGTCCGGTTCCGGTAGCTGGTCTCGCAGCTGGGTTAAAGTGTTTGGCTTGCTCGTTGATGGAGCAGCCGTGTCGGCGATCCGCCGCTTTATCAGGTTCTGAACCTCCTTTGCCAAGGACCAAAGCTCTGGATCTGTTGATGGTTGAAGGATCGAGGTGGCCATGCTGCGCACGCGGTCATACAGGCCGTCCTGGTATCCGTTTCCGTAGTATCGGCACCTGTCCCCTTTGACCGAAAGCGTCCCGGCCGGCTGCTGGGCGTGGCCAGAAGGCGTGTAGGAAAGTGCACGACTGGCAGAGATAACTGCTTCGAGCGATGTAACCCGCGCTTGAAGGTCTTCGACGACGCTGCTCCTTTCCTGCGAAGCTGAGTTACCTCGTGGCTGTACCTCCATGCGTTCATTCTCCGAGACACGGCCGCCGGTGCTGTGGCTTTCGAGATTCTCTGGCGTTTGAGATGCTGACGGGTGGGACGGCAGCCCTTGGTCAAAGACGCAAAGCGCCTCGCGCTGCCCTTTGAGGCATTGCTGGCACGGCTGGGCCCGGTCACATCGGAGCTTCTTTTGGCGACACTCGCGGCAGGAAAGTGTGGGTCTGGGTCTTTTCTTGGGTCTGTCCATTGGGTGTTCGACGGAAGGCTGGATCGCAGTGGCACATCGCAGGTGACCCCGCATTTTTGCGAATCCTGCTCGGTACGTAAGCGAGGCTAAACGTATTGGAGGCTCGCGCGGAAATGTAAAGCGGCCCCCAAAATGCTCGTACGCAGGAGGGATCACGGACGTTTAATTAACTACAGCGATGGAGACACTTGCTGGCATCGTCATCGGTGACAACCTTCTCCAGGGGCAATCCGAAAACGGGAGGGCTGGAAGACACTGTTCAAGTCACTCGTATATGACGTGATCGAGCCTTCTTGTTGTTCTGTATAAATATCTACCAGACATGGTGTATTCAGTTCTACAAACACTTTAACATTTTTTCACATTGGATTGCAGATCGATCCTCAATACCACCGATCACCCAACCTTCGCCTTTTCAGGATAACTCCCCAGGATTCGAGATTGCTCAGCCCGAGCGTGTCTGGAGGCAAGAAGCCATCTATCATCGGGTTCCAAGACTATGAGGAGCTACGTGCATACAGTGCAAGCAGAGCACTTGTTGCGATCCGGGTCGCACAAACGAATTCAGTAACGACTGTATTGAGAAGGCTGAAAGTTTCGCAGAGCCCAAATACTTGCTTGGTCTACAACAGATCCAGGGGGATGAAGCACTGGCCCACAGTTTGCAACTCAAGCCCACCGCAGCCGGCAAGGCTACGGTAAGCCGCAACTGATGAGAGAGGACTGCATTTGTCTCTACGACTGGCTTCAACCTCGTCGAGAAAACCCAAGAGGTGATTATTAGGGCACAGAGTTGACGTGCGCGTGCAGCCTCACGCAACGTGGTGAGCTTGATTGGCCACGCCAAGCTGTGTAACTTCAAGCCAATACCCCGCCCCGAGAAGCAATTGTGCTTACATAGCTCGTAGGCTGAGCATAAGAACCTCCGCCGACCCCGCACGAGGCTGAACTTCGCATCTCACTTGGAGTTCTCCGGTGACGTTTAACCTTCATCTGAAAAGTTCTTCGATCTTGTCGATTATCCTCCAGGATCACACCCAATAGCTATGGCGTCCCCTTCCACCTCTCGAGCGAGAAACGACCTACAGCTCGGAAACGAGATCGAGCGCCTAGAAATAGGCGCGGATACGGAGGGATCACATCACACGGACAAGAGCTTGGGCGATTCTCTCCACATGGATGATGGACCAGCCGACTCCACGCACTTGGATGGAGGTGTGGAAAGATCTCCACAAGCCTATCACGATGACACTAAAGACCCACCACCACTCGAGACCCTGTCTATCGAAGACGACTACCATGGTTCATACTGGAAAAAATATTATGCGGGACATGTCTGGAATGACAGCCGCGGCTGGCATGTGATCAACCCCGGATCTCCTCCAGAGCCCTGGTGGGTTGAAGACCCACCACCACGGTCGCCATCAGACCCAGACTACCTCTGCGACGTCTGCCGTCACATCAACTTCCGTTGGCTTTTCGAAAACAACCTTTCTAGACCGAGATCCTATGGAAAAAGGGCAATCGCTATTGGAACGGTGAGGCAAGTTCTGAAGCAAGCGAATTGTCCATTTTGCGTGCTTTTAGCATCGAGGTTCTCTTCAGACACACTAGACTATGAGTCCGGGCACGTCCTGATTGAGAGTAAATCCTTCTCAAAAGATCGCATATTCGACTACAATCACCCTGAAACCGTGGTGAAATATCTGTCTATCTTTGGGGGATACCAGAGCTTCGATATTCAGCTCCTCGACACGCAGCCAATGCGAGGAAGGCAGATCCGTCCCTACATAGCGGAACAAAGCATAGCCCGACAGTGGCTAGAGGACTGCGAGCACAAGCATTGTGATGGTGGGAATGAAGTGATGGTCTCCAACTTGGCTTTGATCGACTTGAAGCAGAGGTGCATAGTGCGTCCCCGTGCGCCCGTTCGTTATGCTGCCCTCAGCTATGTGTGGGGGGTGATTACCCAGAGAATGTACTCCACGAGAACACGGCAGGAGTTTGAGACCAAGGGGATGCTTCACCCGAGCAAAGGCTTTTTACCTCAGACAATCGCAGATGCAATGGACTTAGCGGCCCTCATCGGACTCAATTACCTGTGGGTGGACTCACTTTGCATTCTCCAGGATGATGAAGCGGATAAAGATCATTTCATCAGCAGAATGGGCACCATATATGGCTCCTCAGCCATTACCATCGTCGATGCCAACGGAAACGACGCGCGTAGTGGACTAGTAGGCATGAGCTCCCCAAGGATCGACTTTCAAAGGATTGCAGCCATACAGGGCATGCGGCTATGTATAGGAGCATGCCCACTTGAAGAGCCCCGTAACCAAAGATTTCTCGGATGCGCCTGGCTCAAACGAGGATGGACCTATCAAGAAATGCTTCTGTCGAAACGGCTGCTCCTGGTCACCGATCAACAACTTATATTCGTCTGTAATCACACAGTTTATGTTGAGGAGAGACATCCACACAGTCCACGAACGAACGACTGGACACTTCCAGCTGATGGACACATGCAAATCCGTCGTTCAGAAGCTGCTAAGATACCAATTTTGGATCTCTATCACTATGCGGCGGAACAATTCACAGATCGCTCTCTTACGTATGACATGGATGTTATACCAGCGTTTCAAGCTATCTTCAAGGCTGTATACAAGAGCACAGACGCGAGATCTTTATTCAATCTTCCAGATATCGATATCGAGGAGGCTCTTCTATGGGCAAGCGACATTGGCTTCTTTAAATTTGCAGACCCATGCGCTTTTTCAAGAGAGGCGAGGAGACGAAGCCCTGACCGACTGCCTACCTGGACCTGGGCTGGGTGGAAGGGGAAAGTACTGTATCGCGGAATGGGAGATAGACCACCAATTTCGGCTGTCTTCTGGCTTCGTGCTCCTTTGTCATCCATCAACGAGCGCTCTGGTTTCACGCTTCAAGATTACAGATGCAGAGAGTGGAAAGAAAAAGGGTGGAAGCACATATTCCTACCGGATTGGGAGTCTCACGCTTACACCCATCACTCAAGGCCAGACGTCTTCTTCCGCAATCCGGTTGCGCTGGAACCCCGTGATGGGCATCACAAACCATCGTTCGTGGATGATTCAGATTGTCTCTATTTTTTGGCATTCACTGTCGACATCTCCACCTCTACCATCATACATGGACTTCAGTTAGACGATCACGGAGAGCTCGGGAAGACCAACCAGAGACAGGTTCTCGATTCAAGTCAGTATCTAGCAGGGTCAATTACTTTAGACTGCTTACCCGCCGACCAAGCCGATCTACGCCTGGTAGCACTAGCAAGATGCAGCGAAGTTGACACGAAAGAATGCGAAAGACAGCTAGGAATCAACCTGAGAAACATTGCTCCGTTGGACTGGGATCCCGAGTACTTCAAGAACATTTCTCAGCCAAACGCCATCGACAAGCGCATGGAACCGTACAATTTTGGGAATCGTTTGGACCACAGGCGTTTTCGGGACAAGTTCTATCCTCTCTACCACACCCTACTTGTGGAAATGAGGGAGGGTGTTGCATATAGAGTCGGCATTGGGAGAGTCCACATCGATGCATTCCACGCTGCAAACCCTATTTGGGGGGAGGTCCGACTTGGTTAGGTCGTACCTCTTTGATCTCTGCTGGCTCGCCCTATCTTTAGAGTCTCAGCATTCCCGTTATGTTTTGCGATCATTGAGCCAAGCCTTCCAATAACGCCGGACTATGGCTGGAGGGACTTCGATTGTCTCTTTTTGTTTTTCAATTTCCTATTCTTACCGCTCAAAAGGTGTTACTTGTTTAATAGGGAAGCCTTGATAATCTTTTGTCAAATACTTCGTCCGCTTGCTTCAACAATTTAATCAAATCCAGAGCGCATGCGCAACCACCGTAAATCAAACATATGACACTCGCCATTCAGTATTGCGCCATCTTACTGCCTGCATGCTTTTCACGCTTACTGTGACCTACACAGTGTCCAAACACCAGACAATCTACCGTTGGCCTGCGCCCTCGTCCGGCGAGCTCTCCCTGCTTGATATTAACGAAATCCCCTCTGTTATCTAAGCATCGCTACGTTCTATGAAAAGACAAATACGTGCCTATGGTCGGAAAACCACTGTATGATCGTCGCTTCGTATCACGGCCACTACGAGGAAACTAGGGGCTAGAATGATATGGGAAGTATGACAGGGATCTCTCAGATACTCCGAGACTCCATTCCTTTTCGCGCGCGGCTCGCACAGACCGCGCGGCGCAGGCGTTATGGTACCATACCCCGCGTTGCCTTCGACAGTTGGCTTATTCAAGAGCCATCTATCCGGCTCATCGTCCACGGTAGCCATGACATGTCCGCCGAGGACGTCGAAGAGCTGGTCGGAAAGGCCTACATGGTCGAGGACGACATTCGAATCTCGGTCGGGTCCGTCGCCCCGCATCCAACAAGGCGAAGCGGTTGCAACACTGAGCTTCACTGAAGTTCCGGATCCTCTGGTCAAAATCCGGGGTGTGTCGCATCTCCGAGTCCGGTTGGTTGACCACTTCCATGGCCTTACGCCGTTGCACTCCCACGAAGGTACCGACTCGGACATTGTGTGAGTGAAATGCGGGATGATTAGCTGCGGCACGAGCGACATCTTTTCCTCAAATCTTAATATCCATAAGTGTCGTTGTCCGGGGCCTTTGCAGGATAGAAGGAGAGACAAGGCAAATGTTTACACATGAGTGTAAACAAATCACTCCCCTAGTGCGCAGCATACATTCCGAACTCCGCCGGACCTTCCACCAACCGCCTACAGCTCATCTTCGTCGCCCTGATTCTCTCCTTGGTTTCGATGTCATCCTTGCCAAAGTCTGGCAGATGCACCGTCCTGGAGCTGACAATGATCTGTGTGACATTCGCCGTACTCAAACACGGCACCTCCTCATTACAGTGCACCCAAACACTAAAAAGACTCAACACCAACAGCGTCGCCAGCAACGGCGCAGCAAGGCACAAAACCAGGTACAGGTTGGCCGGACTAACCCGCAAACCGCCATTTCTGAACTGTAAGATCGCGTGGCCCTGCGGAAAGGTGTGGCTGAACGTGATGCCCAACGCCCCCGAGCCGACGGAGATAAACTCTTCAACCTGTCGCAGCGTCCACGTGTCGAAGATTTCTGGCTGCGGGACATTGCTGGTCGTTAACGGACGCGGCAGCGACTGGTTGCTGGGCGCTTACAATGAGTTCATGTAGTGCGTGGAAGAGGTATACCTACAAGACGAACCTTGACCGCAACAGTAAAGAAAAATTCCGTCGAGCTGGCTATGTAAGGTACACCCAACACTATCGTAAGACTTCTCCAATGGACATCGCCAATCTCAGCTCAGTACTGCAAGGAAACTGTCGATCTATCTTATTAGCAACCCACTTTTCGTTCCACCTTACCCCGCATTCGGTAGAGCATGAAGCCGAGCCCCAGTAATCCGCCAAAATTGCCCAAAACGTCTCGATCCTTCTCCATCGCCCTACATATAGTCCAAAGCCTCGCAGCTCGCAGTCTGAAAAGCCAAGCCGACACCTTCAAGCAACCTCATCACAATGACAACCGAAACCCCATCCCAGCCAAACATCGGCGTCTACACCGACCCATCGCACAACCTCTACATCGCCGACGCCGCCCCATCGCTCGAAGACGTCAAAAGCGGCGCCAGCCTCCAACCCGGCGACGTCACCATCGCCATCAAAAGCAGCGGCATATGCGGGTGAGCACACCAACCCCCACTACCACCCCCATCCTCCCACCACCGCTCACCACCACCCCTCAGCTCCGACACGCACTTCCGCCGCCACGGCGGCATCGGGCCGTGGCGCATCACCTCCCCGCACATCCTCGGCCACGAATCCGCCGGCGTCGTCATCCGCACGCACCCATCCGTCACCACCCTGCAGCCGGGCGACCGCGTCGCCATCGAGCCGCACATAATCTGCGGGCATTGCGAGCCGTGCCTGACGGGGCGCTACAACGGATGCACAGCCCTCGTATTCCGCTCCACCCCGCCGTCGCACGGATTGCTGCGGCGCTACGTCGACCATCCGGCGCAGTGGTGCCACAAGCTCCCCGACGCGCTGTCGTTCGACGAGGGGGCGTTGCTGGAGCCGCTGAGCGTGGCGTTGACGGCGGTGCGCAGGGCGGGGGTGGGGATGGGGGATGCGGTGGTGGTGTGCGGGGCGGGGCCGATTGGGATCGTGGTGGCGATGTGTTGTCGGGCGGCGGGGGCGTGGCCGGTGGTGGTGACGGATGTGGATGGGGGGAGGTTGGGGTTCGCCGCGTCGCTGGTCGACGGGGTGCGGACGGTGGAGGTGGGGGAGGGGCAGGGCGCGGGAGATGTTGCGGCGGCGGTGGTGCGGGCGATGGGGGGAGGGGGGTTGGAGCCGGCGATTGCGTTGGAGTGTACGGGGGTGCAGGAGTCGGTGTGCGCGGCGGTGCAGAGCGTCAAGTTCGGGGGCAAGGTGTTCGTGGTGGGCGTGGGCAAGGACAGGATGGAGTTTCCGTTTATGAGGTTGAGCGAGCGCGAGATCGACTTGCAGTTCCAGCAGCGCTACGTCAACATGTGGCCGCGGGCGATCCGGGTTCTCGAGAGCGGCGCTGTCGATATCAAGAGGTTGATTACCCATGAGTTTGCCTTGGAGGACGCGGCGAAGGCCTTCGACGTGGCGTCCGATCCGCGGAACGGCGCTATCAAGGTTATCATTCGCGGCTCTGGATAGGATCGTTTCAATCGAGTTCCTGTTGATCTTCGCTGCTGGTGGTTGTCCTCGCTACCAGTATATTGCTACGGCAGGCGCGCCGCCACGTCGCCTTCCGCTTCGGACCGTCGGCGCTTCGCTCACGGCTGCCTGGCCTCTCTGAGCTTACAACATCTTCTTCATCATTACGCCATCCGCATTCATCATGGCTGCGTCGCGCCTCAGCCGTGCGTGGAGAACACTTTTCAGCGGCCCGTGGAAACCGCTTGCATTTCCCAACAAAGGCTTCACTCAGATTCCCGCAGACAGGAAGGTCGAGGAGGAAACCATCCCGGACTATGTCGCGACCCGATACTATCCTGTCCGGATAGGCGAAGTCCTCCGAGACCGCTACCAGATTGTGGGCAAGTTGGGATATGGAGTCACCTCGACTGTGTGGCTAGCACGCGATCTAAGGTGAGCCGCACTCACCCCCACCAAGACAATGTCGTAACATGTCTTCCAGCGGCCGTCAACACGTCGCCCTCAAGCTCTTCATCCATTCCGAGGCCATGGGGAGTTATCTGGACGACGAGCTCAATGTTTTCAAGCGCATCGAGAGCGCCTCCAAGCGCCACCCGGGCCGCCATGCCGTCCGCTCGCTGCTCGACTCGTTTGATGTCACCGGACCCAAAGGCCAGCATCGCTGTCTTGTGCACCCGCCGCTCTGGGAGAGCATACTTGACATTAGGCATCGTAATCCCGTGCGGAGACTGCCGGCCCCGGTCATTGCCTTCGTCCTCAAACGCCTCTTCCACGCCCTGGACTTCCTGCACAACGAGTGCCACGTCGCCCATACCGACATCAAAGAGGCCAACATCCTGCTCGGCGTAGATGACGCTGTGCTCAAAGCGTTCGAAGAGAGGGAGCTCAAGGAGCCTTGCCCAAGGAAGGAACTCGACGAGACAACCATCTACCTATCCCGCGAGCTCGATATGCCCAAGAAATTCGGCGCGCCCGTCCTGTGTGATCTCGGCTCGGCCGTGCCGCTCGACGATGGGGTCGAGCACCTCGAAGACATCCAGCCCGACGTCTACCGGTCGCCTGAAGTCATTCTGGACATTCCATGGACGTACAGCGTTGATATTTGGAACGTCGGGTGCATGGTGAGTGTCGAGTATCGACTGCTTTTATTGTCGCCGGGATATGGCTGACTCCTTCCGACCCACACTGGCAGATCTGGGACGCCTTCGAGGGAGGTCACCTGTTCACCGGCCACGATCCCGAACACGAGACGTACCGCAGCCGCGCCCATCTTGCCGAGATGATAGCCCTCCTCGGACCCCCGCCGCTGAGCCTTCTCGCCCGGGCGAACTTCAAGAGCAAGTTCTTCTCCGACGCCGGTGAGTTGGCGCATTTTCCCTCTTCACCCAACCAACGCCGGGCCTCTCTTCCTCCCTCTTTCCCTTGCTTTTACAGATTCATTTCCACTTACCACGCATTCCTCCAGGCGAATTCTCCGCGGGCATCACCCCTCCGGAAACGACGCCGCTCGAGGAGAGGGAGACGACTATTGAGGACGGGGAAGACAGAGAGATATTCCTCCGCTTCATGCGGAAGATGCTGCAGTGGGAGCCAGAAAAGCGCAGCTCTGCCGCGGAGCTCGCAGAGGACGAGTGGATCGTCAAAAACACTTAGCAAGCGATACAAATCAAGACTGTTTCTCCTCTCACATAGGAGCGTGTGACCTCGCCAATCAACTTGCGCGAATCTGCCGCGACAAACCCAAAACTCCGGAGGCGGTGAGCGTGGGTACACGAAGGGATACAGAACCATTCTACAAGGCCGATCCGTGCGGGGCAAAATTTCTTTCGTCACCCACAGCGGCACCAAGAAACGCCACGTTTTTTCCCCCGTGTTCCCTCAACAGCAAACGCCGCCGTCCCCATCCCCCTCCCCCTCACCCCCGCCTCCGCCTTCCCCGTCCCCATCCCTCCACCACCCCTCCACCAACTCTTCCACCCTTTCCCCTACCGCAACCCCCAACTCCCGCTCCACCCCCCGCATCAGCCCAACCGCCTCCTCCCTCTCCGCTCCATCCGTCAAGCACTGCGCCGCGACGAACAGCGGCAGCAGCAAGTGCATCCGCACCCGCCATTCGCCCTCCGCCGTGCCGAGCACCGCCGCGAACACGGCCCGCGCGTGGCGCCGCCGCCGCCGTTGGAGTGCGTGGTATGCGGTGATTAGGTCGAGGTTGGTGTGGAGCCCGCCAACCCCGCCGCCGCTCCAGCACGGTCCGCCCATCAAGACGACGCTTTGCGCCGTGTGGTACAGCGCCATGGCGAAGGCAGCGGTCGGGCTGGGGTACCACGTCTCTGTCGCGAAGAGGGCGGAGGTTGCGGCGGCGCGGGGGAGGGCGGAGGCGGGGTGGAAAACGGGAGGGCGGGATGCGTGCCAGGAGGCGAGGGCGCGGGTGATTTGCGTGTGCGAGGCGCGGTCGAGCCGGTCGGTGGCGGTGGCGTGGGCGTGGTTGACGGCTTTGCAGGAGAGGTGGAGGAGGGTGCGGAGGGCGGATTGGTCGTCGGCGTGCTGCTGCCGCAGCCCCATGCTGCGCCATAGTGGCATGTCCTCCGTGTCTATCCGCGTGCGGCGCTGGGAGATGACTGTGGTGGCACGGGTGTGAGCGTGGAGCGTGACGCGGGCGGCGGGAGGGGCTTACGGGACTCCTTGAAGTCGCTCAGGACGAACCACCAGAACACCGACTGGTGCGCCGGCGACTGGTACGGCCGCGGCTGCGACGGCCTGCTGCGGACTCCTCCCTCGACGACATCCCGCTTTCCGTCTATCTGGAGCAGCTTGCAGATGCCGTCGAGGTGCCCCGACCAGGCCCGCATCGTCGCGCTGAGCTCTTCGTACTGGCACAGTATGCAGGCGGCGACCAGCGGGAAAGCGGGCTGCTGCATCTCGCGGCCGGCATCGGCGACCACGGCGCCGTAGATGGCGGACGGGGAAGTAGTGAGACCGGCCGAGGGACTACTGCTGAGGCTTTCTTGCGAGATTTCCCTGGCGAGTGCCTGGATCGCCTTCTCGTAGTACTTGGCCCCGTACCACAGGTAGTCCAGCTTCGTTTCGCTGATGGCGTCCGCGACGCGGATCTGGCCGGCGGTGAGACGGGTGCGCGGCGGCTCGCGGGCGGCCGTTTGGCCTGTCTGCTTCGCTGCTGCGGCGCACGCGGAATACTTGATCAGCGGACAGTGGACCGCCAGATGCACGGCTTGACGGCTGAAATAGCTGTCGCATGTCACGAGATCCATCCTGCGTGTTGTTAGCGTGTGGCGGGCGGACTGAGGGGGTGTGTCTGACGCTTTGCCGACGCCTTCGGAGAACTGGCGGAGGAAGAAGGCCGTCTCGTCTGCATCTTCATCATCTTGGCTGGCGCCAGCGTTGTTTGGAGGAGGAGCGGGGGCGGCGATGTGGGCTTGGGCAGGAGGAACGGCTGCGGATACTTTAGTTCCGAGATATTGTGACGGAAACCTGCCGGGGAAGCTCACACTCGGGCAATACAGGCGTGTGGACGGTGTTTGCAAATTGACAGTTGGGATTTAGCTCGGGACTGAGGTTCTGGATGCTCGTTGCAGTCGCCGGGTAAGATTCGGGTGTTGCTCCTGTTGGTGGATGCTCGAGAGGGATCGGCAACGGCTCGTGGGGGCTTGGCTCGTTGGATGCGGGGTTCAAAGCAGCAGGACTGTCAGTTGTTTCACTTTCTGCTTGCTGAGCAACGCCGGAAGTCTCAATAGACTGGACTGAGAAGGTTAAAGCATGGGGCCGGAAGAGACTGTCAAGGATGGGACAGGCACGCTCAGCCCGTCTACACTGGCCACATTGAGGATGTGTTTCGTCGCACTTGATCTTGCGCTTGCGGCACTCGGCGCTTCACGAGACTTGTTCGTCAGCGGCAGAGAGCGAGCCGGATACGTCATGGGCTTACCATCCTTTGCGGGACCTCGCATGGCCTTGGTGCCGAGCAGTCGGCCCACGTCGGCGATTGGGCTTATCAACAGCTGCCCGGGGCATGTTCAGTTCGCGAAACTTGACAAAAGGAGTCGTCGCTGAGGGTGGGACGACCTGTGCTTGGAACCCCGCTCGCCAAAGCTGCCGGTTCGGGCCGAGTGACGTTGGCAGCATTCCATCGCGAGAATTTCCGCATCGGGCCTTAGGGGCAATCATCCATGTTCCTGGTGCTCGGCTCTCTTGCCTTCGGGTACGTCTTTTGACCGGGCCTTGTCTGGCCATGCCATCGACGGGCCGCCAAACTTTCCATGACCAGCCAAACGCGGGGCAGCCCCACCATGGGCTATTTACTGTGTATATGAAGGCCAGCGTGGTAACCCTAAGGGACAGCGAAACACGATTGAACATGCCTCTCTACCAGCCCCCCGACGTCAATGCGCCAGTGCTCTCGCAGTTCTCGCTCAAGGGCAAAATCGCCGCCGTCACGGGCGGAGCCAGAGGCATCGGGGTCGAGATCGTGCGCGGGCTGGCCGAAGCCGGGGCCGACGTCGCCCTCATCTACACGTCCAGCACCGACGCCCCGGACACGGCCGCCCAGATCGCGCAGGCGACCGGAGTGCGCGTGCAGGCCTTCCAGTCCGACGTCGCCAGCCGCGATGCCATCGCCGCCACCGTGAACAAGATCGCCGCCGGGTTCGGCAACGGCCGGCTGGACGTCATGGTCGCCAACGCCGGCGTGTGCGCCAACGTCCCCAGCCTGGAGTACACCGAGGAGACGTGGCGCCGGAACAACAGCGTCAATCTGGATGGCGTCATGTGGACCGCCCAGGCTGCCGGCAAGATCTTCAAGGCCCAGGGGAAGGGGAACTTGATCATTACCGCGTCGGTCAGCGCGACCTTGGTCAACATCCCGCAGACGCAGGCGGCGTACAATTCGTCCAAAGCGGCCGCGGTGCACCTGGCCAAGAGCTTGGCCGTCGAGTGGACGGAGTTTGCAAGAGTCAATTGTATCTCGCCCGGCTTCATCCTCACCGAGAGTAAGTCGCCTGGGTTTGGCATGAGGTGGTGTGCTCATGCTGACTGTTCGGTAGTGCTCACGAAACAACCACCCGAACTCATGAACCAGTGGCTGTCGATGATTCCGGGGCGCCGCATCTGCCACCCGGCTGAGCTGAAGAGCGTACGTAAATCACCGAAACGTTGCCCCCCACCAATGTCTGACTTGACTTCAACAGGCCTACGTTTTCCTTGCAAGTGACGCTTGCTGCTACATGACCGGCGCCGATATCATTATCGATGGAGGCTACACACTCCCATAGAGGTTTCCAGAGATTATAGATTTTTCAATACTTTCAAAAGTTCTTGCACAATCTACTGTCAAAGGGTGTGCCGTGTTGACGATGCGCACACTACATACTCTACGATAGTCCAGCCCCACCAGCTTACCGAGTGCCACAATGTCAGCTACCACCCCCATTTCCCCATGCTTTTGCGCTTCAACTGCACATCAACCAACAGACAAGCAGAATAAAAACCATATGGACTTTCTGCTAAACTAATTGATTCCGTCATCCATCACCAAGCCAGCGACCTCGACTCCACCACACAGCCTCGACTCCCCGCCCTCACAGATTCGAATAATGCTTCCCAACCGGATGCGACACAGGCACGACCTTAACCTCAAACTCCACCCCGCCCTGCTGGCCCGCAGGATTCTTATTCCCGGTATCCATCCACACGCGCCACGCCCCTTCCTCTCCGCCCGGCGTGGCGAGGAAACCCGTGCCCCGCAGCTGCAACTTGTCGCCATGGACCGCCCAGCCATTCTGCTCGATGCGATTGGGGTTCAGCGTGGCGGCCTGCGCGGCGTCGTGCGTGTACTGCAGCACGCCCTGGCCCATGCCCGAGCGGTCCGTGTACAGCTTCTGGCTGGGCGGGTCGGCGTAGAGGTAGATTTCGTCGTTGCGGAGCTGGAAGGTGGCGGGTTGCTCGTGTGGCGATTTGAGCCAGAGGCAGGACTGGGTGGCGGCGATGGGGCTGTGGTCGATGGGCGAGCCGGGCTTGACGGCGATGAGGGTGAAGTTTTGGGGCATGTTGGATGGTGGGGGTTGGTTGTTGTTGTGGTTGGTATGGGTGGGTGGCTTGGTTGTCTTTTCTGCAGCAGGCTGACTGTTGCGGAGGTCTGATGGAAGGTTCTTATATCGGCCGCTGCATGGCTGGCCTCCCTTTTTCATGTGCAGATGTATCTAAACCGGATACGGTGTTTAAGCTTTGGCACCCTGGGAGCTGAATATCAGGGAGTCTGGAGACTGATGCTCATAGGCCGATCCACGGATCTCTCCCAGATCCTACGGGTTTTCCCGCAACTAAGCCGCTGTGGCTTCCCGCGCCGGTCTCGATACCCCGCACCCCGCACCCCGCCCCCATGTTCCGACGCGTTCGAGATCTGCTGCACGCCAAGAGCACGTTGAGAGCAGGGAAGCCGTCAGCTTACGGCCGCCGCCGAAAACTCCCGAATGACAGGGTCGCCCGAATTACTCCTTTCAGTACAACATGCGTGGACTGATCTGCCCACCTTTTGCCTATCTTCATCTCTTCCCCAGACTTTCCCCGCACTATTCACCCGGCTCTGACATTTGCAACATGATATTTATATGCCGAGCTCATCTTGCCATGGTGCCGACAAAGAACTGTCGACGGCGCTTCATTTTACCATGACACTCGCAAACGCTTCTACGAAAAAGCCGTTCTTCGGCATGACTGGAGGATGGCTCACATTCTGGATTACGGTACGGCCGCTCAAGAAACAACCGCCCGGAACAGCTGCTCATCGTTCTACAGGTAGCGTGTGCAACAGACATGACCCTATTCGGCTACGATCAAGGTGTTTTCAGTATGCATCCCGTCTCGCAGCACTCGGAAGTAGTCTTACCTTCTATCCAGGCGGCGTTGTAGTCACCCAGGACTTTTTGGAGCTCCATGACCTGGTCAGACCCGGCAGGACCAAGGTTCTTTCCACAGTCACTGCCATCTACGATGTCGGATGCTTCTTCGGCGCCATAATCGCCTTCACCGTCGGTGAGCGTCTCGGCAGAAAGAAGTCAGTGCTTCTCGGCACGACCGTCATGGCCGTCGGCGCCCTCATCCAGACGAGTTCCTACAGCCTGGCGCAAATGTTCGTCGGACGGACCGTACTCGGGTGAGTCATCCAGCGTACCGCTTCGTACGCAGACGCCGAACTCATCATCGCAGCTTCGGAAACGGCATCAACACGGCCACAGCTCCGATCTGGCAAACGGAAACGTCGCAAGCGAAATGGCGCGGCAACCTCGTGATCCTGGAGATGGTGATGAACATCGCGGGCTTCGCCCTCGTCAACTGGATCAACTACGGCCTCTCCTTCCGCGGCGGCTCCGTCGCCTGGCGCTTCCCGCTCGCCTTCCAGTTCTTCTTCATCTTCATCCTCTGGGCCACCGTCCCCTGGCTGCCCGAGTCCCCACGGTAAAAAGCTACCCCTGCCATCACCCACATCCCGCTGCCACCGCAACAACACTGACATCCCCTTCTCCTCCACAAGCTGGCTCGTCGGCCAAGGCCGCCTGCACGAAGCGCAATCCATCATCGCCGCCCTCGAAGCCAAGCCCGCTGCCGACCCGTACGTCGTCGAGCAGCTGCACACGATCTCGTACAGCGTGCGCTACGAGATCTCGCACGCCGTGCGGTGGCGCGACCTTTTGCGGGGCCGCAACACAGGGTCGACGAAAACCGTGCGCCGCCTGCTGCTCGGCGCGGGGACGCAGTTCATGCAGCAGTTCGAAGGCATCAACATCATGAGCTACTACCTGCCGACGGTGCTGATCTCGTACGTGGGCGTGTCGAATGCCACGTCGCGCCTGCTGACGGCGTGCAACGCGACGTCGTATCTGGTGTTCTCGTGCGTCGCGGTGCCGTTGGTGGAAAGGTGGGGGAGGCGGACGCTGATGATGCTGTCGACGGGGGGGCAGGGGGTGGCGTTTCTTGTTATCACGGTGTTGCTGCGGTTCGCGGAGTCGAGTGCGGATGGGCACGCGTTCGCGTCGGCGTCGATTGCGTTCTTTTTCCTCTACTATATCGCGTTTGGCATCGGCATGCTGGGCGTTCCGTGTAAGTCGACTCCCTCCTAACAACGCCACGACGCAGACGGCGGGCTGATGGGAGCGGGAAGGGCTTTTTCCGGCTGAGATTAGCAGCTACCCCATGCGCACGAAGGGCGTGGCGGTGGCGACGGCGACGAATTGGTATGTTGTTGAGCAAGTGTCCGGATATTCGCATCGACGCGGCTGATTGCGGTGGGTGGGATGCAGGATCACCAACTTCGTCATCGTCGAGATCACGCCCATCGGCATCGAGAGCCTCGGGTGGCGCTTCTGGATCGTGTGGACCGTGTTCAACGCCGTCTTCTTGCCGACCATCTACCTCTTTTATCCTGAAACAGGTATGCGAGCTTGATAGTGTTCGTCGTCTTGGTGGAGAAGTGCTAACGCATTCGTGCAGCGAACCGCAGTCTCGAGGATCTGGATGAGTATTACCGTACCGATCCTTCTTTGATAGTTATCAGAGACCCAAATGCTATATCGACGAAGAGGCCGGGTGTGAGGGCACATGTGGAAAAGGTTGGGCTGAGCGATGAGGTTGCTCATGTCGAAGCGGGCGCACCGGAGAAGAGCTTTGCTGCAGGCCATCCGACGCTGTAGGTTGAGAACTTGAGCAACTCTCCAGATGATTGTAGAGGGACATTGTCTGCGCGGAGATCATGCATCAATACTTCCAGCTGTAACAATTGTCCAAGAATGTTTTATCAGAGCTGCATTCATTTCAGTCTCCCACCACCAATGATATGTAGCTTGATTGACAGAGTAACCATATTAGCAACTTGACCGTTGGGGCATGTGGGATGATCTTAGCCGGAATTGTGGCTGTGAAGTGGAGTTGGAGCAAGGGTGCCTCAAATTTTTCAGCTGCGCCTCGGAGTCAGCCTCGTGCATGCCACGTCAGTAAGCGATGTGATTACATATGGTAGGCCCTGTCTTTCTTCGTCACTGGCCTTGTTCTTCTTCGCAACACAGAAACCTTGGTCACGCAAATCACCTGACAAGGCTTTTCTCTACTCCATTATCCAGGGACCAGCCCCGTTGCTTGTCATGTCGTCTCTAACGCGACTCTCAAGCCCTCAGCAGTACACAGTCGGCTGGATTGTTGCTCTTCACATCGAGCAGGCTGCAGCACAAGGTGTACTTGACGAGAAACACGAGAAGCCGGAGGGCTTCAAGAAGCACTCAAGAGACACAAACAACTACACATGGGGTCGCATCAAGGAGCACAATATCGTCATCGCTTCGTTAGCAGCCGGGAGGCTGGGGACAGTATCCGCAGCAACGACCGCGATGAGTATGGTCAGCTCCCTTCCGCATCTCCGGTTCGGTCTCATGGTCGGCATCGGCGCCGGAGTGCCCAGACTGGACGAAAACATCGACATCCGCCTCGGCGACGTTGTCGTCAGCCTCCCCAATGGTACAAGTCCAGGCGTGGTCAAATACGACCTTGGGAAGCGAAAGAGCGCTGGCCGCTTTGAGCGCGTTGGCTGCTTGAGTGCTCCCCCGGAGGTTCTCCTGAAAGGCGTGACGACATTGCAGGCGAAACATGAGATGGAGGATTCACGTGTGCCTGAGATCTTGGAGGAGATGGTCCGGCGTTATCCGAAGATGGCGCAAGTACAACGGGGCGGAAACTCCAGCTTTCTTTATCCAGGAGCAGAACATGATCGGCTATACGAAACACCCTCACTTCGTCATGACACTGCCACCACTGGCAACCCAGCTGGCGACCAAGGCCCATCTTGTTCGGATCCCGGCCGCATCCGAGAGATCAAGCGAGCAGAGCGATCCACCGAGCCCGAGATCTACTACGGTGTCATCGCGTCGGGCGATTCGGTCGTGAAGGACGGAATTTCCCGGGACGAGATCTTGCAGCGACTGGAGGACAAGTGCATCTGTTTTGAGATGGAGGCAGCCGGCTTGATGAACAATTTCCCCTGTCTTGTTATCAGGGGGATTTGCGATTATGCCGACGAATTCAAAAATGATCGATGGCAGAGGTACGCGGCTGCAACGGCCGCTGCCGCCGCAAAGGAATTGCTTGAAGTAATGGATGGCGAAGACGTTGAAAGAGCTTTGTCGATTGAACAGACGATTAAAGAGCGTTAGTTACAGTGTTCCACTATTGTGTGTCAATTGATTACTGATTCGATCAGTCGGAGATCAAGTGTTGCAGATAAGAACTGGCCAACAGGAAACCTGCGAAAGGGTGCAAGCCCTGGACACGAGTCTACACTCCCAAGAAATTCGGCGATGGCTCTCTCCGGCTGATGTGTCAACCAACTACTATAAAGCCCGGGAGCGTTGTCACCAAGGCACCGGAAATTGGTTTCTCCAATCAGCGGAGTATTCGGCGTGGAAGTCACAGCGAAACTCCTTCTTGTGGCTCTATGGCATGGCCGGCTGTGGTAAGACCATCCTCAGTTCTACAATCATTCAAGATCTGGAGAAAACCGTCAATCTCTCGGTGGAAGAAGTACAGCCACTCTCAGTACGGGAAAATGGAAGTGCAGGTCAGAAACGCGTGAGAGATCATGATGAAGAAAAGGCGCCGAAGAAGAAAGTTAAGAGCAGAGAGTATGCTTGTGATGGTGAAGCGCTGTGTGAGCTGAAGGACATTCATCCGCGATCCGACAGTCAGTCGTGGCCCAAAGACCCCATTTACTTCTACTTCGATTTCAACGATACCAGCAAGCAATCGCTCGAGAATGCCATTCGCTCGCTTGTGTGCCAGTTGTACTGCAAAGCAAGGGGGGTCCAAAGAGAGTTGGACGCTCTTTATGAGTCCTGTCAAAAAGGATACTCACAACCAAGCATGGAAACTCTATGCACAACGCTCCAAAGCATGATTCGACAGGCAGGAGAAGTCTGGATTGTTCTCGACGCGCTTGATGAATGTCCGAACCGGACGCAAAAATCGAATGAAGGATTACTCTCGTGGTTAGAGCGTCTTATGGCCTCTCAACAGACAAACGTTCACCTACTTGTCACAAGTCGTCCCGAGCACGATATTGAATCAGCCATCGGGAAATGGGCTCGGAAGCAAGACACCATACCCATCCAGGGGCAATTGGTCACAGATGACATACGCTCATATGTCCACACATGGATCAAACAATTAACAAGATGGGAGTCCAAACGGGAGATTCAAGACGAGATCGAGACTACTCTGGTCGAGAAGGCTGACGGAATGTAAGCTCCCCCTGTTCATTCTCACTTATACTTTACTAAAAAGACAGGTTCCGCTGGGTCTCGTGTCAACTTGACGCGCTCGAGAACTGCCTCGACTATCCATCCTTGAGAAAAGCACTGCAATCTCTGCCGTCGACATTGGACGAGACATACGTCAGGATCCTGAAGAACATACCCCATGAATATAAACATCACGCACAACGACTTTTGCAAATTTTGGCTTTTTCCGAAAGACCACTGGAAATCGACGAAGCTGTTGATGCGTTGGCGGTTGACGTTGAGAAGAAACCGCACTTCGAGCCAAAGAACCGGATGCCCGTTCCGGACGAGATCTCCAAATGCTGTTCCAGCCTGGTGGTCGTTGTAACTATACAGAGCAACCCACGTCGATTGGCAAGAAAGGAGATTCAACTAGCACATTTCTCCGTCAAGGAATACCTGATTTCGGACAGAGTTGACAGAACTCTGCTGGACAGATTCAGTGAGGACAATGCTCGCTCTTCCATCGCCAAAGTCTGCCTAGCGTATCTGGACGCTTTGGACCAAGTGCTACCCCCGGGGGAGATTGCAAGACGTTTCCCGTTCGCCAAGTACTGTGCTCGTTATTGGATGAAACACGCTCGCGCTGGAGAGCAGGACGACAATTTGCGAAGTATGGCTGTGGACTTTCTTCTGAATCCGGGCCCGCCCTTTACAAATTCCTGCGCATTGTACCTTCCGGACGTACGGTATCGACGGACAATCTTTACAGGACACAAATTCAATGCTCCGCTATACAATGTATCGTTTGAGGGCTTGAGCTTTGTGGTACGGGATTTACTTGCAAAAGGTGCTGATGCCGACACTGAAGGTGTTATGTTCGGTACCGCTTTACAAGCTGCTTCTTGGAAAGGGCATGGAGAAGTGGTTCACACCTTGCTCGAAGGGGGGGCAACTATCGACATTGAGCAGGGGTTCCATCGCATTCCCCCTCTTCAGGCCGCTTCCGAACAAGGGCACGGGAACGTTGTTCAGATGCTGCTTGATAGGGGAGCCAACATCAACGCAGCTGGTAACAATAATTGCACTCCTCTCCTAGCCGCTTCCAAAAAAGGGCACGAGAATATTGTTCAGATGTTGCTTGATAGGGGAGCCAACGTCAACGCAGCTGGTAAAGATAATCTCACTCCTCTCATAGCCGCTTCCGAAGAAGGGCACGACGGCATTGTACATGCGCTACTTGAGAAAGGAGCCGACATTAATGCAACCTCCAAGAGACATACTGCTCTCATAGTTGCGTCTCGGAAAGGCCACGACGACATTGTGCATGCGCTACTTGACAAAGGAGCCGACGTTCACGCAACCGCCAGGGGAGAGACTGCTCTTCTGGTTGCTTCCGAACGGGGACATGAGAAGATTGTGCAAGCTCTGCTCGCAAAGGGCGCCCCTATCGATGACCAACAGATGCTAGAAGCTCCTATAGAAGCTGCTGCAAATAGGGGAAACGTGTCGATCTTTTGGATGCTACTCAACGCAGGTGCCAACGTTAACGCCATGTTAGGCTATTTGGTTACCGCTCTGCGGGTTGCCTCTTATCGGGGATGTGAAGAGTTTGTGCAGGTTCTCCTCGACAAGGGCGCCGACATCAATGCTCGAAGTAGGCGATTTGGAAGCGCTCTCGAAGCTGCATCTACAGGCGGACATGAAAGTATCTTCCAGATACTACTCGGCAATGGTGCCAACATCGTTAACGCTCGGAGTGGACCATACATGACCACCATCTTGGAGGCTGCTTCAAGCGGAGGCAACGAGAAGATTGTTCGGATACTACTCGAAAAGAGTACCGATGTCAACTTCTTGGCAGAAGGTTTTGGCAAGGCTCTTCAAACTGCTTCATTTAAAGGGCATACGAAGATTGTTCGGATATTACTCGATAAGAGCACCGATTTCAACCTCCGAGAAGAAGATCTTGGCGAGGCTCTTCAATATGCTTCATCGAAAGGGCATACGAAGACTGTTCGGATACTACTCGATAAGAGCACCGATGTCAACTTCCGGACAGAAGATCTTGGCGCGGCTCTCATATTTGCTTCAAGGAAAGGGCATACGAAGATCGTTCGGATTTTACTTGACAAAGGCGCTAACAGCCAAAGAGGGAGTATTGATTGCGCCCTCTTTGGTGCTTTAGAGAGAGGACACGAAGAGATTGTGAAGATACTGCTTGACGAGGGCGGTGCCAACGTAAATGCTGAAGGTGATGGATGTCGGACCGCTCTCATGATTGCTGCAGACTACGGATTTGCAAATGTCGCTCAAATACTCCTCGGTTATGGTGCAAAAGTCAACGCTCAAAATAGCTATGGGGAAACCGCACTTTATCGTGCTTCCTATAGAGACGACAAGAAGATGGTGCAGATGCTACTCGACCGAGGGGCCGACGTTAATATCCCGTGTGGGGACTTTGGCAGCGCTCTTTACGTTGCTTCGGAACGAGGGCACGAGGATATCGTTCAGCTTCTACTCGACAGGGGCGCTGACCCTAACGCTGACGGTGGAGACGCTTTGTATGCTGCTCGGGAGCGTAAAAATAGGAAAATCGTTCAGATTCTACTCGATAGAGGTGCTATTGATCCTCTCAGGTAGCGAAGCGTGAAATAGCAGGGTAGTGTCAAGCTGTTGGCAAATTTCTGGGTCGAAAGCCACACATGATTTTTGTCCTAGAGAACAGGGAATGGCATTGGGTTAAGCCTAGGAATAGAGTGACATGCAAAGAGCGAGTACGCGGAACAAGAGCCGACCGATTTTAATCTCAAGTTCCGATACGTGACATGCACAAGTGATGATTGGAAGAGGACAGCGGCTACGACTTTACTACGATGACACGCATGTGGAGCCGAGCGGAGCCGAGCGGAGCCGGGGGGAGGGTGTGGAGAAGGCGTCGCAGCACGAGCCTTTTCACTTTTCTCGGCCGTCTTTGTTTCGTCCTCTCATCACACTCTCATCACTTGGAACGTTCCGCCGTCGACAGCTACATGCTTCATTACAGAAAGGAAACTGACCTTGCGACTCATGTTATTTTGAGACGACGTTTGGAATCAGCGGTGAGTGACGAGCGCAAATGCTACTAGGGATGCGTCCCGAAGCCGACGGCGGCACCAGCCAGTACGAGTTCTCAGCCGATGTGGAATGGCTACGTACGAAAGCTTGGCGACAGCTGAGACCCATCGGATGTTCCGAAGGACAACAATTAGAGTCGCGAGATGATCGGCCTTTAACTCTCATGCAGAATTCCACGAGGCAAGTGTACGCGCAGGCTTATGCGTCTGACTCGACAATTCTGCAGTGGCATCAGCCCACCCTGAGCTTATACGTGTGCAGCCTACGTACTGCTGGACAGACGCGGACAGGAGAAGTATTGGCAGAATAATGGAGCAGCCACCACGAGGTGCGGAGCGGCTCCGGGGGCCAATAAATACCGCGTCTCTTCTCCACACGGTAAGGAGGTGTGTGCAGCAATGTGCCAGCCAGTCAGCGTCGCAGGCGAGCGCCCGGTCGATATAGGAGACTGCTAGCATGGCAATAGCACGGCCGATGGGGATAAAAGGCAAACCTTGGACGTATTTTTGGAAGATCGACAGGGCGACGGGTCGACGGGCAGCGCATGGTTTCAGACGATACGACGGATCGGCGGGTTGTTCAGGCATAGAGGCACGATGCTAAGCTCCCGGCTTGTGCCGCCAGGCACGCACATCACGAGCTGCAGGGCGGAGAGGTCGTGCGAGGCGCGGGGACGGCCATGGCAGCTATATTTGGGTGTGGCTGCCGAAATCCTCCATCCCACCGGAAGCGCCGAAAGCAGCCAGGATGGGCGCGCTGCCGGTCGCCCTCAGCGCTGCGCGTCTGTGGCAGCCAGCCGTGGGCGCTGGCTAAAGCCACGTTCCGGCGGCCTTCTCGAAGACGCGCGGGCTCCCTGATCAGCGGCTTGCAGGGCGCGTGGACGGTGCATATCTGATCGCGCCCTGGAGCCGGGGCCGGCACTTGGTGAGCTTGGCCCTGCGGGGAAGGCGTCTCCCACGAGTCATCCCCGCCCCTCTTATACATAGCTGCCATGAGAGCCGCCGGCCACGCTGCTGCCCACGCCTCCACCACGGCCTCCACCATGGCCTCCACGCCCCTCTCCACGCGCCGCTACTCGACCGAGAGCACGCAGTCGCAGCCCGCGCTGGGCATCCCGTCGCCGCCCACGTCGGAGCGCCACCAGTGCAGCCAGTGCGCCAGCAGCTTCCTGCGGCTCGAGCACCTCAAGCGCCACGAGCGCGACCACTGGGACAACAAGCCCTACACCTGCCACCTGTGCGGCAAGGGCTTCACGCGAAGGTAACGCTCCCTCCCCGCGCGCCGGCAGCCGCTCACCTCACAGCGACACCCTGAAGCGCCACGAGCACGTGCACGCCGCCGTGTCGTCGGACGGCGAGAATGGCGGCTCGTCCGTGTCGACCAGGTCGCACCGCGGCCGCCACTTCCGCGCCTGCCACAACTGCGCCCAGGCCCGCGCGCGCTGCTCGGGCGAGGACGTGTGCTCGCGCTGCCTGTCCAAGGCGCTGGAGTGCGAGTACCCCAAGAAGCGGCGGCGCAGCCTGCAGAGCTCGCCCGGCAGCTCCGCCCGCAACCACTTCGCCGCCCAGGACCCGGCCTGGAGCATCGGCGAGCTCTCGCTGAACACCAACACCAACTCGCCGCAGCACGTCATGGCCATGGACAACGACAACCTGTCGTGCTACTCGTCCAGCAGCGAGACCTTCCCCCACCACCACCCCATGTCCGCCTACGCCCTGTCCAACCACGACCTGCCCAACCTGTCGCCGCTCGAGATCAACTACGAGCAGCTGTCCCCGCTGGTTGGCCCGGACAACGGCGGCCTGATCTCGCCCGACATCGACACCTTCGACATGGGTCCGCCGTTTCCGCCGCCCCAGCAGCAGCAACAGCACCAGCAGCAGCAGCAGCAGATCAACATGGGCATGGGCCCCGTTTCGCCCGACGTGACGCAATCGATCAATTGGCTACCTACCGCCTTCAGCGAGGAGATCGACTACGCCGCGCTCTCGGGTATAGGAGTGCCGCTAAGGAACCCGAACGCCAGGATGGAGAACGGCTTCCAGGATCACGGCGGTGGGGCCCCGCGCGTCCCCACCCCCGCAGCAGGAGGCGGAGGAGCAAGAAGCATGGACTTTGCCGCCCCAGGCCATCCCCACAGCCCGTCGCCCAACGACGGCCGCCAGTCCCCCGCGCGATCGACAGGCGGCTCCAGCAACTCGAGCGCCGAAAGCGGGTCCAACACCAACCACAACGCCGGCCGCTACTACGCCACCAGCTTCGACGGGGCGCGAATACCCTTCGTGCGCGGCACCAAGCGGCGGCGCTCGTTCAACGTGTCCAACTCGGCCGAGCAGCCGGCCTCGCGCTCGTCGCTGTTCCGCGACTCGTCGGGCGTGTACCAGTTCCCCGAGATCTGCGTGCCCATCGACAGCCTGCCGCCCGTGCCCGTCACCGGCCCTGCCATGGACCTCAAGGCCTACGACCGCATCGCCGACGCCTTCAGGCAGGTGTGTCACGGCCTGGGGACCACGTTCGTGCCGTTCAAGACGCTGGCGGTGCCGGGCCCCGCGCACCTGAATTATTTCCTGCAGCTGTACTATGAGCATTTCCACCCCATCCTGCCGATCCTGCATCTGCCGACGCTGAAGCTGAATGAGGACGAGTGGGTGCTGGGGCTGGCGGCGGCGGCGATTGGGTGCCGCTATTCGGATTCGGAGGAGTTGCTGGGGTTTATACGGCCGATGACCGAGTTTCTGCGGCGGGTGGTTGTCATGTCGGTGCGTTTTGGACGTGTGTCCTGGGGCATCGCCGATGGGGATTGTTCAAACTAACGGAAACGGCTGCATATAGGTCGAACATCACCCGCCGCGCCAGATGCCGCTCGGCGTGCTGCAGGCCCTTCTGCTAAACTCGATAAACCTGCTGTACAGCGGCTCCAGCCGGTTCGCCGACAGCGCACTGAACGACTTCAGCCGGCTCGTCGAAGCGGTGCGCACGTGGAAGCTGCTCCCGCGGTCCGAGACGCCGCCGCAGTCGTGGTCGGAATGGGTGCGGGCTGAGGCGCGTCTGCGACTGGGCTATTCAATATGGGTGCGTCCGTTTTTCTCTCTCTGGAATAATCCTGTTCAGCTGACGACCGGGGCTTCTACCAGATGCTCGACTGCACACTGGCGTACCAGATGGACCAAAAGCCCTTCCTCGCGCTCGACGACCTGCACGCCGCGCTGCCCTGCAACGAGCCCCTGTGGGCAGCCCCGAACGAAGAGAGCTGGGCCCAGCTGCGGCGCAACACCGAGCGTACTGCATCCACAGAAGCCACCATCTTCTCCGGGGCTCGGCCGCTGACGCATTACTCTACCACAGGAAACCCCCCGATAGCCGAAGCCGTGCACACGCTCTTCGTACGCAAAGAAGTGAAAGCCGACGTCGGCGAATTCAGCCGCGTGCTCCTGCTGCACGGCATCTACCACGAGATGTGGACAGTAGCGCGGTACCAACGGCGCTCGCTGGCCTCCTGGGTGCCCGCCGCGGCCGACGACGCGGGGACGGACTGCTACTACCGCACGGCGCCCGAGTACCTGCAGGAGCGGCTGCCCAGCAGCAGCACGGCGGACCGCAACAGCGCGTACATGCCGGAAAACGCGCTGTACTCCAAATGGCGCAACGCGGCGTGCGACTCGCTCGACGTGCTGCACTGGGCCGCCAACGCCACCGTCGCCCAGCACAGCGGGTCGGAGCACAACACCATCTGCCACCTGCACCTGTCGCGCGTCATCCTGCTGACGCCGCTCTCGGAAATCGTGTCTCTCGCAAAATCCATCACCGCATCGTCCTCGCCATCATCGCACAACAACAACAACAACAACAGCACCGCCTCCGACCCCTACAGCAACCGCCAATCCCTCCCGCAGCTCACCAAGCTCGAAGCCAAGATCGCGCTGTGGGTGACGAAGGACCAGCACAAGGCGCGGCTCGCCATGATCCACGCCGGCGCCGTCTTCTGGCACGTCCGGCGCTTCTCCAAAGCCGCCTTCTACGAACCCGGCGCCGTCTTCATCGCGACGCTCGTCCTGTGGGCCTACGCCAGCCACACCCCCCTCGCGCACGCCTTCGCCCGCACCGATTCCCGCAGCGGCTCCGACTCGCCGTCCCCCGGCACCGTGTTTACGACGTCCAGCGACCTCGACGCCGGCGCTGCCGGATCCTTCATGAGCGACGACCACTACGCCTACGACGCCTTCGACCACCAGGGGAATCAGCACCCCACCTTCATCCGCCTCGACCGCCCCAACGACGACGAGATGGTCCAGCTCTTCGTCCGCAACGGCGATCCCGCCCGCATGAAGGCGCACGTCTCGGGCGTCGGCAACCTGCTCGCGCCGCAGGCG
This sequence comes from Diplodia seriata, assembly GCF_021436955.1. Lineage (NCBI taxonomy): Eukaryota > Fungi > Ascomycota > Dothideomycetes > Botryosphaeriales > Botryosphaeriaceae > Diplodia > Diplodia seriata. The sequence goes on along the minus strand of NW_027117317.1, from coordinate 1,690,924 downwards.
CCGGAGCGGGTGTTGAGGGAAGGCTGTCGGTTGCTGTCGCGCATGGCGCTGACGTGGGGCGTGGCGGGCGAGCATGTTAGGGTGTTGGCGAGTTTGGTGGAGAGCGCGGGTGGTGGGGCGAGGAGTCAGGGGAGTACGAATGGGACTAGTGGGGCTGGGGAGGGGGAGAGGGAGAGGGAGAGTGTGGGGGGGCCGCCGAGTTGATGACGGACGGGAGGGTTTTGGGTTCTTGGTTTTTTTGGTGGAGGGGGTGGTGGTGGAGAGGAAGGAGGGGAAGGAGAAAAGATGGATGGGGTTTTTATAGCGGCGTTGCCTGTCTAGATGCACGTTGTGACGATGGTGATGTGATGATGACAAGGGATATGATGTTTTTCAGTGTTCAATATCATGTATGAATATCTCAGGGGGTTTTTGCTGGCATCGGCGTGGTGGATTGGTTTGGTTGCGTGCTGTGTGTGTGTGGGATGTGAACTATCTACAGGGGGGGGGGGGGGGGGGGGGGGGGGGGATTGTCTGATGGATGGGTTTCGGTAAGTGTGGAGGATGAATGTTAGAGTTGAGTTTTTGCTTAAACTGTTATTCAGTCTTGAGCAAAAGTGTCCAGCCAGAAAAGAGCCGAGTACGTACGGTACTACCTACACAATAGTCGATTCTTCAAGCTCCCGGCGCTGTGGTAGTGACGAACGGACACTGACTCGAACGCGACCCTGCAGTGGTTCGACGGCGAATCAGACGGGCACACCCATGACCTCGCTTCTCGCGTATGCACGCTTCATCAACAAGACCCATGTGATGCAGCTTCCCATCATCTCCGCCACAATACCCGCAGCCAGCTCCCGATTATTCCCTTCCATCGATCGGTTCCTTTTTCGCCCGTCCGTCATATGTGGCGACGCTGACGTGACGTTGTACGCGAACCGAACCACCACTCGGCATCCGGCAACCCCACGTTTTTTTTTTTTTTTTTTTTTTGGTTTGATTTGAATGATGACTGCAGCATGGGCCCTCCCCCCCGGCCTGTGGCTTTTTTCTTTTTCCCCAACGGCTCGTGCCTGCATAGCCGCGCACGGGGAGCGGGGCTCGTTGTCGCCAGTAATCATCAGGCGAAGGCTTGATGTCCTTTCTGCAGCCGCCGACGTACGTACGTACCCTGAGTCGACACACACACACACACAGACACACTGCTGTGCCGCAATCTTACCTTCTTCGCCGCCACTATCACTGCCAATGTCCAAACCTGTTGAGCCGCAACCCTGGCTCGCACCATCTTCATGCCGGTCGCTGCCGTCGCTTTGGTAGTGTAGCCGCTGCCACCGCCACCAGCCATCGTTGACGTACGTACGCAACCTTCGACCTGATCTCTCTCGTGTGATCGTCCGACTCCAGCTCCCTCCCCCCTTTGAACGAAAAAGGCTCCGATATGCAGTGGTGCCGCCGTCCCGATTCCCCCTCGTCGTCGTCGCCTGGCAGCAGCAGCAATAGCAGCAGCCGCACCCTCGACTTCTCTCGCCCCCATGCGCCTGCACCGGCGGCAGCAGTAGCAGCAGCAGCAGCAGCAGCGCCCGCTCCCGATACCTCCTCGCCCAAGCCATCATCGCCCTCGAGCCATTATCCAGTTCCATCGACCGTCGTGACGGCGATAACACAACTCGACCAGCATCCACCGACCTGCTCCTCCTCCTCCTCCTCCTCCTATTCCCGGCCGCCGCCGCCGCCGCCGCCGACGACGACGACGATGACGATGACGATAATGATGCCACCCTTGCCACTACCCTCGTCCCCGCGAACAGTGCCAGCGCCCCCGGACGAGCATCGTTGCGATACCATGCCCGGCTGCGCGGCAGCACCTGCCGTCAGTGCCGCCGCTGCCGCCGCCGCTGCTGCTGGGAGACTCGCGCAGACGACGACGACGAATCCAACGACGATGGGAACGGCGACGACCGAGACCGAGACCGGGGCCTCGCACCACCGTTTCGATCCCTCACGCGACGGCTACGTCCTCACAAAAGCGGGGGTGTGGAAGAAGAAGGAGCGGGCGAGAAAAGTACATCACCCCCTCCCCGACACACAAAAAAAACAAAGCAGGGGCATCTCGTCTCACACAGACACTGAGCTAAACAACCAGGCCTTCTCCCCCCGCACCCGCACCGGCTGCGGCACCTGCCGCACGCGCAAGAAGAAATGCGACGAGGCGCGGCCGCGCTGCGCCAACTGCGCGCGCAACGGGTTCGTGTGTGTTTGGCCCGCGGCTGCTGCTGCTGCTGCTGCTGCTGCTGCTGCTGCTGCTGCTCGTCGGAGGCAGCGGCGTGGTCGGGGTGGTGGGCGTGATGGCGGAGGAGATGGAAACGGCACTGTTGGTGGTGGGGGTTTTGCGGGGGCTGTGGAGGTGGCGGGGAGGGGGAGGGGGGAATGCCAGAGGGCGGGGTGGAGGGGTGAGTGTGATGGAGAGGGGGAGGCAGCGGCGGCACAGAGGGAGGGGGATGGCGGGGAGGCGGGCGAGAGGGGGTCGGGGTCTCCGGAGCGCGAGGGTGGCGGGAGGGATTGGTTGAGTGTGTGTGTTGGTGCGACGTCGTCCGGATGATGTGCCCGTCGGTTGTGCGTTGCGCTGGTCGTGGGGGATGCGGATGATGGTGTCGCTTGCTGTCTGAAGGGGGAGCGGAGCGGGATGTTGCGGTGGCTGCGGGAGATGTGAAAGAGGAGGCCGGACGTTGTGTGTTTTGCCAGGTACTAACCAGCTCTTGTCTTTCCGAATCGCTCATGCGCTGTTACCGAGCTTCCCTCTCATGGTTGCTCGAGGACCTTTCTTGGCTGCGAAGACTATCTGTCGCCTATGAGTCATGGCAACGTTTATCCAAGTGGCACATTCCGGATGCTTGAAGCTAACTTTAAGCTTAAAGCATCTGCATTCGCATGAATTTAGGAGGGGGCAGCAGCATACAAGTCCACCTCAGTGCTGAACTTGACGCCACTGAGCAAACATCACACGAATTTACACCACCCCACTGGAACCAAGTCAGAGAAGGACGGAAACCGAATAAAACGATCAATAACATAAACGGGTATATTTTTTCTTGGAAACTTCTCATTTTCGATATTTACAGGAAGTCGAAAGGGGAAAAGAAAAAAACGCTTTTCAAAACGACAACAAACAAACGAGTCTACGACGAGCTGCCGAAGGTGAACTCGGGGATCTCGATGGTGGTGACGGTCCAGGTTTTGCCGCCGTCCGAGGTGCTCATCTCGCCGGTGACGCCCTCGCCCTTGGCCATGGTGTTGATGTAGTTGGGGTCGGCCGAGTCGAGGATGATCTTGGTGTCGGTCCAAGCTGAACGGCAATCGCGTCAGCACTCCGCTCTCCTTCCGGGGGAACACGACAAAAAACTTACAGTGAGCGCCCATGGTGCCGCAGTTGTCCTCGGCGCACTCGACGGAGCTACCCCAGCCCTGAGCGTGGCCATCGCTCGTCGACAGCTCGGCGACCGCCTGGCCGTTGACCGACACGATCTGCGTGTAGTTGCCGCTGTCGTCATCGAACTTGTAGTGCATGGTGATCTTGTCACCGCCAGTGGCGTCGGTGCCGTCGGTTTGGACGGGCATCTGCGTCGTGTCGCTGGTGCTGAGCAGCGTGTAGCCGTACACGCTCCACTTGTCCGAGTTCCAGTTGTCGGCGATCGACTGCACCAGGTCGCCGTTGGACGTGCCCATGCCCACCCAGAGAGAGGCGTCGCCCTGGTTGTTGGATGGCGCCTTGGGCAGCACCAGTGTTGAGGTGGCTTCGCGGATCCACGACCCGTCGGCCACCGGCCCCGTGCTGAAGGCAGGCCCCATGGCCGCTTCGGCGACGGAGCTGAGGGCCACGGCCGCGAAGGCCGAGATGATCTGGCGGGAGGAAGGCATTTTTGGTGGTCGTGGTGGTGTGGAAAGAGTGTAGTTGGTTGGTTGTTGGTTGCTGTTTCGAAGACTGGACGGGGCGGTTTGTTTATTATATTCGGAAAGCTGGTCGCCCGAAAGGCCTGACGGGTCCTGATCTCTTACTCACTGCCGACGAATCCATCGAGATGCTCGCTTAAAGTCGACATGTTTAGACGGTGTTTCGAGGAGTTGTTTCGATTGGTGCAAATCGCTTCCTAACAAGCATTGGGGCGGCTCGCTTAGCCGATGCGGAGATGAATGGGGCCAAGCACGGTTTGAAAACATGTCGCAGGTTGAGATCAACACGGTTTAAAGGCATCCCACTAGTTCGCTTTTACCTAAACGGCCGGCTTTATCCGCCATGTCTTGGGAATGCACCGAGTGTTGGACGGATAAATTTAGGGAGTCGACGCCGGCTCCAAGGTAAGCACCACATGCTAGGCCGGATGAGGCAACCATTGCCTGTACCGTGGACGACATATGGTATTTCTGCCATTGCCGAGGCTGTAAACGCCACCCCCGGCCGATCGAATGCTTGTCCGCCATGGCTCCTTTTTCCAGAACTCCGCTGGCAGACGTCACCGTGTGGCATGTGCTTCTACCGCCATCGTCAACAACCTTCTCATGTTTTCGCGCACCCCGCGGACCCCGCAAACACCTGACTCTTGAAGAGTACGCGATTCGCACCGCCAGAGAGACGGATTGAGGACCCGAAAAGGCGAAAGAGCAGAGCCAATGCTTGACAGCCGAACTCAACGCAGGTTTCCTCTAGATACTACAGCGCCTACTCTATTGTACACCATCGGAAAGACATTCCATAACCTGTCTCAGTCGGTATTCAATGCCGAATTCCCGTGAGACCCCCTGACCGGCAGTTGCGCGCCTCCGCCAGCCAGACCACACCACACCACACCACACCGCACCGCACAGCAGCAGCACGGCCCGGCGTTCCACGGGGCCGGCGGTCCACACGTAACAACACCGAGCATCGAACGGGCATCACCCGGTCAAGAAAATACGGGCCAGCCAGTCAATCCAACACAGGGGAACGAACGAACGAACTACCGAGATCGACTCGCACCCGGATACGCAAAAAGCAACACGATTTCATGCATGAGTAGCAGCGCCCCTGGCGCAAACAATACGCAAATTCATATGGACATGCACCCTCTCCCTCGCTCGCGCTCCTATCCACTGAATCCCTTCTTTCTGCCCCCAGCATCCCTTCAACCGGCCCCCTCTCCTGCCCCTCCGCCATGTTTGCCTGCCTGCCTGCCTGCCGAGCGCGGATCCCGGCGAGCTTTCCGGAACACACTCCACGAAGGCTTGTTGCCCGATCAGGGCGAAACCGCCACACGCTGGGTGGGGTGGTGCAGCGGGGCAGCACTTCTCATCATCCCCCCGTCGGCGCGCAGTGTAAGGTGAAACAATCTGCACGGGAGACGGGACGGACGGGGCGGGTGACGTTGTTTCGCATGTCTCACGTTGTTTTGTTTTACGGGGAACGGACGCGAAGCCCTGATCGAGTGTTGCCCCGCCACGGACTGATGACACGCGAATCGGACAAGGGCAAATTTCCGGGAATGGATGTTATTCGAGGCTACATACGGTGCTTGAGTACATAGGGCAAGCGGACTATATACGTAAATGCGTCACAACCCAGCACCCCCCGTCCGTCAGTCCGTCCAACGCGAATATGTACGTACCGCTGTCCCACCTCAGGTCCGAGCGGGAAGCGGAGGAGCCGACGTCGTATGCGTCGTCTGCGCCGTGCCGTTCGTCGCATACGAGCTGTTCGGCAGCACGCGCAGCTCACCCGTCGCGACATCGAAGCCGAACGACGTGCGGTTGAAGATCTGAAAAGCGGCGGCGGGCTGGAAAACTGCCCCTCCATCAACGCCCATCCATCCACACATCAGCAAAGCTCCCCGACCAAAAACGCATATCAACGTGGGAGAAACTCACACGGCACCTCATGCCCAGCATCCCACACACGGGTAAAGCTGAGTTTCCCATACTGCCTCGTCTCGCCATACGCCCTCCCACCCACCACGAGGGGCGTGTAACCGGCGTCGCGGAACCCTGTCTGCCCCGTCCAGTTCGCGGCGAGCGACAGCGCCTCGCCGCCCAGCCAGTTGCAGATGTAGTCGGCGTCGCCGTAGACCAGCGATACCTGGACGTCCCACTGCAGCAGCTGCTCCAAGTCTGGCAGGTACGGGGCGGCGAAGTCGCCGGAGAGGCTGAAGGCGTTGTAGATGGGGTTGCTGGAGGTGTAGTTGAGGTCGACGCCGAGGGCGGACTGGACGGGGGATGTGTTGAGCCAGGGCTGCTTGCAGCGTCAGCGGAGTCGCGGGGAGTGGGAGTGGCGTGGGGACGGGACGGGACGGGACGGGACGTACGCGCCAGAAGGCCGGGGGGACGTCGTCGCCGGAGCGGGCGCGCTGGACGGGGACGACGACACGACTACCTGTCAGCGCCATCGCTTCTTCTTTGGTGTGTTCGAAGTCGCGCTCCACTCACAATATCGTAGGTCCCGCGCCCCTCCAGCCCGAATTGGTAGTACAGCCCCTCGACGTCAGCCTGGCAGACGAACTGCGCCGCCGAGCAGGCCACGCGACGCGTCAGCGACTCGCGATCGAGTGAAGCGCAGTAGTCCAGCATCTCCTGGCAGCCGCCGGGCCGGCGGAGCGCGAAGTCGCCGTGGTCGTAGACGGTGTCGTTGATGAGCGTCAGGCCGTACGTGTTCTCGCGGGTGAAGCGCAGCAGGTACTCCGTCTGCGTCGGCTCGTCTACGATGCCGTTGACGATGCCGAGCGACTTCATGTGTAACTTCCGGCCGGTGGTGGTGGTGTTTTTCTGGTCGAGCGCCTCGTTCTGCTCGTGGAAGTACGTGAAGAAGGACGGGCCCCAGTGGCCGCCGAAAGACTCGGTCCTGGTGGCGCCTGTTGTGAGCAGTTTCACAGCACAAACGCGCGACAGATCGGGCAACGCACCAGAGGTGGAAGTCTGCCGAGTCGATCTCGGCGTCGAGCTGGGGCAGGGCGCTGTAGAAGCCTTGCACGAGCTCCCAAGCCGTGACGGCGGCGAGCCTGCTGTTGTCTTGCTTGGTCGGGTCGATGACGGCGAAGCGGCCTTCTTTCTCGTCCGCGCCGCCCGTGGCGTCGACGGTCAGGTACGTCGGGTCCAGGTAGCCCACTTCTTCGTCGCTGTACGAGAAGCCTGGCTCGCGTCAGCGATGGAGCGAGATGCTTGCTTACAGCAGAAGAACCGACCGGTGCCCACGGGCTGCGATAGGAAAAGTAGGTTCGAGATGTCCGACCACGAGTGCTCGCGGAGCACCGTCGTCATGTTCTCCAGCACCTCGCAGGGCCCAATCTCCTCGAACGCGCCGATCAACGAGTCGGAGCCCGGCCCGCCGTTCAGCCAGAGCGTCACCTCGGGGTGTTGTCAGTTATGCTGACTGTTTGTTCTTCAGCCGTGATCGCTTACTGGGTCCGTGGCCGGGTCACGCTTCGATTCGAAGAAGAAGAAGAATACGTGGACGTCGGGGGAGATGTCGATGTACCCGCTGTACGAGTTCACGCCGGGCGTCGTCTCGCAGATGCCATCCTTGCCGGGCTCTTTGTACCGGATCGTGACGCCGGACGGGCTCGTGATGGTGGTGACGTTCTGAGCGGCGTTGGGAGCCTGTCGGGGGGAGAACGAGCGGGCTGCGATGGCGGAGAAGGTGCCCGCGAAAGTCAACAGTGCCTGGAACTTCATCATGCAAGACGAATGGCTTGGTGACAATTGGACCAGTAGCGTCGAGGTGGAATTCTTATACCAGTAGGAGCACAGTCATAGCGCAAAACATCTCACGCATGCTGCAGGAGGGGTTGATTGCAGATCTGGCGGCGTTCAAGGGGCCCCAGCGCGGGGGACCGGGGGGCAGCGGTTCGGCTAGCCGTGCTCTGCAGTTCAGAAGCGGGAAGGTGGTATTGAGCTTATCTGCCCCCGCGGCGTCACATCGCCAAGCCGAGCATGAGCTGATTTGCGTCTTTCTCTCTTGGGGGGAAAAAGAAGCCCATTAGACGTGGTGTGACGCCACTGCCCTCCCCACGCACCTAAAGATCGACAACCGGGAACTGCGCCATATGCAACTTCGCCGTCCCAAACGGCGCCAGCCGGGCTCGGAAAGGCTTGCCCCGCCGACAACCCGCATCCACCGTCCCCGGCTCCGCCGCCGTCCCGTTGCTGACCGGCCAGTCGACTCTCACCGCGTCGACCTCGATATACACGGGCGACGCGCCGTCGTCCCAAACCGGATCCCTCAGCTCCCGCACCCTCTCCCTCCCGCCGTCCAGCCAGGGGTCTTGGTAAACGAGCGCCATCTTCTTGCCCGGGTCGACGGCGATGCCCCACGGCGCCGCAGGTTGCGGCAGCAGGTCGTGGTCGCGGACATTGCGCTTCCAGCCTTCAGCTCCCCGAGCAGTGGTTTCGACCTCGCGACAGTCGGAGGCTTGGTCTTTGTAGTTGCGGGGGCCCCTGGTGGTTGTCTCGTGCTTGACGGGGTACGCGTACAGCAGCGGCCCGTAGGAGATGCTGACGGACTTGTCGGCGGCGTGGTGCTCGACGCGGATGTCGGCGTGCAGCGTGACGGCGATGCTGTAGGCGCCGTCGCCGGCGGGGACGTGGATTCTGTGGAGGCCGGCGAGCGGCTTGTTGTTGTCGTCGACGCTGGCCGCGAAGGTCTTGCATAGGCGAGACGAGCCCGGCTGCGCGGCGCCCGTGTCGATGGTGGAGGATGGCGTGGCCCAGCGCGGGACGCGGATGAAGAAGTCGAAGGGCTGGGTCGTGGTGATGGTGTAGTGCACGGCGCAGGGTGCGAAGGGGTAGTTGCTGGAGCAGGAGATGGTGGTGCCGGGGATGTTGAGTTGGGAGGGGATCAGGTATGCGTGGAGGATTGCCGGGACTGGTTTTCCTTGGCGTGAGGATGTGAAGCGGAGGAAGGAGTTCATCAGCATCTTCGGGTAGGCTGTTGGATGGTTCACGGTGCAGCATGGCTTCAACGGATTTGGATCAGTCGCACGGTAGCCCGGCTGCTTGTGGGGCACTTACGAATTCAGGCTCCAGTCCAAAAACATTGGCGTACCGGCACACGTCGTAGAATGGCGTTCTCTCGCCCTCCTCAAGTTGCAACTCCCGGGCCCAAGGCTGGTTCGTCTGAGTGACATACTGGTGGCTCCACCAGTCCGACTGTACTGCGGCTGGAAGCGAGTTGTACGCAGCGAGCTCGGCGCGGTCTGCAAAGTCATTGTCGCCGAAGAGACGATGCAGGTAAGATAGAGAGAATATCAGCTCCACGGTGCAGCAGAGCTCGGCCCCGCGTTGGGGTGACAGGCCTCCGATGTATTCATCGCTGCTGAGCGATCCCGCTGGTGTTCCGTGGAACTCGAAGGCTCGCGCTACTGCCTGCTTGGAGAGATGGAGTAGGCGAGACGAGGGGTGCATACGGTAAAGCTGCGCGGGATATCGAAGACCTGACTGGGTTAAAGAGAAGACGAGGGCTACACCAGCAGGAGACAAATACCTTGTGCAAGGTTGACGCCGTGCTGGAAGTTTGGTGAGTGATGCTTCACGGACGGCTTTTGAGGGAAGTTTTCCTTGGTGAAGAACACGGTCCAGTCCCGCTTCGCAAGACGTGAGCCTTCCCAGAGCATTTCCATGACATTCCAGATGGAATCTCGGTGTTGGACAGCCTCAGCCTCGTCGTAAAGCCATTGCAGCGTTGTCGACAGCTCGTGTGCGCGTGCGACTCCAAACCATTGTTTGTCAAACTCGTCGCCGTCTTTGGGCAAGTAGCCCTCGTAGTCTCTCTCCAGCATGTTCTCCACGAGCTTTACAAACTTGAGCATTGCATCGATGATGGCATATCGCTTTGCAGCGTCAGCGACGGCGTGGTTCATCAGCCCTTGGAGCAACAGGCAGCGGGCCCAAATTCCTCGCGTCTGCTGCGTCGTCTCCGGACCCAGCCAGCCGTCGGCGCTTTGGTGGTCCAAAGTGTACTCGAGGAAATGCTCGGCTTGACCTCTCAGCTCCCGCGCGAGATCAGCATCGGCGGACTCGTCGAAGCAAAAAGCAAGCGGCACAATGTAATTGTACCAGTACGGCGCGGCTTCATTCAACGGCGAGTACTCCCACGTCCCACCCAGCCAGGTGCTGTCCTTGACGAATCTGTAGAAGTAGAAGAGTTTTCCCCCCAACCCTTGGCCGCAGAGCCGCAGCTGGTCGCGAAACCATCCCTGTGGCTTGATCGACCCGAGAGGGAACAGCTCGTACTTCATTGGCACAAGGGTCGCGGAAGCCATTGCGGAGGGCAGAGACGGGGCTGGTTGAATGATGAACTCAGTGGTTTTGTCAGGTGTACCCTTTCATGAAGTGCTTTCAGCTTCGAGCTTTCAAACAAGCGGCGGGGTAGCGGGGCATGCATGCTCGCTTGGTGTGCTTATCAGAAGAGACGGCTGCACATCCCAGCTCCCAGCACCGTACCTACCTAGTGTCGAAGCAGCGTTCCGCTCCCAGTACGGCAATCCCACCCGACTACCACCCTGTCAACGTTTCCGACCAAAGATCTGCATATCTGCAAGGTGCGCTTTGCATCTCTCCAGACACCAGTGGTGGACTTTTCTCGGCGCCCAACCTCGTTTCCTGCACCCCCACTTTCCGATACGAGGTAGCAGCAGCCAGCTATCAGAGCACGAAGTCAACCGCATGGCGCCAACTCGTACGCTTCTCGTCTTCCGCAGGCTCAGAATCCAAGTCCTCAATCCGTTAGCCTAGATCTAGGTTTACTTCGAACAACGTCCACCCCGGATCCCCAGTCACGCGTCCACACCTTCCAGAAGATGAACAGCGAGTGCGTGATGGGAGCGGCAAGGTAGCTTTTGAAAAAATGGCTCGGCACTGGGCGGTAATCTGATCGGCTGTAGATACACCGTATCCAGTCAGTCGTCCCGTCCTCCCATTCGAAGCCCCTGGCACAGCCGCGGTGCAAGTGATAGAGAAGTGATCTACTGACGCCTTGTTCAAACGATTGTAACAGTACGTTCTACCTTAAAATACTCGGCAGCAGTATTACCAAAGATCGACGAGAATTCGAACCTGCCCACACGCCAGTACTGATCGGGCTTTCCAGTTGGAATCAGCAGCAAGCCGTGCCGACGTACTACTGACCCAGTCATGTAGGTAGCCAACTGAAGAGCCAGCATGTCTTGGAAGACCGGACAGTGTGAATGCTCTTCGTCCATTCCGACTTCCCACCAGTCCAAGAAAAGTGTGAAGCCCGACGGCTCCCTAGATTCGCCCTCTGGCCAGAAATCTCGAATATGGCGGCCGTATCTATACTCGTACTGTGGAAAGCGAGAAACGCGAGAAACCTTCCCCGAGACTTTCAGGTATCCACCCGTAACTCGACCGAACGGACTGCGATGGGTCGAGGGGAATGTTTCAGCCTCTTTGATCTCGCATGCAGATTCAGGCCTAAATCTCATCCACAGGGTCCAATCTGACCCTTGCATGTGAGACGCCCAACTCCAGGATGGCGCGATGAAGTCCTGCGGCATGGCAAACTTCAACCTCTCTGCGAGTGGATGGATGTGGGAATATCCCACGCACTCCCAAAGAAGCCCCAAATACAAGTCATCGCTCCAGAGTCCTGCCAAGTACTTGCACTTTCGAGCTTCCGATAGCATGCCAGCCCATGAAGATACAGCGCTCAAGCGATCTTGAGCAACGCTAAGTGATCTTGTTGAGTACTTCTCCATGTGTCCGAACCAGGCATTGTAGTAAAGTTCGGACACACTTTGTTCCTCATCTTTCTTCAAGCATTTATGAGCCATTTCCAAGCCCAGCTGCACATTACCAAAGGGCTCGTTTGGATAAAAATCCTTTTCATTCGCCACAAGAAGTGATGGAGTGCCTGTACAACTGTAAGATATAAAGTGCGATGTGAAAAAAAGTCTCCTCGGGGAAAAGAAGTTCTCCTGGAGGGTCCAGCCCCGCTTGCTCCAGCTCGATACCTCAATTTCGGTCGAAGCCCCCCCAAAGCGGTTCTCTCGAAGGTAGTAGCCGTCAACTCTACTGTCAAAAGTCGACGTATCGAGCGGTATCCATGCAGTAGGGCGGGCGTTGAATTTGAGCATCCCATCATGACAGGAGCTTCCCTTGGCAGCAACAAGCGTGACATGCGCGTTTTGGTACACCTTGTGCATCTGAGCAGACTCTGTCTCCCAGTCTTCAAGTTGATCCTGGAGGATGCAAAGTGAGTCAATCCAGAGAAACTGCAATCCGAGCGCTCTCGTTATCGCAATTGCATCGGCGTAATTTCTCGGCAAGGATGCGTAAGGGATACAGTCAAGGTATCCACTCAGCGAATCGCTTGTCGTTTTCAAAGGGGGGTTGCTTGTGGAACCCCAGCAATGACTCAAGGCAGCGTATCTCCCATCGGCCGTATATGATGTATGACCGGTTTGCATCAGACGCACGACACCATCTTCGTTGCCATTATTTCCAACGTAGATCAGGCGGCTTGGTAGATATCCGCTAGTGTCTTCCAGGTGATGCTCGCATTTCTCTTGATTCTCACAGGCTGAAATCCAGCCTTTCATCATTGCTGCATCCTTCTCGGAAATGAGCGAACGAGCTTCTTCTCGTGGCTGGAGATGCATCCGTTGAGCATGCAATAATCCCAATTCCTCTTCAACCAGATAAGAGAGCTTGTAATGCATGTCGTTCACTGGGACTCCTAGGAGCGGTCCAAGGGTATTTTCAAAGCTTACGTCAAGCTCCAAGCTGGAAGTCCCTCTTGCCAAGCCAGATGAGGGGGGGATGGCGAAAAACGTCAAGGAGTGAGTTCTAACGGTCCAGTTGCCGTGGAATTCATATGATATCATGCAGATTTCCTTGAAGTCGGTGGCCAAAAGAAATTTGCAGAAACTGCAACCATCGTTCGCGGTTGCCGTGATGGAGGGCAAAGTTGGTAGCGCGTCCTCCCTTTCATAGGGGATTACAACTTCCTCTCTCGTAAACTGAGGTCCATCGGGGTCTTCCGAAGATTCATTTTCCCCGCGCGGAGCCCTGCGTGTATACTTCCGCTGCACGAATTCGGACGACCCAAGAACCTTGCAGTGTTTGCATAGGCTGCTGCCATCATTTCGCGGTGAGCTTCCGGTACACCAGTCACTCTGGACTTGATCTGGCGCATCCATGGAGACCGAGCGCTTTCCCTCTCCAGTAATCCCATGTTCGATTGGCGAGTCCATCGGTGTTCGATGTTTCCTTGGTGTCGAAGTCTTCCTCTCAGCTCAATGTTGATGGAAAGCGTGGATTCCTTGTTTAAGAGCTAAAAAACTGGTAAGTGCGAAGTTTTTCTGGAAGCCGTATGACTCAGCCAGCGTATGTGAGGGGTAAATGTGGGTCGGTCGATCGAGTCCCGGGTAAGTAGGTACGGGTTTGAAACAGACGCCGATGTTACTCTCCGGACCTGCATCCGTTTTGCTACTGGGCAGGGGCATTAGCAGTCGGCCTAAGAAGTAGCATTGAGCCTTTACTGTATTTGTTCTAGTGGATATCGTCTACTTCAACATAGGACCTTATACAGTGCTCCGAGGTCCGAGCGTCTGCGCATGGCCTTGTCCTGCTCAGAACTCACAACATGGAGCCTGAATTCGTCTCTATCAAGAGACTGAAGTCGTAATGCAAATAGCCTTGGTTAATTCAGCCAATTGCCAGTCCGTATAGCCTCCTGCCTGTTCGCCATCTTCCCGGGTGTGCAATACAGACTGATGAAAGGACGACATATCGGATCGCGGAAAACCAAGGTCCCGTTGAAAGATTGTCGGGCCCCACTGTCCAAAGACAGGTATATATAGTCTCACTGCAGTACATGTCTTTCTGTTGGCCTTCAAACCCGACCATAGTGTATCTCCGAGGCCACCTCGGACCCGAGCTCGGGTCAAGCGGTGTTAAGCTTCAGGCGACAAAACGGCACCATATCGAATCGTATTAATTACAGAACGCGTCACCGCATCCCTAGCTGCGCCTTGTACTCACTGAATCTCAATGTTTGCAAGGAAAAGCTTATTGTTAGTGTTTCCAGATAGCTTCCATGCCCCGAGCTCCGACAGCGGCACCGGCGAGACTCAGACCAGACGCGGGCCAGCTTGCCCATTACCCCATTCGCGGGCAAATATCTCCGTTCCTCAGAGCACTAACTGGCTCTGCCACATTGGACTCGTCACCACAGAGCGTTTCTTCGTGCCGTTAGCCGGCCGTTTGACGCGACCGTCATGTGTAACACATCAGCCATCACTTCGACTTGCACTACACAGTATAGCGCGCCCACAGCCCGCGGCCTGGCCCGCTGCCCTACGTCAATCACCGGCCTAAAACAAAATGCCAAGCTGGGAGACTACTACGCGGCCCTACTCCGCCTGGGCTGTCGTACGCGTCTCACCACCGCTCGTCTCTCCTTTTATTATATATAATCCAGCCCATGTTTCCCTCTCGATAGAATCATCCAGTCTTTCGTTCACTTCTTTGATCAGCTGAAATGCGTTCTCTTTCCACCCTCCTGCTGCCATTGGCGGCATCGGCCGTGTCGGCGCAGACGCCAGCGGCCAGCGGCACAAGCTCAGCTGCCATGCCCACCGTCACGCTCGACTACTCGACCATCGCTGCCGCGGCCGGAAACGAGTCTCTGGGCTACTACAAGTACCAGAACATCCGTTTCGCTGCCGTCCCCACAGGTGATCTGCGCTGGGCCAAGCCGCAATGGCCGCCGGTTGAGACCGACGTCAACGACGGCTCTCTCGCCGACGCCGACGTCGACTGCGCGTCCGAAGAGGACTGCCTCTACATGGACATCTGGGCGCCGGCAAACTCCGCCGGCAAGAAGCTGCCCGTCATGGTGTGGACGTACGGCGGCGGCTTCACCGGCGGCAGCAAGTCGGAGAACACGCCCGAGGGACTGTTCGACCTGAGCAAGGAGTTCGTCTTCGTTTCGTACAACTACCGTCTGGGCATGACCGGCCTCGGCAACGGCCCTACCTTCCTCCACGAGGGCGGCACCTCCAATACGGCCGTTTGGGACGTCGAGCATGCGTTCAAGTGGGTCAAGAAGTACATCCACAACTTCGGAGGCGACTCGGACGAGGTCACTGCTGTTGGCTTCTCTGCCGGCGGCTCCCAGGTGCTCTTCCAGATGACGGTACGGCGATCCCTCATCTCCCTTCGCGAACCGCATCACTAACGCGTATCACCACCAGCGCTTCGCCGGCCATGCCGAGCAGAACTTCGCCCGTGCCTACGTCATGTCCCCCGGATTCGTGCCCGGCGCCGGCCACCACCACGCCGAGGTAAGTCACACACATCCCCTTCCGCTCGCAACCGACGAATCTAACTGCATTCGGCAACACGCAGCACTTCTGGCAGAACGTCTCCTCGGCCGTCGGCTGCTCCGGCGGCGCCATGGACTGCATGCGCGGGGTCGACTTCGACACGCTCACGACCGCCGCCGACGACATCGTCTCGACCTACACCTACCAGATGCAGCCGCGCGTCGACGGCGACATCATCGCGGACACCTGTACGTGCGCCCTTCCCCTCTCCTCTCCACAACGCCCCGTCCTCGTCACGCTAACCCCTCCTCCAAACAGACGAAGCGCAGTTGTACCAAAAACGCGCCTCCTTCAGCGGGCCGGTCGTCATCAGCCACGAGCAGCACGAAGCCAACGGGCAGGCCTACACGGGCGTCAACACGACCGCAGACGTGTCGACGTACCTGCGCATCTTCTTCCCAGCGATAACCGACGACGTGGTGGACGAGTTGCTCGCGCTGTACGCGGAGGGCGACTACGCCTCGCCCGGGTTGCGCTTCGCCGACATGAAGCAGCACTTCGACCTGACGTGCAAGAACCTCGCGCTGACGCAGTACCTGCGCAACGACACGTGGAACGCCATGGTCGCGCTGGGCGAGGCGACGCACGGGACGGATCAGAGCTATTATTGGTATAGCACGTATTCGCTTTCCTCCTCCACCATCACCACCTCCTCCTCATCGTCTAACAGCACGGCTACCTCCTCCAACTCGACGTCGTCGGCGGGCGGGGCTCCCAGCGGCGGTGGAGGCATGGGCGGCGGCAGCTCGTCCGTGAACGCGACGGTCGCGGTGGCGATGCAGAAGTACCTGATGTCGTTTGTGCTGACGGGCGACCCGAACGCGCGGTGGGCGGACGACAAGCTGGCGTGGCCCAAGTACGGGAACGAGACGAATACGCTGGTGTTCAATACGACCATGTACCTCGAGGGCGATGATTTGGCGAATGAGAAGTGTTTGCACTGGAACAAGGCGCTGTGGTATTAGAGAGAGAGCGAGATGGGGTAAACGGGTTGTGGGATGAGTGATGGGAAGGTGTGTGCGGCGGCATTGATGATGGGATGATGTAAAGATGGTTCTTGTATATATGTGTGTTGGTACTACATGAGTCTATTCTGTTCGTATGTATGTATGTATGTACGATCCTCTCCGTCTCTTGTCTCGAGGCTTTCTGCCCAAAACACACCGTGTGCTTAAGCCCTTACTCAGACTGCTTTTGGTTTCTCCCTTCAAAACCAGTCTGGTAAGCGAAGAGCGAATGCTTGGTGTAAAAAAACAAAACGAATGGACGAAGTGGCTCACCACTTCGGACAAGACTCCACACACGTCGATAAACCAAGACCTCCCGCAACCAACCACTCTTGCCACGAACCACGCAGGCCCAAGCTCTAGACTCGAGTTTGCCGTAAGCACGTACGTCGGCATGGTTGGTACACACAGCCTCCCCCACTTACTCAGCCTCAGCCACATATCCCCGCCGGTTCCTTCGGCTCCATCCGAGGAAATCCGACACTCTGGGGAGAGAGCGGCAGGCGCCGCGTTCAGGACGTAAGTAGGGTTCCCGACGGCTATGGCGTCCCGGTTGCATACCAGCCTCGATCACGTATCTAGACGCAATCGAGCCCAGCGGGGGATCTGGAGCGCCTAGGTAGTGGTCAGAATTTGACGTTTTTGTTGCTTTCCGCATGTGAGACGCCCAGGCCGTCCTTCCATGGTACGGTTGCACCCGGGGTACGTTCGTCTGGGCAGGGCTAGTGCAATGACGTGATGCCGGTGGTGCTGCTACCGACTGCCCTGATGACGACGGACGGCGGTTCGTCGTGAGAAAGCTTTGGGGGTTTCCGTTCGCTGGAGATCCGGGGGTTGTTGGCGCTTGTGGCGCTCCTCCTCCGCGGAGGTGGGGAGATGCCGCTTGTGTGTGGATCCGGAGATTTCCAATCGGGTCGATTCCGGGACGAAGAAGGCGTTTTCCGGGGTGTTGTTCTTGCAGAGAGCAGAGCAAGAGCTCCAGAGAAAAGCGCGCGCGCGCGCGACGAGAGAAGCGCCAAAAACCCCGTTCCAGCGCCCGCCCGCCGTCCGCCAAACGGGCTGACGAACGGACGCATGACAAGCATCATCTCGCCCGCGGCCCACATTCTCCAGAGCCCCCACTCGCCCCCCATTCACCGATGATGCCCCTGCCCCTCCCGATCCACAATCCCATCCGTACTCCCCTCGCGCTGCCTCTCCGCACCCGCAGTACCCCCCGTCATCTCGCTCCGGCCATCGTCCTCCATCTCCTCGCTGCTAAACACCATCTTCCGCTCATGCGTCACCATGATGCGATTCATCGCGATACTGATCCTCCCCTCGTCCCCACTCCCCCGCCTGACGGGCTCGCACGACGCCTCGATGTCGGCTTTCATCGAGTTCGGCCAGTCCTTGCCCACCGCGGCCGCGATGGCGGCTTCCTGGTAGTGGCGCGAGATGATGGTTTCGGTGCCGACGAGGGGCCCGGCGTTGGCGAGGTTCTTGTGGGAGTTGGCGCTGCGCGAGTGGTGGCGGCCGGCGTGCGGGTTCGGGCCGCCGTTGTTCATGACGTCGTGGTCGGCGTTGGCGGAGGGGTAGCTGTGGTTGGTTGTTTGGCCGGTGCGGTCGCCGGATGTGACCCAGTGGAGGACGAGGACGGAGAAGAGGACTGGCTGGGCTGTTAGATGTATATCGTGGGTCCCTGCCTCGGTGGGGGAGGGGGTTTTCTTTTCCAAGGGGGTAAAAAAAAAAAAAAAGAAAGGTGTTTGCGGTGCGGCTACTTACTGTCGGCGTTGCAGCACAGCAGGCAGATCCACCCGGGCTCGCCGCGGAGCACCATCAGCACGGTGAGGTTGGCGACGCTGGACGTCAGCGTCGCGCAGCTGCCGATGAAGGTGCGGAACGCCATGGTGTGCAGCATCGTGTTCTGCCGGTTCTTGTACGAGTACAGCTGGCGCAGCGGCACGATGAAGAGCGCCGTCATGTACACGTTGACCGCCACGTCGAAGATGATGAGCGGCAGCATCGCCCGCTTTTGCATGCCGATGATGCACGTGCCGGTGGTGTTGATGTAGGCGATGCGCCTGGCGTTGTCAGTGCCCGGTCCTGGAATGGGGCGTGGTGCGGCTTACCAGACGAAGTTGAGGATGACGACGACCGTGTAGGGCAGCATCATGAAGAAGCAGTTGAACAGGTAGAGCTTGTCCTTCATCCGGGGCTCGTGTTTGCCGCGGACGATGTACTGCGTAAGTGTCAGTCGGTGATGGGGGAGAGAGCAGAGGATGGCGACTTGCCGCTTTCTCGACCAGGAAGCAGTAGATGAAGATCTTGGTGGACATGTAACAAATGAGACAGAGCAGGATGGCCCCTTCGCATATGGTTTGGTTGCTGTTGAGCCCGATGTCTTTGAACAACGCCGTGACGAAGACGAACAGAAACGAGTCGCTGTAGATGATGACGATGAGCCAGGCGGCGAGCGGCAGCGCCAGCCAGCTGTGGATACGTTGCACCCGGCGGACGATGCATACGGACAGGACGCAGAGCGTGACCAACGACATGAACATCTGCGGACGATGCGTTAGCCCCGACACCTAGCCGACCTTTCTTCGTTCTCTGCCTACCGAGATCATCCTCCCTGCGAACGGAATGTCCGCAGGGATGTAGTTGGCGGCAGCCTGCTCTGGAGCTCTCGCGACCATGGCCGGCCATTCGAGGGAGGGAGCCATTTGGGAGAGAGCGGACTGGAACGAAAAAGACAAAAGCACTTGGGGATGATCCCGGGAAATGGGGACTCAGGGTGGTGGCCCAGAGGTACCCCGGCTATATAGCGAAAAGAGCGATGAGGATGGCGATGAGCCGTGAAGGAATGTGATCCCCACTCGAGGGTGGAGGGGTTTTCGAGAGAGTTGCGGCTAGCGGGACGGGCGTCGCGGATATCAATAATATTCAGGGCGCTAGGGAGCGTGCCGGCCAGCAGCAACAGGCAGGGCTAGATTAACCTGTGCCGCCCCCAGCCACACAGCCCGCTGAACCCGGGGAGCAATAAGGTGACGGGGCCAGCCAGCCTCGTGGGCTTAGCGCGTGCCCTGCGGCGCCAGGGGCCCGGTTCCCCGCGCAGCTGGACGGCGCGAATAGCCGAGCAGGAGTCAGCAGAAACGCGGCTGATCTGCAATCTAGCAGCGACCGTCCTAGGGGCGGGCGGGGGCTTTCGCTATCTTCCGGGGCTTGTGAAAAGGGCTGCAGGTCTGCAGCGAGGCGCGGATAGACTCCAGGCTTTTCTGGCGCCGGACATCAGACTGTGATCGTAATGATCTCTGCCCGGATCGGCAATCTGTGCAGATGTAGAGATCCCCATGGCTCAAGGGATGCGAGATGGGCATGTTTTAGCCGCGGGCAGCGGTGTTAGGCGCATGAACGCTGACAGCCGCACTGACAGCGAGCCCTTGCGTTCGTATCAAGCTTGGCTGGAGCGGGTCCGGGGGGGCATCCACTGCGCAATGGGACCGAGAACAGTCCGCTGTGCTCAACGCTGTCGTCGCCTGTCACTTGCTATCGACGATGCCGTGTACTTGTGGGTGAGCTACCGCATTAGGGTTATTAGCTTGGCTCAGCCGAAGGTGTGCTTAGGTCCGTCTGCCGCAGAACCGCCGGGTTGCCTCTACGCGGACTACGCACGACACTTCGACGCTGAAGATACTTCGCTAGCCCACGCTCCCAGCGTCGCAGCCTTCAAAGATCGTCCTCTCTTGCAGTCACTCTCGCCGACGCCAGTGGGGCCCGGGCTACGCGCGTGACGGAGCAGCTGCACACCCTCAACGAGCAAGCAGAGGCGCGGGCTCCGGCAGGCTGTGGTACGTGGCTTCTCGCTTGCTGCATCATTGGTCCCGGGCTAGCCACGTTTGCGGCAGCTGTGTTCCTTGCCCGAGTCCAGGCCCTTCACGTCGACAATTCCACGGTTGGCTGCTGGATGCGGCGTCTCCCTGTGCTGCTCTTCCGGCATTCCAATTCAACTGACATCTGATTCGTGGGCCGACTCCGTGGTTCCTCCAGCCTTCCGGCGACCACCATTCTACATCTACACCTAGTCGAGGGGATGAGCCTGGGTTGTGAATTCTTTTTCCCAGGGTTTGCCTTCGAGAAGCTGTCGTCGGGGACTATCCTTGCCGAAACGGTCTGCTACAGACCCCTTTCAGGCAACGCATCGGAGGTACCTACGCCATGTACCGCCTTATCAGACCGGGCCTCCACTATTCGCAATATCAAAGCGGAACTACTCCACACTGCTCGCATAGCCACTCGGCACTCCGCCATTTCCATAGGACAAAACACGGCGCGTTGAAACCCCGAACGCCTAGCACTTTCAGCTTGCATGATATGCTTCACGCGGCGGGAGACCGGCTTGTGGATCTCGACGCGGACCCTTTTTCCTTGGTCAGCACGTCTGTTGTACATGCACCCGATTGCCGAAACGCGTCGAGCAGGGAACGGCGCGTCTCAGCTTTAGCGCCGTGATGCATTCCGGGCGATGATGGACCAGCAGATCATCTTCCACCCATCTCTTGCGCAATGGCTGACTCAAGCGCCCGAACACGCTCTCGATTCGGCAATCCCGCCCTCTCGAGGCATCTTGCATCTTCCCTGCTTCTATATCTGGCCTGTGTGCATACGTTCCCCGGCACGGGGAGCTAGCTGCGCACGGGTGCAGCCTTAGCTTCTCTCTTCTCTCGCTCCTGCGCAATCCCGTCGGAACCATGGCGATTTTCGTTGTAGTAGATAGGGCTGCACGACGACCGCCATCGTCATCGCCGATATGCATGAGCTTCCAAACGAGCCTCCACAGCGGTCCCATCGTCCCCAGCCCGGCCGCATCCAGCAGTCATGGTCGACACGTCTTATAGCAAGGGCACGCATCCTCCAAAAGCCGTCGTTGACCAAAGCATCGATGGCATATTCCCAGAACGCCGTGGTGCCCAATATTCCATGGCACACGTCAACGCCAGTGAGAATCATTGCCGCGTCCATCGCGATAGTTTGGAGACGGCCGGGATGCGATGCGATTGCGCGGTGGTGGTCCCCTGTTTTTTCGATGCCCGAGCCCTTTCGTGCGTACGACCGCCTCGCAGACCGCTCAGTCCGAGCTGTTTAATGCGAGTCAGATCCCGTTCCCCCGTTGGCGCCATGAGTCGCCATGGCGAAGTTGCCGCTGCCACCCGCACAATAGACGCGGCGGATGACTCGCGCAGACGCGACGTCAGTCAGCGCCCGGTCCAGCGAGGGAGGGAAGTATGAACGGACTCCTGTCAAACAGCAGAGTCCGGGGTTGTCAGATTCCAGATATGGGCGGCCGGGTACGCAGATGGTGATGGCGGTGTAGTGCTATAGTGGTGCTCAGGCGGCAAAAGTCAAAGTCGTTGAGAGTTTGGACGGGCATGTTGTTGTCGACGATGCAGATTCGGCGGAGCTCTCTCCGTTTCGGGAACCGTCTTCCTCGCGGCCCATATCGGATCTTCGATTGTGCAGCAGGCGGAACATCAACCCGCTTCCCCCTGACTGCGTCAGTGCAGTCAGGCAACAGTGTGCATGGACGTTGCTGAGCAACACCACCACCGCCGTAAGCACTAATCCCTGAACCCGAGGGCAATGTCTGAAGAACACAGCTGGCAGCGGCGCCGACTGGTAGCATCAAAGATTTCCAGGCGATACCGCTGCATCTCGGCCGTAAAGAAGACATTCCTGAAGAAAGCCAACTGGCGAACCGGAGCAGATCATCATTCCCGCAGAACGTCAGCAAAAGCAAATCCAGATCGCCGCATGCACCACGCTCTCTCTGCGGAGTAGACGAGATCTACACCAATAATACACAATATCACCACCTCCCCTTTAACAACTCCATCCCTCACCGGTACGTGCTGCCCAAAGGAATCCAATAAACCTGCCCTCCCTCATGTCGATGCCGCGCCTTCCGCCCGCCGCTGTGCCCCTCGTCTCGATGACAACGTCGACCGGTCGCGCCGACCCGACCCCCCCGGCACCCTTTCAGCTGCACTCGAAACTCACGTCCCACAATAGCCCCACTTCGTTTTTCGGCTGCGTCGCTTTGCCGATTACGAGCGCGAGCGCGAGCGCGCGCGTTCTCTGATATGAAAAACCTCCCGAAAAAATAGTCGCAGCCCCGAGACGGGATTGGTTTAAGTGATAGCGGCCGATCGATGTTTTCGGTGTGACGGAGGCGGAGATGGAGGGGGAAAAGGATGGCGGATTGGTGGAAGCGAGCAAGAGAGAGGGCTCGGAGGAGGCGGCCGCGCGCGCTTCCGGCGGCTATTTCGTGCTGTGAGATCGGATGGCGGGTGCTCAGTTGCCAGTGTGGTTTACCGATCGTTCTGTGTGATTGCAACAGCACACACGGGAAAGGGGATGGAGCTTCCAAGTGCAAATACTTGCCGCGCTTGTCGGCAGCCAGACCTTTAGATGTTTCTGAATACCATAGAAAGGGGGACGCATCCGCGAAACGAACGAACGAAGGAGCTCTTGTCGGGCACGAAAGCTGAAAATCACGCAAATCTAGGTTGACATGCAATGGGCCCAGGCGCGATGGCTCTTCGGAGTCACACTACAAGTGAAGCCAGGCCAGTGGCGGCATTGAGTCGGATGATTGGCACTGACGGTAGTGAATCTTCCGTGCTGCTGAAAATTTAGCATGTACATCAGCCGTACTGCTTCTCTTTTACGTGGGATGAATCTGGATTCTGGATGTCGAAGAGAAGCATACTAGCCTATGATTGATTATTTACAGTCGGCTTAGTTCTTTCCCCCAAACGCTTGGTCAGGGCTCGGATGTGAAATTTTTTGGTCTAGACCCCCGTCCGCATCATTCAAAACCTATTGCTAGATCTCGGCCTATCATATGGTGGCCAATTCCCAGGTCTTTTTTCTGTTTTTGGATGCTGATTCATATCCGAGCAAACACTGAACATGAGTGCAGAGCTTTACAGTAAACATAACGCACTGGAAAAAAGGAAACCACACTAAACCTTAAGTGTATTGCCCATGGGCTATGCGGGAGTAAGCTGTTTTGCGGAGTGATGCAAAAGATTATCAAGCCCGCCGAACTTCAACGGACATATCCGAGAGGGATAACTCGGACATGCCGAGCCGGGCTCCTCACACATCCCACTTCGCGTAGTACCAATCATTGGAAGTCTGAGCGAACCCCTGACTCTCCCAACGCAGCGCTATGCAGGCAGTCTCTGCTGCGGCCATAAAGGCGGTTGGGCCGGAGAACTAAACCCACGTCGGACCAGGGAGTTTCGCATCGGATTTGCTGTCGGCCTCGGACGCGTCGATGAACTGTTTGATAGTCGGGGAGAAATACAAACTCTGCCGGCCCGGACCTGTCAGGTGCTTACTGAAGAAGATCGGTATGTCCGCGGCCGTGGCTGGAGTGAGTATGGCTGCAGCACTAACGTCAGCCTCGTCCGTCTTTTTTATTTTTTTTTAAAAAAAAATGCCCGTAAAATCCTACCGTCCACATCGATACACTAGGTATCTTCGCTCTCTCTGATGCTCCATATGATACTGAAATGCCTTGTTACAAACCCGTCCTTGCCCTCAGTCGAGGATCCCGAAGCCTTAAGAGTAAGGAAGCTTTCGGCCAACGACAAGGCTCCCGTGATGCCAGTACCGCCGACGACGCAGAGAACGCTCGTATACGTCCCAAACGTCGAATGACGAGACACATGCGAGCCTTTCAACCGCATGGAAATCTCAACGCCCGGCAACCACGCAGCCGACGTTTCCAGCTCCCGCCACCGCCGACACGCAGCATCGCCGGGTAAGTCTGTCGCCGTACTGATCTCATCCCCACGAGCTGCTGCTGCTCTCTCGAATCCCGCCGTCCGCTGCGGCACCATCTCCATCGCACCCACATCTTCTTCCTCCCTCCCCTGCCCTCCCCCACCACCACCGTCCACTCCTCTGCCTCCTTGATCCCCTCCCCCTTCCCAACCCGCGGCACCCTCCACAAAAACACCAACCACCAGCTCTGGCCCAGCCCCCGCCATCCTCGCCGCCGTGAACGAGATGCACCTACTGTCAAGAGACGGACTGCTAGCCTCACTAACAGACACTGGGACCCATTGAAGCTCAATGCCAAGCATAGGGAAGCAAGGCTAGTTAATCACGCACATGACATAGAACTAGCTAGCTATAAGAATGCCAGAGGATTAGAAGATGGATCTCTAACGATTCGTCTCTGTTCTAACTCTAATACGATTCATATTGTCTATCTTGATCCCATATCCTTACACCTACCATTGACGAATCACGCACCCCACCCGCAAATACCACGTCAAACAACGGCCTCCCTTCGACCCTCGCCGCTGGCGTGCTCCTTCGCGTTTCAGAAGCTATGATAGTATAGCAAATAGGCTATCAGCACGTAGTGAAAGAATCCAATCACATCCTAAAGGCTGAATTGCAGGATATGATCTCGTGGTATTTATGTTGATCGTGGTGGGTTGGTGTGGCGGTTCTCTATCCGCACCAATAGCCCAACCCTTACAAATGGAAAGGAAAACCGAAGCGCTCGATACATTCTGAAGCCTTTGACGCATCATGAAGAAAACAGTGGAGATGAATCATTAAAGTATGAGAGAGCCGGGAAAACAGGTTAAACAAGATACACTTCTCGGATGTCCCCAGGGAACTGGAACTGGAACCTTCTCTCCAAGATCCGAAAAAATCCAACCCGCTCATATGTTGGAATTGTCTCTCGAAATTTTGTTTGGCGCACCAAAAGCCCAATCCAACAATCGTGCTTCAATGCAACAAGCAAGGCTTCCACGCGTTGCGGCTGCACAAAGCCTTCGGCATTACCACAGTCGATACATGCGAATACACTAATAATGTTCCTTTCGGCGTTATCCATGACTAGTGCCCTGACATCATTGCGTGAGGGACATTCGAGTACGGTCTTCACCGGCAACATTTTTGCGCGGATTCTGATGTATGCCTGGTCGCCATCTACGGCAGAGAGACGCCCATAGGTCGCACTCGGCTCTGCTAATTTCCAGTGTACGTCAAGAACGTCGAACTGGCTCGCATCAAAGCGGCGCCAGAAGGTTTTCTCATACTCCACTGCGCCATCGTATGCGCACCAGGACCATGTTGGACCTATATAGGTCGTTTGTCGCTTCAATGGGGGGTGCATTGGTCTTACTGGGTCCGAGATGTCCCCAGGCTTCCAGAGTAATCCTCGTGCAAGGTCCTTAGTCCACAGCCCGGCAACATAATCGCCTAGCTCATCACCTAGCTCTTGTCCCATTCGGCTGGCCAACGCTGAGATCGCAGGCAGTCTATCCTCCTGTCTTGAAAGGTTTCTGCGTGTGTAATGGCCAACCCAGGAGTACCAGTCATCTAGAGAGTTGGCGCATGGGCCTGGGATGTCTCTGTGCATATTGAAATTTTCCAACGGCCTGAAACTGACGGAGACGTCTTGCAGATGAGCAAACATCTTGCACGAGAAATGAATACGTCCCGTGCAAATGTAAAGTTTCCTGGTTGACAGGTAGCTCTCTTGGAATGTCCACCCTCGTTTGTTCCACTTCGACCGTTTGATGTACCTCTCAGTGTCATCAGCAGGAAAGCGCAGTGTGTCTTCGGCCGAGAGTGTTGCTTCGACAATGTACGTGACTTCGAGACGACTACTTTCTTTCGGGTGGTATGAAACATGGACTTGCGGGATACATTCGGTGGGTTTTTCCAGAAAGGGCTCGAGTGGTGAATCCGTCGAAGAGAGAACGATAGTAAGTAGGGCATTCATGTAGATGTCTTCCATCCGGACAGACTCTCGGTCCCAGTCTTCTTGATCGCCTTGAATTATGCATAAAGAGTCAATCCAGATAAAAGTGATTCCGATGGCCCAGCAAAGCTCTATTGCATCCTGAAAGCCTCGAGGCAACTCGGAAAAGGCAATCGTACTGTAGTGGTTGTTGATGTTCTCAGGAGTGCTCTTGGTGAACTCCTGATCACCCCAACAGTAGCTCAATGCTGCGTACGTGATTTCCGACGGCTGGGCTTCAGTAGAAGTAGTTTCCGGAATTCGTATCAAGCGAGTTGAAAATCCTGCTTGGTCTCTGTTGATCTCAAGGAGCCGGGCAGGAAGTATGTTGTCTTCCTCGTGGCTCTTTGATTTGAACTCCGTACACTCTGTGTGAGTTGTCGAGCATTGGGACAAGTATTGCTGTATTGACGCAATGTTTTGTGGGCAGAGGCGATTTGGATCAGGCGAATAATGTAGTGCTCCGAGGTAATTATCGGAAGGTGTGTCTAGAGAGCAATGAACTAGGATAACATACGAGCTGATAGAGTTAACACTCACCACGCTTCGCGGATAGTTTGAAGCAGATAGTATCGCCCAAAATCCGGTCGTTGTTGTCAGCATCATAAATGGAACAATTTACCCTTAAGTAAGCGATTTTAAGGTCTCCGTCTACGAGGCCCAGTCCTCTGGCGTGAACCTCGATACTGCGGACTAGCAGGGTATAATATGCTTTCGTGGCCTCCTCTAATTTCTCATTTTCAATGAAAGTCTGCGTAACAGCGTGCGAAAGCAGGTTGCAGAAACCGCACCCTTGCGAAGCCGATGACCTCAACTTTGGCATTGCAGGATATTCGTCCTCGAACGTGAATGGTATCACGACCGGCTCGAATGAATATTGCGGAAAGTTCAAGTGCAACGTTCCATCTTCGTCGGTGAATTCGTAAATTCCGTATTTGCCCGGCTTGAAGTGAAGGGCGGGGCGACAACGATCACAGAGCCGATCGGACCGCTCTGCCGAACAATCCATCTCGGATGCATCATGGCCGGATGGTTCGGAAGCGGGTGACCTGGGTTGAGGCGGCCGATCACCTTGCTCAGGCACAGCAAACTCTCCTGCAGGGTAGGCGTCATCCCCAGCATCGGCTGGAAGCATGCCGGAGCCACGAGTGCTGATTGCGTCCTCGCAATCGTCCACGTACTCCTCGTCGCCAGACTCATCCTTCGCAACAGTATCGTCCGGTTCAGACCGACTCCGGCTCTGGTTGTCCTCTGGCTCTTTGTCGAGATCCTGGATCCTGGTAGGCGAATTTGTAGAATGCGTAGAGGCCCTATCTCGCATCGACCGGTGGTTCGGCGGGGCTTGCGGCGAGCTGGGTCCCCGGGAGCCGGCGGCTGGGTGGGCGGAGGCGATGGATGGACGAGGAGACCCAGGAGGAGACATGGCTGCAACTTGGTAGGATATGATGAGCTTTGCGTGTAGTGAGAAGTGAGAATGGAACGAGGCTTCGTGCTTGAGTGAGTCGGCTGTCCTCTAGGCTCCAGCGTTTTGTCGGGCGGAAGGAAGAGCGGGGCTTGTGTAACCGGCAGGGGTACTCTGTACGAAGAGTGTGTGATAGGTTAAAGTCAGCATCGAGAGATTTGGCTGCAAGGCTGTGTAGGTGTCAGGCTGTTGTTTGCCGAGCTCAGCATGCATGCTGCACTTCAAAACGCCACCCAACAACACGCATCGAAAGGAAAGCATCTCAATTCGTACCTCTTCTATCGCCCGCTTTACAGCAAGATATAACAACAGCGAAACCCACAGCTATCGACGACGCGCTCGCTCATTTTACCCCTAAGAAACGCCAAACAACAACAACAACACAGAAAGAAAAGCCATAAACCCCTGCTCCGTCTCGTCCCATCATCTCACCCCATCCCATCCCCACCAGCAAGAAAGAAACATGAACAAAAAAGTCATCACAACGACTCAACCGCCCTCATCAACACATCCAGCCCCCTCTCCCCAAGCCCAAGGCCCACCCCCTCGCCATCGCCATCGCCCCCCTCGCCCTCCCTCAACAGCCACGCGACATCGCTCTGCAAGCCCAGCGGGACATAGCACGCCTCGCGCGCCTTCTCGAGGCTCTCCTTGAGGCGACTGGTGTGCTCCCACTCCTTCGCCGCGACCTCTGCGCGGGCGATGACGCGGGGGTTGATGCCGCACATGGCGGCGCAGTGCATGCCGAACGAGCCCTCGGCGACGCCGGGCTCCAGGCGGTACAGAAACGTGACGCGGCGCTCCGCGTCGTCG
This sequence comes from Diplodia seriata, assembly GCF_021436955.1. Taxonomy (NCBI): domain Eukaryota; kingdom Fungi; phylum Ascomycota; class Dothideomycetes; order Botryosphaeriales; family Botryosphaeriaceae; genus Diplodia; species Diplodia seriata. The sequence continues at coordinate 1,662,478 of NW_027117317.1, read as the reverse complement.
ACGTCGATGGCCATGCGCTTGGCCGCGACCTCGGGGTGCGTCTCGAACTCGGTCGCGAGCGAGTGGTAGTGCGTGGCGAAGAAGCCGAGGCAGCCGACGTGCGTGGCCACGTGGTGCAGGACCGCCTGCGCGACCGCCACGCCGTCGTACGACGACGTGCCGCGCCCGAGCTCGTCGAGGATGACGAGCGAGCGTGGCGTCGCCTCGGACAGGATCTTCTTCGTCTCCGAGAGCTCGACGAAGAAGGTCGACTGCGCGGCGAAGATGTTGTCTTGGGCGCCGAGGCGCGACATGATGCGGTCGACGGGCGTGAGCGTTGCCGAGGTGCAGGGCAGGTAGACGCCGACCTGGGCGAGGATGACGGCGATGCACGTCTGGTGGTTGGTTAGCGAATGTACTGGGGGAGTAGGAGATGGTAGGTTCTTACCATGCGTAGGACTGTTGATTTACCGGCTGCGTTGGCACCGGTGAGAAGGTCGATGTTCCGGGATTGACCTCCAAGTTTGATATCATTCGGGATGAAGTCGGTGACGTTGGTCAGCATGCAGGGGTGACGGAGCTCCTCAAACTCGAGAATAGACCGTTCGCTGTCAACGAACTTGGGTCGGCAGCTCGGCTCACCCAGCGAAGCGGATGCTTTGGCCAAGCTGATGAGACAGTCGAGCTGGGCGATGATCTTGACAGCTGCAAGCCAGACTGCGTAATCCTCATCAAACCTAGCATGGAACCTGCCGGCGACCTCCTTTACAATCTGGCCGTGCGTTTCCTGAGCCTCCTGCAATCCGCGTACCAGCTTGCGGAGCTCCGGCGAGTAAAACCGCTTGACCTTGGCAGTAGCAGACATCTGGTCCCAGTTCTTGGGAACGGACTTGATCTTGATGGGGACTTCGAGCTGGTAGATCTCCTTGCCGTTGTCCCTATAGCAAATGGCGTTGGAGCCAAGGTCTCTCCTGTACTGCTTCAAGAGCTTCTCCAGCTCATCAAGCACTTCTTGCATGTCTTGTTGACTCTCGTCGAAGTCCTCTTCGACACCAGGTTCGGGAACAAGGATGCCGTCTTCCTTGGCCTTCTTGCGGTCGAAAGCATCTCTCCAGTGCTTCAGAGAGCCAGCGAGATCAGGCATCTGGGAGATAAGTTGACCAATGACGCCCTCACCTTCGCCAAATTCGCTGAGAAGGCTCATGGTATACTCGATTTGCTCGAAGCCTTCGAGAACCTTGACAAAGTCCTGCGCCTTGATTCTTCTGGCGTGAACTCTGGACAAAAGCCGCTCGAGGTCGGGCAGCTTGCTCAATGAAGCCGTGAAACGGTCCATGACGGTAGTGTCGGCATTCAAAGCGTCAACGGCATCGAGGCGCTGGTTGATCTTCCGAGCATCCGCGAGCGGGTGGCAAACCCACTGCTTGAGCATGCGCTTCCCAAAAGGAGTAATGCAACGGTTGAGCATGGAGAAAAGCGTACCTTCGGTACCACCATCAAAGCTGTTGGCAAATATTTCCAGGTTGATCAAACTCTGGCCGTCCAGGACGAGGCTGGTTGCCTTGCGAATCGGGTCGTACCAGGAGAAGTTGCCGAGAGTGACCAGGTCTCGCTCAATTTTGAGCATCCGCAGGTACTGAAGCAGAGCGCCGAAGGCAGACATGGCGAGCTCATGGTTCTCTTTGGCATCTCGCAGCACCTGAGGCCATGCCTCTATGTTGTCCTGATCAGGCGAAACGAAGTAATCACAGGTCTCCATCTCGCGAGAAGTGATGTCAGCAGACCAGAACTCCTTGCCCGGCTTCAAGTAGTTCCAGATGGTTGTAGGACTGGTGTTGTTCTTGAGGATACGAAGAGCCTTTGCGGATATGCAAGACTTCTCAAGAAGGAGCTCGCCGGGCCTGATCTGGGCGACAAATGTCTCAAACTTGGTCATATCGACATCATCGGCGAACTCGCAGAGCTGGAACTGAGCGGTGGCAGTGTCGACGAAGGCGATTCCAAAGACGGGATGGTTGTCTCTGTCAATCTCCTTGATGGCCACGCAGTAGGTGGACATGTCGTCTTGCAGCATGGAACCATCGACAAGGGTGCCCGAAGTGAGGACGGATGAAAGCTCGCGGCGGATGATCTTATCCTCCTTCTTGGCGGGACCGCCGCGCTCACGCATCTCCTTGCCCAGAGCGGACTCCATCTGGTCGACTTTGGCGATCTTGTAGCCCTTTGCCACGAACTGGGTGGCCCACATGTCGAGAGATGACTCGGGGACACCGACCATGCGCATGTTGACGCGATCGGTAAGCTTGAGATCGAACAATTGATGGCCAACGGTGGCATCGTTCTCGTATAGCTCGTAGAACTTGCCCTTCTTGAAGAAGACAATGGTGTCCCAGAACTTGCTCTTGATCTCCCAGTATTGCTTCTCAAATGGCGAGAAGTCCTTCCAGGCCATGGGCGGGATAAAAATGGTGCGAGGGTCATAGTCGGGATGACCCGGAGGGTTTCTGTCCGCATCCAGGACATGAGCCAGCCAAGTGTAGCGTTTCTCGGGCTCTGTCTTGTATGCCTTCTCCTTCTTTCCGTCCGCCTTCTTTACGAAGGTGGGCGGTGGGCGGACCATGTCGGTAGAGGTGACATTGTCCGGGTCAAAGCGCCACTGCTGAGCGGTCGAGGAAGAATTGCCTTCCATGACGACGTCTCCATCGGCAACGGGCGGCGAAGAGGGCATGGGAGGTGAGGATGGCTTCGATGCTTTCCGGGAGGAGGCAGCAGACGGACGCTTGCGCTTCTTGGAGGCGGGCTCCTCATCCGAGTCATCAGGAACCACGAAGTCATCCACATCTACCGACTGTCAGCTTCAAATGGGCATGATAAGTGGGGGAATGGCAAAGCACCCACCCTCATCATCGTCCTCGAACGCGTCCGGGCCATACTCGTCCTCATCCGAGTCATCCAAGACGGCAACCTTCCTCCGCTTCAAGGCGCGCTTGTTTGTGCCATTGGCCGAGACGGGCTGGAACACGTCGTCGTCGTCATCGCTCTCGGCGTCGGACTCGACGTAGCTGACCTGCTTCTTTGTCTTGGTACTGTGAGAGACGGCACCTAAGATTGGAGTGGGATTGCGGACCTTGCGCGACGGGCTGCTCGGCTGCTGAATGTCGAGGCCTTCTAGATTCGCATCAGCACCCGCACTGGCCGGAGAGGAGCGGGAAAAAGCCAGACTATTTTCCTTGTTTTTGCCGGTGTCGGGGAAGTCGCTGCGGATAGGGCTAGACGGGTCGACGGGGTCACTGCTCGGAGCGGGCGAGAGCTTCTTGGATTGAGGCTTGGAAGAAGCGGACTGTGGGTTCCTTGCAGCGGCGACGGGCAGCGGAGTGGGCGAAGACTTGGGCTGGACGGCAGGATTTGGAGAGGAGCGTTGGAAGAAGCCCAAGATGGATTTCTGACCAGCAGCGGGGGTCTGCTTCTTGGGCTTGGCAGATGGCTTCGGGGTCGACATTGTGGCCGTCAATTGGTCGCGCAACGGTCGATGGTGGTGTCGAGGCGACGCGAGCGACTGGTTATCTGAGTAGGTGACGCGACCGGGATACGCGCACGCGTTCGCGTCTGTGGCCCAAGCTCCTCATAATTAAAACCTGGCCGCTGCGCCACTACCCGGCAGCTAAACCTCCGACTTCTACTTTCTGCTTGTCACCTACAATCTCAAGCTCAATTGCTCGTCCACGTCACTAAGCTTGGCAACCTGAACCGCAGCTGTGAACCTCCTCAGCTCTCGCCCGATGGCGTTCGAACGCTTCCTGAGCCTCTCGTCCTCATTAACCTTGAGGTTGCCTTCCAGAAATCTGAGAACAACAACGGTCTCGCGGACGTAACCCGTGAGGTTACATCCGTTGTACCTCGTCGTACGTCCCGATTCTCATCATGGCTACCCTGAAACTTCTCCTAAACTCCGTCGGTTACCCGCTACTGACGATTCTCCCCGTACCATCGGCTCCGAGCGGCGGGTTCGTGCGGGCGGAGACTTTTTCACTGAGCACCGGAGCAAGCTCAACACTGCAATCATTATCGAGTCTTTCACGAAACTCCGAATTTAACCGCTCATTGTTGCGTTGTCAGTATCCCTTGCGCCGTTCTTGACCGTCGTTGTGAGTGGCCTTTACGCGGCTCCGCGGGTTGTAAATCAACGGCGTACTCGTCGACCCCCCGCGCGCTATCGTCTGCATCAGTCCGCCGTCTCCACTCGTATCCTGGACGCCCTAATCGGCGTGATTTGTCTGTGACCTGATCAAGACACAGATGGTTGCAAGCCTGGTAGGAACGCTACGTTTCTCTTGAGTGAGCAGCTGAAGGGAAGTATCTGGACGTGGACGTAAGATCATGCCTCCACTTTGCGTTTTTAGAAGAGAATCGTTGGACGTAATTTTGTTCTTTGATATTTTTTTTCTCGAAGCAGACACCCAGACGCAGGTGGCCGTACAGACACGTCCAGACATGCTATTCAAACGCCGGCCTCAACGGTTTTCTTGTCAACAACCTGAACTTTCACAACCTCCTCCACAGCCTGGCCTTCAATCGTCGCGGCATATGCCTCGCGCTTTGGCCTGTTGGTATAGTGCATTAGCAACAAGTTCCGCCAACACTCATTACCAGCCTGAAACTTACTTCAAGTACCGCACGTCTATAAAACGAAGTGTAGCAGCCATCGCTATGACGAACGTCCAGAGCGCAATTGATACTTGCCACCCCTTCCGGTCTGTAATCCATTGTCAGCAGAGCGGTGCAGATGATCGAAACCCTGCAACTCACAGTAGGGAGCCTCCGAGGCTGGCCAGAGTAAGATCTGACTCCACGACGATATCGCGTAGTACGAGGCAACAGAGACGCCGACAATCAAAGCGCGTCCACTCGGGTCTCGGGGTAACCTGTTTTTAGTTAGCATCTCGTCGGCCGTGGAGCCCGGGGGGAGTAGCGAACAGGTCGGATAGCCATGAGAAGATCAGGGGTGATGTTCCCATGCACGTGAATGTGATGAAGTATCCGGCATAAGCGCTGGCAAGCGGGGTCGACTCGGGGTGAGTCGTCCAGATCGAGAGCAGGATCGAAGGAACGAGTCCGATGACGCCTGTCAGGTGTTGGTAAATGACGCAGGGCAAGCTGGGGTCGACATCATACCTTGCGCAACGATCAGTGCCCACCGCGTTTGAAGTACGTCCGACAGTATCGCCCAGACCCACACTTGTTTTGGTGTCAGTTACTTGTGGCATGCCTTCTTTAGAACTCGAGAGTGTTACTTACCAAGTACCACGTTGATTGCGGACGCGCCGATGGGGATAGCGTTCACCTACACGTCGTTGTCAATCCGCATGCGTCAAGAAGCGCCGACTCCGCCGTATGGGAAGCATACCTGTACCGTCGACCAACGGGCTGTTCCGTCCGGTCTGCGGATCGCCTTGAGGAACAGTCCGATGTAAGAATTTCCGGAGGTTGCCAGTACAGTAGCGCAGTACAAGGCGGCGATGAAGTACACAATCCACGAACTGAACGTGCGCTTCGCCGCGGCCAACGTGAGCTTCTCCGGTTCCGCTCGTTTATGGCGAGCCAGACGTGCCATGGCCACCTCGCCGTGGCCCTTGCTGAACCAGAACGCGGCCGGGTTGGGCTTGTTCGGGAGATCGGGAAGCATGAATATGCCGAGGCAGCCCCAGACCACGGTGATGATTGCGTTGATGATGAACAGCCAGCGCCAGCCCGCCAGGCCGGCGTGGCCGTCCATGGTGCCCACGATGGCGGAAGCGAGCCCTCCAGACATCATGCTTCCGACAGCTTGGCACGAGTGGTAGAAACCCATGCGTTTGGCGAGTTCGGTTGGCGTGTACCTGTGGGGCCGATCAGCATGAAGGCTCGGCCGCGTGTGTTGTTCCCTTACCAGTGCGTGAGTAGAGTCATCATTCCCGGCCAAGCACTGCTTTCGAAGAGGCCCAGGATGACCCTTTGCTGAATTAGTTGGTTGCTTGCAAATGGTGTGGAGCTGGCTGACCTGATGATATAGACCTGATATGTCTTTGTGACCATGGCCATCAGACCGGTCATGACGCCCCAAGCAATTTCCAAGCCGCTGAGCCAAAAGCTTGGTCGGACAAAGGTTAAGATGATCTGGCTGGGTATCACCATGACGCAGTAGGCGACGTTGAAATACGTCTGGAAGTAGTTGAGCTCGTCTCCGTTGAGCTGGAGATCTTCCTGCATGCCGGAGACGTAGGCATTGTTAATCTATCGTGATTGGTCAGTGTGACTGGCGGGAGGAGGAACGGGTAAGGTATTGGCCAAGAGTACATTCATCTGGTCCAGGTACTTGATTATTTGGCTGACACATCCAAAGGCCATGAGCGCACAGTCAAGCCTGAACACAAGGTCTCTTTCGGCAGGTGACCTTGGCTCCGTAGCGGCCACAATGGCAGGCTTTGAAAAGAGTTTCATTGTCGTCGACTGAGAACAAGAGAGCGTTGGAGCAAAAGCAGGACCTCTGCGGGACGTGGAGAGGTCTGTTTGTTAATACGTTGTGGCCTCGGGTGGTACGTATCTAAGCCGAAAGTTGCATTGGCCTCCAACCATAGGCCAAGTCGAACCGGATGGTGCACAGCGATAATAGCGAATTATCTAGCAGCGTGGCACAGGACCTTCTGCGATGGACGGGCTCTATCCGAAAGTGGGGTAAGCGATAAATCAACGCGGGGATGTCTACTCCAAGCACTAGCCGAATGGTGAGCCAGGATGTCTACCACCTTGGGAAAAGCCGATAAGGCTATCGCAAATATGCATCCGAAACGGACGATCGGGCAGACCGCCAATGATCCAATAGGAAGCCCGATTTCGGGGGAAATACTGATGTCGATGCCAGTGAAAAAGAACACTCGTCTGCAGACCAGCTTTAAACCACAAACCGTGAACTCTCCCGACGCAAAACCATGAATCCATCACTGCCAGTTCCGTCACCAGGCCTTTCCTTCTGGCATCGAACAACACGTGCATTCCCCCACTTGAACGAAAACCAGCACGCCAATGTTCCCCGTACTACCAAATTCCTGATCATCGGCTCTGGGGTCTCAGGACTCATAACCGCCTACAAGCTGATCGAAAGCGGTATCCCAGGGTCAGACATCTTGATCCTCGAAGCCCGCGAAGCCATATCCGGCGCCAGCGGACGAAACGCCGGGCACATCCGCCCAGGTACCTACCTCCCACCTACCGCACCGCCCCCTTCCCCCCTCTCTAACTCCCCTCCCTCCCACCCACAGACGCCTTCCGCGGCTTCCCCGCCTACGCCGCCCTCCACGGGCCCACGCAAGCTCTCCAGATCCTCTCCAACGAGCGCGCCGTGCTCGAAAACGTCCGACACTTCATCACCGCCAACGCCATCGCCTGCGACTTCCACCCCACGACCACCTTCGACGTCCACCTCACGCGCGCCGCCGCCGCCCACGCATCCGCCAGCCACGCCGCCTACCGCGCCCTTGGCGGCGCCGTCTCGCACGTCACGTACCACGGCGACGCGGCGGCGGCGCGCGCCGCAACCCGCGTGCCTGCCGCCCTCGCCGCGCACGAGTGGCCCGCGGCGTCCGTCCACCCGGCCGAACTGTGCCAGTGGCTCCTGTCAGCGGTCGTCGGCGAGGGCGCGCGGCTGTGGACGCATTGCCCTGCGACGCAGATCACCAAATCGACGGCATGCGCAGCCACCGCCACCACCACCACCACCTGGGATGTCACCACGCCGCGCGGCACCGTCGCCGCCGAGCATGTCGTGCACTGCACCAACGCGTGGGCCGCGGCGCTGCTGCCGGAGCTGGCGGGGTTCGTGACGCCGCTTTTGTCGCAGGTGCAGGCGTTCGTGCCTCCGGCGGGGCTGGCGGGGGGGCGGGGGCTGGCGCACACGATGGCGCTGCGGTACGGGGGCGACGACGGCGACGAGCACTATTTCAGCGTGCATCAGCGGCAGCGGGGCGACGGGGCGGTGGTGGTGGGGGGGTCGGGGACGAGTGGCGAGGGGGATTTGAGTGAGGAGGAGCGCGCGGGGATGGTGACGTGGGATGATGGCGGGTGGAGTAGGCGGAAGGCGGAGAATAGCGAGAGGGAGTTTAAGGCGATTGCGGGGGGCGGGGAGATGAGGCATGGGGAGGGGTTGGAGCATGCGTGGACAGGCCTGCTGGGGATGACGGCTGATGCGGTGCCGTTGATTGGCGAGGTGGAGGGAAGGGAGGGCCAGTGGATTTGTGCTGGGTTTAATGGTCATGGTGAGTGTTTTTTGCGCTGGTTGTTGCTGCGGCGAGATGCGTTGTTGGCTGATTTTGGAGTGCGAGCGAAGGGATGGCGAGAATGTTCAATGCGGAGGGCTTGGTCAAGCTTATACTCGGTGAGCCGTGGGAAGCGACTGGCCTGCCGGAATGTTATCGGTATAGCAGGGAGCGGATCAGCAAGTTTTCGAAGAAGTAGGCGCAATGGCGCCGTGACGAAAGATGCGACACTTGAGAGCCCAATAAAGTTTTCATTGGGCGGGTTTGAGAAATTCAACTATCAGTCTCCGGGGTACATTTCCTCCATTCACGTGGGTAGTGGAGTCCTACGTCCGGATGTATTTGTCGAGTCTTTAAAGTCGTATCTACGTCCGGATAATTGCTTCGACTACCTATGTAGGAAGAGCGAGGCATATGACGTAAGTCGAGGGATTAAGCTCTATCAAACAGTTCTAATTCGTAGCGCCACGAAAAGTGTTTCGTCTCGTCCGAGCTATCGGGCCGCATGCGCTAATACTGCGACTTATACTCGAGTAGCTCCTCCTACTATATTCGTAGTACTATGAAAAGTAATCCGCGTTTACTTCTATCATTTTCGTGGCGCCACGAAAAGTGTTTCGCGTCCGAGCTGTGGGGCCGCATGCGCTGGTACTGCGGCTTGTACTCGAGCAGCTCCTCCTGCTATATTCGTAGTACTACGAAAAGTAATTCGCGATTACTTCTATCGTACTCGTGGCGCCACGAAAAGTGTTCTACACCCTGAGAATGGAGGGCAGAGCATATGGGTGTGTTCACGGCTACCACACCAATCTTCCAGAAAACAATCATTCTTTTTGATTACCCGTGAGCTTTTGATCGGCCCCCCATGGTGGCAGACGAAGTGAATCCCCCGAAGCGGAAACCCCCGAGCAAATCTCGCCGACGAGAGAGAGCGGGCGTAACGGTACTTCGGTGATGATCCCCAAGCTACCCATCACCCTCAACTCTCCACAGCCCCGGTGCTCATCTTCCCAACCACTCTCCCCATCTGCCTCGCAGCGAAAGATATGCCCAACCGCCAACCGGCAAGAAAAAGAAAAAAAGAGAAACCCCATATACCAACCCAACCCCCCCACCAGTCCCAGCATCCATCCATCCAAACCCGCCCGCCCGTCCCATCCCCCGCGCAATCAAACCTCCGCATCGAACCCACCCCCAAAGAACGACAGCTCCGCCCTCGCCACCGCATCTTCCTCATCATCCGCATCGTCCGCGCCCTCGCGCTCGACCTTGACCTTGATCCGCTTCTTCTCGTCCTCGTCCTCGCCGTGGCCCTCATCCAAGGCGTCGACATCGTCGAAGAAGATGCTTGCCTTGCCACGACCGGTCGACGATGACGACGACACGGCCGTCTTCTTCTTCGCCTTCTTGTTGGGGGTCGGCGACGGCATCTCCTCGTCGTCGTCGGCGGCGTCGGGGTCGATGTTGCTCAGGGCGGCAGTAGCCTTGCGCTTGTTGCTGCCGCGGCCGGAAGTGGGGGTGGCGGCGGCAGAAGGGACCGGCGTCGACGAGGCGGAGGCGGCCATCATGAGTTTCTTCTTGATCGGGTTCCAGCAGGCGGACGCGGACGCGGGGTTCTTGAAGCCGGCGACGGAGGCGAGCTTGGCGAAGTCGATCTGGAGGTGGGGTCAGTTTTTTTCTGTTTCTTTTCTTTGCTCCTCTTTTTTCGGCGTGTGCGTCTGAGTTGTGGAGGATGATGGGGCGGCGAGGTGAGGTCGAGGTCGAGGTCGAGATGAGGTTGAGGTGAGGTGAGGCGGAGGAGGGAAAAAACTCACCTGCGGCTCCGTCTTGAAGCACTGGAAGACTTTGCTGAGGATCTCGAGGTCACGCGGGGTGAGCGTGGTGCTCTTTGGGGCGCCCATGGTGGATTGGCTGCGGTGGAGCGAGTTTGCGATGGGTTCGATGGTTCTTGTTGGAGGAAGAGTGGTAGCTGGTCGCAGAAGCTGTCAGATGCGGTCTTGAAGAGGCTCGAGTTTGGCGGCCGGCTTGGGGCTGAAGTGAGGTAGGATGGAGTGAGGCAGTAAATGATGTGGGAATGGAAGAGCGAGGATGCAGCGGGTGATAGCTCGACTTACCCAGAAGAGCGTCGCAGGTCCAACGAGCTTGCGGCAACGGAGAGGATTTGCAAAGCGATGGTGTTGAGGTAAAGGTCAAGAGTGCGGATGAAGAGGGTGGGCTATTTAAGGTTGGCCGCGCAGGTACCTGGACCCTGACAACCGCGTACGTTTACTGAGACGGCAACCTCACCGCAGTGAAGCCATGGGAAAGGAGTAAGCACCATGATGCCCAGCCACTCGAGAGAATATCACTACGGCAAGCTGAAATCAACGGTCGCGCACTTCGCGCTATGACGCTCATCGGCCGCCTCCGCCACACGCTGCCCGTAATCGACGGCATAAGCACCAAATCAACAACCATTGGGGTATCGGCTTTGGTCCACACTCTATTAGCCAATCAATTGGCCGATCTATGAACGGAAATCATTGGACTTGGGGCTTCCATCCTCGCCGTTCTCAGGTTTTGACGTGTTTCTGGACGTGCCCGATGGTGTCGACGTGTATGGTGAGGGTTTTGCTCGAGGCTAGTAAAGCTCTAGATCTAATATTCCTACATAACAGTAATTCAAACAGCCAGATTAACCAAAAAGCTGTGGAGCGGGAGAAATCTGGAATCTAGATTTGCCGGACCTCCTTGCCTCTCATCTCCGGGCGTTCTGCTTCCCACTCATCGCGAAGCACAGCAAAAGTGACATCTGCAACGATCAAAGTCAAACCCAGGCTCCACACCAGCGTGATGGCGTAGAAGAAGTTGGCATTGCCGGAGCCGGCATAAATCCAGAGGTAATAGAACGCCGGGCCCAAGAAACTGGCGTACAACAACGTTGCGCATGCGAGGAAGACGTAGCGCGTGACTTGATTGCTGGTCAGTGACACGAGTCATCAGAAGAATGACAGTACTTACGAGGAAAGACGTGGATATAAAGTGGGAGCAAACTCAAAAACAGTCCGGTCTCCGCAATACTGGGGTATGGCATGAAGACGGCGAAAATGCCGAGCAATGCAACCACGACATAGAGCGGCTGCGTGCGAATGCGGAAACTCAGTCCACCAACGTATGCGGACATGTGCAGCCAGAAGACTCCCAGGAAAAACTCTCTGAACGAGTCGAACATTTCAACGAAAAAGTACCACCACAACCCCACGTTTGGCGTCAGGTCTGGAAGCAGAAGGTGGACGCCATACGTGGACGGAATAAATTCCCAGCTACCCATGAGGAGACGCGACAAGAGCAACAACGCTCCGACCGTAAAGGCAAGGTCTGTAGTATGGAAAAGCGTAAAGGCCAGCGGATTGGGCGCGTTGTTCGGCTTGGCGCGGCGGGCTTCGGCGTCGTAGCACAAGAGGAGCAGCGGCGGGAACAGGAGGAGCGGATAGAGAGACAGGTACGATGCGAGCGATATGGCGAGGACGAAGGTAAACGGCCGGCCGCGGGCTGCGCTCGCTATCGAAGTCAAGAGTAGCAGCGATGTGATGGCGGAGGTCGGGCGGCCAAGCATAGTCGCGATGATGAAGGGATTGAAAAGGTAGCTACTCAAGCCGTCAGTATCAGCCTTAACGAAGGATAGACATGCACGAACCCAGCTGCAACGGCCAGACCACCCCAATGGAGATCTTTCCGCGGCGATGTGAAGAGGCGCGACGACACATTCTCGCCCGTCTCGGCGATGCGCATCAGGGCATTGGCGCTGACCAAGTCCACAGCGATGTATATAAGGTTGGTCGCTAGTGGGAAGGCGTAGATGTCAGGCAGCAGCGAGAACAGTGGGAGCAGCAGCGGGGCCTGGCTATGTCAGCGGAGGGCGTAGGCGGCGGGCAGGCGGAGCGCAAGCGGACCTGGTGGAAGACGCCGCCATCGTAGGGAGACACATTGTGCTTGTAGAGAAAGAGACCCTCCTGCACTGCATCGAGTCAGCACAGCGATCAGCGGGGATCTTCGGCGGGACGTACGGCGCTTGAAGCTGGTAACGGGAGTGGAGATCTCGACGCGATCGGTGAGCAGGTTGGGGAGCGAGGGAAAGGCGACGAAGAGGAACAGGCGCAGGGCAGCGGCGACGCCGAACAGCAGGGCCTTTTGCTTGTCGAGAGCCATTGGGGGCCGTGGAGGAGGAGCGGGCGTCATGTCATGGTTGTTGCCGACCTAGCGCCGATGACGAGAGCTCCCCGTGGTGTTTTCCGCGAGCTGCAGGGAAGGTGCAGGGGTGCCCGGGCGGTGGCAGAAAAAGTTGCGGAGCGGTGTTTCTGGAGGCGCGCGACGACGCTTCCGCGACGCAACTTTCTCTCTCTCGCGCCCGCCGATCAGTTCTCTCCCCGGCTGCTCAATCCTGTAAGTTTTTCCCTCCCAGCTTTCGCAATGTCCTCCCCGTCATCGTCTGCATATTTTCTGCCAGTATCCGGCCATGGCCGCCGAGCCTATGCCAATGTTCGAGCTCGCCCTCGAAATCGTCGACGACACTCTCTACACCCTCCGCGCAGCTTTTTACGAACAGACCATAGCATTCTACTGCCTCATTTTCTTCCTCGTTGAATCTTTTGACCGCTTGGAAGCCCTCTGCTACATCGTCATTGGAGTCTGCAGCCTCGCTCACCTCATACTGACTCGCCGCGAAATGCAGAGACTCCGGTAAGCGCAGCCATGACGAAACGCAAGGAAAAGAAGGGCCAGTCCGGCGCCGCCAAGAACTACATCACCCGCACCCAGGCCGTCCGCAAGCTGCAAATCTCGCTGCCCGACTTCCGCCGCCTATGCATCTTCAAGGGCATCTACCCTCGCGAGCCGCGCAACAAGAAGAAGGCGAACAAGAGCGCCTCGCACTCCACCACCTTCTACTACACCAGGGACATCCAATACCTGCTCCATGAGCCGCTGCTCGCCAAGTTCCGCGACCACAAGGCCCTGGCCAAGAAGATCAGCCGCGCTCTCGGCCGTGGTGAGGTCGGCGATGCCGCCCGTCTGGAGAAGAACCTGACGCCGCGCATGACCCTGGACCACGTTATCAAGGAGCGCTACCCCACCTTCGTCGATGCCCTGCGTGATCTCGACGACTGCCTGTCCATGCTGTTCCTCTTCGCCAACCTGCCCTCCACCGTCGCCGTTCCCGCCAAGACCATCGCCCTTTGCAAGCGCCTGACGCTCGAATTCGAGCACTACCTCATCATCTCGCATTCGCTCAAGAAGTCTTTCCTCTCCATCAAGGGTATCTACTACCAAGCCACCATTCAGGGCCAGGACATTCTGTGGCTTGTTCCCTACAAGTTCGTCCAGCGCGTCACCAACGACGTCGATTTCCGCATCATGGGCACATTCGTCGAGTTCTACACCACCCTTCTCGGCTTCGTCAACTTCCGCCTGTACAACACTGTCGGCCTCAACTACCCGCCCAAGTTCAGCAAGGAGAGTGACGAACAGGGAGGAGAGCTGGGTGCCTTCACCCTCCAGGGCAAGGCCCTTGGAGAGCAACCCGCAATCGAGGCGGCTCCGGCTGCCAACGGCAACGCAAAGGTGTCCGAGGCTGCTCAGGCGGCTGCCGACAAGGTCGCTAAGCTTTCCGAGCCGGACGCGGAGATGCAGGATGCCGACGAGGTCGACGAGGCGGACAAGCCCACCGACGCCATCGACAAGTTCGAAGCCACCGGCGAGGATGCCGATGTGCTCCCTCAGCCTCAAGCTAGCAGCGACGAGGCCGCCACACTGTTCGACAAATTCACCGTCTATCTTTCTCGCGAGACGCCGCGCGAACCTCTCGAGTTCATCCTGAAGTCGTTCGGCTGCAAGCGCGTGGGCTGGGATGCTGTCCTTGGCGACGGAGCCTACACCACCAACGAGTCCGATCCCGCCATCACCCACCAGATCGTCGACCGCCCGAACATTCCCGTCCCCACCCTTCCCGAGTCTGAGATCAACGGCGCCGAGGCGAACGGCACGCAAAGACTAAGACCCGGCACCCGTGTCCCCGGCCGTACTTACGTCCAGCCGCAGTGGGTGTGGGACTGCATCAACCAGGGCAGGCTCCTGAGACCCGATCTCTACGCCCCTGGCGCAACACTGCCGCCCCATCTCAGCCCCTGGGTCAAGCCCAAGAAGGGCGAGTACGACCCCACCAAGCCCCTCGAGGAGCAGGAGCGCGAGGGCGAGGCCGAAGAAGCCGAGGAGGAGGACGATTCCGAAGCCGAGGAGGAAGAGGCGGCGCCCAAGAAGAAGTCCAGCAAGGAGAGCAAGCTCCTGGATCTGCCCGACGAGGTCGAGGCAGGCGAAGGTATGGACGTCGCCGGTTCCGAGGACGAATCCGATGAGGAGGATGAAGAAGACGAAGAGAATGAGGAGGACGCCGAGGAACTCGAGTCGGACATGGACGAGGAGGAAGCGGCGCGCATCCAGCACCAGCGCGAGCTCGAGGCCGAGGCCAAGGGCAAGCCGTACGCCGCGAACGAGGCGGACAAGAAGAAGGGCGACGCGCGGAAACGCAAGGCGAAGAAGGACAAGGCCGAGGACGAGGAGCTGGAGCGGCAGAAGATGATGATGTCGCGGAGCAAGAGGAAGCTGCTGGAGAAGATGACGTACAGCAACAAGAAGAAAGACGAGCAGGCCGAGAAGCTGCGGTCGAAGAGGAGAAGGCTCGAAAAGAACAAGGCATAAGCAACGTTGTTGTATATAGACGGCCGCTCGGGGGTTTTTGGGGGCATGAAAAAGTAAACCAGTCGTTAGGTATGTGTGTTGTTTACGTCGTTGCTGTCGTCGTGGATGGTGCGGCTGGCAGTGGTTTCTTCTTCCAAGACGCATCGTTCGGTAATGGAGTTATTAGGAGACTGTCACGGTGGTCAAAAAAGAATTTGTTTTCTTCTGAGAGAGATGATGTTTCGTCTTGCTCTTTCCGTGCTCAAGTGTGTTCGTCTGGGACCTTCTCAAGTTGATTGGTTTAGACCGAAGATCTCAACGGTCACGGGCTCGCTCCAAGTATCTGTCGTGAGAAGGGGGAAATGCGTGTTGAGTGGGCACCACCGTCTATCGAGACTCGACGCTGCTATCTATCTACAGAGCTTTCACCGGAGGAGCGAAAGCCACATCGAAACAAGGAACTGCAGAAGAGCGTCCCTACCCGAAGCATACCGGGACCTCCGTATCCAACCATGAGACTCCCACGGCCCCAACTCATCGACGGACCTCCCTGCCCTTCTTCTTCCATGGAGCCGACCCAGGTGCAAGTGGTGGAGCGGCGGTGGGTGAGATTGCCGGATGACAAGAGTATCGTGGCGGTACCTCAACGCTTCTCGTGGAGCCAGCGCTCCATCGGAGCGAGCTGTCCGGCACGCACGTGTTGCTGATGGTTGGTTTCGAGCGCGTGTTGGGTGAGTCCTCCGTCCCGAGCCGCTGCGTTGGGTTGCTGCTGCTGCTGCGCGGTGGAGCCTCCGTGGCCGTTGGTGGCGGAGGCGGGGGTCTGATCAGTTTTGCTTCGAGCGTGCGAGCAAGTCATGCTTGGAGGAGGGAGGAAGGAATTGTGTAGTTGATTTGGGGGGAGATGCCGGGTGCATTGTCTTGTCTATCGTTGTGTGCGCGGGCATTATTAAGTATCTCTATCGCGGCCGAACGACCATAGGCTCAGAAGAAGGGCCTCAATTGAAGAATCCTCCAGCCACTCAAGGCTCGATTTCCTGGAGTTGCCCGCTCGTCCCTCGAAACGGTTTCTGTGTACAACAACATGCTGGCCGAGTCGTGTCGATCTCCTGCTTAGGGTAGCGGCTGCAGACATTAGCTTTCCGAGCAGGTGTTGACGATTGGCTGAGCGACGTGGCCTCAACGTCTTGATTGCGTCGCTGTCGGCCTTAATTGTCGTCCTGGCTCATGTGGCTGACAATCAGTTTCATAATTGCATGGTGATACTGCAGCTACGCTTCACGTGACCGTTTTATCGAGGCCGCCAATCATCAGGTAGAGGCCACCAATTATCAGCATGCGGAGGCCGCCAATCATCAGCATGCAGAGGCCACCAATCATGAGATTGGAAGGCTGGGCAAGGGGTATGACGTGTAGGTATAAGGATTCCCGCGCATTCGAGCCTTGCTTTTCCGTCTCAGTACCTTCCCCGCGGAGTCGAACGACTCCACTTTCTTTCCGTTCCAAAAAGGTCCGCAGCCGCTTCTCGACGCTTCTGGTTCCGTAGGTTTCACCCTTCAATACGCAAATTTACAAACCGGTGTTCCGACTTACAAGCTAACGCGATTAGATCTCTTTCCCTAGCCAGGTTGTGGCTGCGCGAGGGGCCAACACCTTCGCGCCCCCGCAATCTCGGCGAGCCATGACGATCATCAACTAACGACATGGGAGCCCGAGCCGTACCGAAGATCGCCTTCACCTGAGCCAGGGTGGTCCTACTTGTTTTTGCTCCCTCCCCCTTTACAAAGAGACTCGCTCACTGTAGAGCCAAATCTATTTGCTATTGGGTTGCATGAGGAGACGGAGCTGACTTCAAGGTCGAGCACCGGAAACGGTGAAATAGACCTTCCTGCGAAGCATACCGTCTCTGTAAAACGGGATGAGGTTCAAGATGAGACCCCCTTGGAGAGTGAATGGAGCTTTTTTCCGACCAATTGTGATTCACGATCCGCTTCAAGTACCCCAGCCACGAAGATTTTCACACCCTCGCATGGTATTCCAGCAACATCTTCCGACAGGCTTCCACTATATCCTACTCCTATTTTACAACAGGAGCAGGTCCGCAAACCTCTTCCGCAGTTTCCTCGCGAATCGTGTCCTTTCCGCTGCGAGCCCTGTCAAGAACTTTTTCTGACGCAGCGGCTTCTTGGGTGAGATACCACGTTTCTGTTCCTGAGGAGTGGTACTAATGGAAACATAGCTATCACCAACACAAGCAGCACGGATTCCTCCCATGTGAAGTTGAGGAATGCGGAAAATCTTGTCGGGACAAGAAGACTTTACAACGCCACGTGGATACGATCCATGGGAACGTTAAGTTCGCCTGCCAAGCTGAGGGATGTGACTACACGACCAACCGAAAAGACAACCTTGATCGGCATGCCAAGCGACATGCACCAGCCAAAAAGGAAGATTTTCGTGAGCTGGCTTCTTGATGTCTCGATTGTTTTTGCACATTGTTAGGAGATTTGCGTTTCTCTTAGGTTTTGGCGCTTCGACACTGCTCGCTCCTACTCAAGTTCTGATGGTCTTTTGTAAGCTGTTACAAGGGTCGTTTCCAAGAGCATGATCTCCAGATTGTCCCGAGATCCCTCTTTCAATCGTCTAGCAAGATTCCCTTCCCCAGTATGAAATAATGAATCATTCTCTCCGTTTTCCTTTTTCCAGAGGTTTCAACTCCATAAGGCCCTAGGGTACTAAAAGCTGAATTCTCGCTAGTGTATAGCTGTCAAAGTCCAGTGACGTAAGACGAGTAGATGACGCTGTGTTGCGACTGTACATGAGAAGCATGGCGATGTTTTCGGCGCAGGTTGCGTGTTTTTTAGTCGGATTTCTCAATTTGGGCAAGGGAATATCAGGCATTAT
The DNA here is from genome assembly GCF_021436955.1 of Diplodia seriata. Classification (NCBI taxonomy): domain Eukaryota; kingdom Fungi; phylum Ascomycota; class Dothideomycetes; order Botryosphaeriales; family Botryosphaeriaceae; genus Diplodia; species Diplodia seriata. The sequence goes on along the minus strand of NW_027117317.1, from coordinate 1,644,599 downwards.
GAAAGGTAACAATGATGTCATGTTCAGCTTATCATACGAATGACTCAACGAGAGCGCCTCTAATCTTTTGATTGGCGGCCTCAACTTAGTTGTGCAACGGAATAGCCCCCCGCACGAGGGGTATTGAAATAACCCTGATTGGTGGCCTCAGTTATACGCTTATAAGACCAGGACCTCAGCCTTGCTCCCCTCATTACCACTATTCAACCGCAGCTCCACACCTTTCCTCATCTGTGCCAACCAAGGTATCCGAATTTGTCTGCGAAGTGTGCGATTGCTGAACATCAACAACCGCACGCATCATCAAGCCTACCATCAAGCCAACATTCTCTGCAAATGGAATGTACGTCCCTCGTCCCTGATGGAAATGATGAAATAACTAAGGCCTTATCAATGGTCATATGGATACTGAAAAGTTTGGTTAGCCTTTCGTATGTTCAAGTCTGAAACAGGGCCAGGTGGTCCTCCTGTCCTCAAAATACCTCTTCACCAGGCTCGTCGCAGGACTGCTAACCATACCCGCCACCTCTTCGGGCCGCGAAGTTCTTCCAAGGATGAGATACTTGACAACCATTTCCGCGACCTCTTCGAGGATGAGTTACTTGACAACCATTTCCGCCATCCCTTCGGGCCGCGAAGCTCTTCCGAGGATGAGTTACTTGACCTCTTCGTATCGGAAGAGCAACAGCAAAATTTGCGCGATCTCGCAGTGGCAAGAGTCCGTAAACTACCAGTGGCAAGAGTCCACAAACCACCAGTGGCAATAGTCCGTGAACCACAACACTTCCAAGGACAAGAGCATCCGCTTGCTGGAAAAGTGTATCGGCCAAATGCTCTTATGGAAGGAACTTCAACATCATCTGATAATGGAACCATCTTCGACGAGGATATGCGGAAGATAGGCCGTCACGACGTTTCATGCTGGAAAGAAGGTGCAGGGCGTAAGAAAGAATGGAGATCTCTGAAGACTTTGATCAGCGCCGAAAAAGTCTACAGGAAGGCAAAGACTACCAGAAAAAGTGTCCAATGCGTGGAAGTCACCATGGCATCTCGATCTATGCTGCCTCTTGCCCTTGTCAAGCATACTCTTCGCGTCCGACCCATGTATCAGCGGAGGCAGCGCGGAGAGACATCCTCCAATGAGTTCATTCTGCATGCCGAACACCTTGATGTGTACGAAGACGACGACAATCTCAAGGAGTGGGAAGAGTAAGTAGGCAGTATACGCAATATACGGAGATAGAAGATAGACTAAACCATACGTAGGGCTGCTGATATCAATACTGTCTTGTATCCGGACCCCGACTACAAAGCGGAACCATGTCTTGGCTACTTAATCATCCCTCCCTACGACAGCTTTTTCTGTTCGTTACCCAGGGCACGTTTGGATGTACCACTACCAGACACGTCAAGAGCTTGACGCATTGTGACGTCTACGAGATTAAGCACCTAATGCATCCTGGCATGGCCTGGGAAGCACGCGCATTCGAACTCCGCAACCTGGACAAGAAAACATACAGCGCGAGAAACGGCGACCTGAAGAAGTGGAAGAAAAGGAACATGCAAGGACAGACACCACCACTATCATTCAAGGCAGACGGCAAGATCTGGGTCATTACAAAGGTAAAGGATCGGCGGGCAAATGTGCCTCGTCCTTCAGAGGTGCGAACGAAAATCGTCGATCCGGACACGCTTGACCAGGAGTTTCCAGCTCTTAGCACAGCCTCATTAGCTCCTGAGCGCTCATTGGGACCATGGCCCCTCTCCAAAACGACCCTCGAGCTCCTTTACTTGGAGACCCAGTGGCATGCATTTTTGAAGGACTTGACTGAATGGCTCAAGGAACAAGACATTCCTAATCAGCGCATTGGTCTTATTATGAATGAAGTAATCAACGATGTCATACCCTAGGCGTCGTCTTCCGGCCGTTCTGCATTCAATTTGAACCTCTGCTTGAATTGCAAACCACTCAATGGTGACGCGTATAAATCACTGTGCAGTGTAGTCTCTCGACATGTGGCATCATCAGCACAACATTCCGCAACGGTGGTGTTCAATTTTTTCCTACCCGGAGAGAATTCCCCCCGGGGCAACTTAACATGATCATTTCTCCTCTTCTCTACTTCTTTCCCAAACCAAGCTCTAAACGCAAACCCAATCGTAACAGTCCGATTCCATCTCGTCAAAACAGGCAGAGACAGCCGAGAGGGCAAAACGAGGAGGGAAAAGAAAAAAAAAGCAAACCATATCAGAAAAACCCCTACCTACCCACCACAACAACCCAGGGCCACCTCTTCCCCTCCACCCTTCCAACCCATTCCGATATCTCCTCCCCTCCCCTCCCCTCCCCCCTTCCCCCGCTCAAACTACTCGAACCGCTTACGCACCATTATTAGCCAACACCAAATTCCCCCCCGACACATACGCCGAATTCCTCGTCAACACCCCCGAGATCGCTCCACTCTTCACGAAACTCTTCATCCCGCTCGGACTCTGCCTCAGACTCGTCTGGCCGACAGCAAAATACGCGACGAGGCCAGCAACATGCGGGGTCGCCATGCTCGTGCCACTCAGGCTCTGGTACGCGCTCGCACCGGTATTGCTGGCGGAGATGACGGCCTCGCCGGGCGCGAAGACGTCGACGCACGGCCCGGTGTTGGAGAACGACGACACGGCGTCGTTGATGTTGCTCGCGCCGATGCCGAGGACGGTGGACGAGCCGGTGCCGCCGAGGGCGGCGGGCGAGGAGTTGCAGGCGTTGGTGGCGGAGTTGCCGGCGGCGACCTGTGGTTGGGTTAGCGGGTTAGCGGGATCGTGGTGTGGTGGGGGGAGGGAGGGGGTGGTTGGAGGGAAGGGAGGGGATGATGCGTACGACGGTGTGCACGCCGGCGGCGGCGAGGTTGCGGACGGCGGTCTCGACGGCGGTCGAGCGGCTCTCGAAGCCGAGGGACATGGAGGCGACGGACGCGATGAAGTTGCTGGCGCTCTTGCGCGTGGCGTGGGTCGAGGCGACGTAGTCGAGGCCGGAGATGAGCTGGTGCGGTTGATGGGAAAGTCAGTACCGACGGTTTCTACCCTTCGGGGGCTGCCGCATCCTGCTGGGGGGGAGGAGGAGGGGGAGGAGAAGACTTACGCCGGTGGAGGTGCCGGAACCGGTGCTGTCGAGCACCTTGACGGCGATCAAGTTGGCCTTCGAGGCAACGCCGACGGTCGATCCGGCAATGGTTCCGGCGCAGTGAGTTCCTTGATGCAGTTAGCCCCGGCCCATTGCAGACCCAAAACGCGCCCCCGCAACAACGAAAGCAGAGAAAAACAGAGATCTCAGAAAAAAAAAAAAAAACATACCGTGCCCATTCCCATCCGTACTCGGGCTATAATAACTCCAGCCCGTCTTCGCCCTACCGCCAAACTCGCTATGCGCCGTATAAATCCCCGTATCAACAACATACACATCGACGCCGCTCCCAAGCGCCGCATCATCATACGTATACGTAAACGTCCTCGCGCTCGCGCTCCCCGACACCTTGGCCGTCTGCGAGATGCGCTGGAGGCCCCACGGGGCGCTGCCGCGGGTGGCCAGCGCGTGTATCTCGACGACCGGCTCGACGGATAGCACGTCGCTCTCGGCCGCCAAAAAGTCGGCTTCTGCCTGGGTGAGGGCGCCGGAGAAGCCGGCGAACTGCGTGTTGTTGTAGGTCGACTTGACGTCGTCCATGTCGGCGTGCAGGTCGATCGAGGCGAGCAGGGCCGCGACGTCGACGGAGGGCGCGGTCACGATGTCGAAGTCTTTGGTGTCGCGGCGCTGGTGCCGGTTCGGGGTGGTGGGAGCGGCGAGGACCACGGCGGCCAGGGCGGCCTGGAGGGTGAGGAGGAGGGAGGCTTTCATGGTGGTGAAAAGGAGGAGGGGGGGATTGAAGATTGGTGGGGGATGATGGGCTGGTCGCGGTCCGTTGGGTCGAGGAGATCCTGAGAGCTGGGTTTGCTGCTGGGAACTGATGCTTCTCTCTCTCGGTGGGCTTCTGTGCCGGCTTTTATACCTCCATCCGAGCGTTTTTTTTTTACTTCTTCCTCATCTCTCCCCATGTCGCGTAGATGGGGCACCTTGGTGTACGTCCCCCGTACTACGCTTGGCGCGCGCGATGGTCCTTCTGGGAAAGAGACAAAGTGTCGGACTGCATGACAGTATTGGCTTGGCCCGCGGTCCCTGCACGCGTGTCTGTCGTGATGGAACGGACGTCAGGAAAGTCAGGCGTTGAGGACACAAAGCCAAGGCCGTCCAAGCCGCGGTGGATCAAATGACATGACGGCTCAAGGAAAGCCAAGGGCAGATGCGCAGGTACTGCTCCTTGTAATGCGCCGATGGGTTGCCTTTTCCGTCCAGCGCAGGCCTGAGTAGCTGCGCCCGAGGCGTGCGCCACAATGGGAAGACCGCAGCGTCGACAGATGGCAAAACGCACTGCAGCGGCTAGCCGTGGCCGCTCGCTGCGTGCCTGGTTAGCTCGAACGGGAAGGCGGCAAGAGCGAGAGGGACTTTTTTCGATCCGGATGGGGGATAAGGCGGCAAGATTTGGGACGTTGTGACCTAAGTGGTTGAGGCGCCCAACGCGCGGGATCAGTCAGACGTCAGGACCTGCTCATGCGCGAGACAAGAGGAAGCATAGATATATATTCTCAGCGTGGAGATCGCAGATCTGACGGATGGAGCCAGATGACGCGTAATCTCCTTCTCAGCTCTGCCTCGGAGCATCCTGACGGATTGTGGTACAAGAGGCGGCCGATCCACCGTGGGACAAAGCAAGTCACTTTTCGACGAGCCCGCAGTGTTGAGATAATGCGCAGTATCGGCCATGTTCCGATACAAGCAGGCCGTGTCAGATTTGCTTTGCCAACAAGTCTCGGCCCAGAATGCTTATCGGGCAGGTGAGCAGGCCGAGTGATTCCAGCGCATCTAAGGCGTCATCCTTGGCATCCAGAGAGCCAAGCATTGCGGGACTGTCTTGCGCAGCGCTTGCGTCGGCTTGCACCTGACGGAAGACCTTGGCGGAAGCATCGTAGAAAGCATAGAAGACATTGTTGGGGTGAAGAAGGAAGTTGGGCTTACCATGTAGCTGTGGCGTGGTCCGTCACGCGACGCTTGGTAAGGCAGACCTGCCCTTTTGGGATGATAAGGCACCCTGTGCCAATAGTCCGATAACTAAGCACCGTCGGCTATCGCCTGCGGAATATTGGCATACTTCAACACTTGTGAGCCCCGTCTCTCTCGAGAATCCTGTCCAACCGCTGGCAATTTCGAAGTCCAGACGTGGCGGAATAGCCACGGCTGCTGAATTCGTCGGAAAAGTCCGCAGAGCGAAGGGTATATTGAGAAATTAACAATAGCTTCCATGTCTCCAGTCTGCCCTGTTTCCAGCAGACGAGTCCATGGGGCATTAGCGAGTGTCGCCGGTGCCGTGTTTTCCTCCAAAACTGTGAAATCACAACGCCTCCATCTTATCGTCCCGCGCAATCTCCATATCAGCTGCGCTCTCATAGTCCACCGTGTTTTCTTCTCGCCTCGTTTTCCGCATCCATCTCAATCGGGCTGCCTCCGATGACGCGCGCATCCTCCCTCCTCATCGCATCCGGACTGCCCACCTGGTGGATCTCGTGATCGCCAGGTAGCTCGGGGGTGAACTCGGGAGCGCCCGTCTGCCGATTGTACCCCACAAACGTCATGTGCTCTTGCGGGGGCGGCGAGCTGTATCGCGGCTGGTTGTTGTTCACATTCGTGAAAGCGGTGCTGTCGCTCCATCGCGCCTGGTTCGGGGGCTTCTCCGTCCCCAGCGGCGGGCTGCCTGGCATCGTGGGCGGTGGGCTGCCGTAGCGCGACGGCGTGTGGTCCGACCACGGTGGCACCGATCCACCAAGGCCGCCGGGTTGGCTGCCATGGTCGCCGATTTCCGAAACGGGCGGCTGAGACTGCGCGTGCTTGAAGAACTTGCCGTACGCCCTGCTGCGGCCGACGAAGAAGAACAGCGCAGCCGCCATGACGACGAATGCAACGGAGCCGACGACGATTCCGGCAATGGCGCCGCCCGAAAGGCTGCTGTGGCCCCCGGAACTGGACGATGACGATGACGAAGATCCTCCTCCTTCTGCGGGCCAAGACTGGCCAGGCGCCAACTGGTACACGGCGTCCATGGCTTCGGTGTGCTGGTGGCTGAAGGAAGATCCATTTTGCTGCATCATGTCAGAGAGTGGCACGAGAGGGATTGCTTTCAAGAAGACGTACTGGGTTTATGACGCCCACCATGCCGTTCGGCGAACATGAGTCTATCGCATCACAGTAGAACCAAATAGGGTCGGTGTTGTTGATTGTGAGATTCCACGTCTCCCTCTGTCGACGAATTAGTAATTTGTTGATGGTTTTCTCGTCTGAATGGCATCAGGAGGTTTTGGAAGGTAGCCGTGATGTCTCAACAGAGTCGAGGTCCGTGCGAATGTAAGAGGAGCTGATCGTCCGAAACATTTTCGACTGCTTGTAATTGCAGCCCCAGACAATGGCTTTATTCTCGAACGACAAGGCCCCCGGTCTCTTCAGCCGCACCGGTGGATGATGGGAGAAATGGCGCTTACATTTGTGAAAGAGCTGATCTTGTGGTTCCCGGAGAAGAAGCCTTGGTCAGCTTCATCGGTGTGGTAGAGTTCCCACGGCACGCACGGGTTGCAGCCGGCGGGACCGCATAACGAAGTGTTGTTGCTGTATTCGCCTCTGATCACCGAGTGGTTTGTCGGGTAGAAGTCGAAGATGACGATGTCGCCAACCTCGGCGATGGTGGTGTTGGGGGTGAAGTTGTGGCCACTGCCGGCGCCAACAGAGACGGTATGGGTGGCGGCGAGGCTGCGGGTTGCCAGGCCCAGGGCGGCGAGGGTCGCAACAAATCGTCTCATGGCTGCGCAGGGTGGAGGGCGCAAACCGGACGGGAAGGCGCGCGACGGGGAAAGAGGGAAACAGACGGCTACATGAATTGGCGGGTGACAGCTCAGAAGCGGGGGCAGGTGGGTGCAAACAACCCGGTAGTTGGGATATGGGTTTTCTTAACGAGCACATGGCACGCGGCTGCTCAGCCTTCTTGCAGTGCCGCGTCGGGGCTGCCGGGTCCCCCCATGCGGCGTGCCAGAACACAGGCGCAACCGCGTACCGAGCGTGTTGGACTGCATCGTAATGCTCACTGGAGGGCGGTGGTGGCGTGGCCGGTTTGCGCCTAGCCGACGCATGTCAGACGGCACGCTGCTGCAAGCGCATGCTCAGGCTTGACCGCCGGCGAATGCAAGTGCTGAGGCTGCGCAGGGGTGTGGGAACCTTCAATCCTTCGTGCGCGCAGCAGTGGGCCGCATCGTGGGGGCCGAGGGGGGTGCCACGTTGGGACAAAACGCCTGGCTCCATCCGCCGGAAAAGGTACAAGCGCGAGCTCGGCGGAGGGGGCGGGCGCGGTGTTGCAATTCGTGGAGGATTGCGATGTTGTGCGTGGGTGGTGGGCGGGAGCCTTGTCAAGCCGCAAGGGTCGACGTTGCTCGGTGCGGGGCTGCTGCAACCGCCCGCTGCGAGGGTTCCCGGCCTGCGTGAAGAAGCTTGACGTTGCCGGCGTCGCAAGGCTTCCACAGGAGAAAGTGCTGGCGACAGAGTCGGTGCCGGGCCGAGACTCGGGTGGTGGAGGTGAATGTGAGTGGAGGGCGGGCCTGGATCGGTGTTGGCGAGTGTGGCGCCATTGGTCGCTTCCGTTTTTGTCAGCTTAGTTGGCGCCTAAATTTAGCACGCCCGCCGCCGAACCCGCCTGCTAATCTGCACCTGAATGTTATAAGACCGTTACGTGGAAGCTTAGAATGGCCTGCGTCGACTGCCACTCGAGCGAACTTCACCCAAGACCCAGCATCAGTTGAGATGGAGATCGGTCCGCTGACGTAACCGTCTGCAAAACAGCTTCGTCTCGTGCAGCCTCCCATCCACATGCATTTCTTTTGACTCAATTCTCCTATCCATCCACTCCGTCATTACCACCTCCTGCGCCATTCATTTTGGCCGACATGCCGCCCATTTGCACAGCAACCACGGCAAAGTTAAAAATGGAACCGGTCTAAGCCTCATCTTGGCATTTGATAGTAAGCACCGGCAGTGGCTGGCTGGGCCCGCTCCTCGCTCGAACTCCGCCTCCAGATGGCCGTCGGCAAACCGACGCACCATCGGGCCCGTGGCCGCATGGTGACGGCATTGTATTCTCCGCACTCCCATCGTCACGTCCCACAGCATGCCCATCAGCGGACAAGGCTGTTCCCGCAGTAGCACACCTGATCAAGATCATGCACGTCACGTCAGCGCGACCCCTCACTCTCCATATCTATAAATGCCAAAATTCCAGCCTCGTCACATCCCACCTACTCACCCGTCCGCGAGGTGCTCTAACCCCGCATACGTGTAACCCGCCCGGGCCGCTACAGTGGCCGACGTATTTGGAATGCGTCATGCCGCCGCCACCCGCCAGCATCCGCCTACCATTCGTCGGGGAACGTGCCATCTTCTCCCCGGCTCGACATGTTGCAGCCGCCGATCGACGGCAGCGGCCGCTTCCAATTGCTTGGGTTGCAGATGGTCTTGTTCGCGCTGGTTTTGTTGCTATTCTTGACCACTTGTTGGCGGTCTGTCTGGCTCGTGGGGGAAGCAGCCGGGGGGCATGCAGCGACAGACGGTGGCAGCACGCCCTGCACTGCCTAGTTCGTGGTCGAGATCCGCGTAGCTTGCAGCGCTGCTGCTGCTCGGTCGCCGCTCAGTAGTGGAGGTCTTGGTGTTGCTGTCCCACCAGGCGAAGGCTTTGGCATAGGAAGTAGATGACTATGCCCTCTTTTTGTTGCCCTAATCACTGTAGTTCCTTTCCCTCTGTGCGCAAACATCCTCGCCAAGACGAACATCAAACCCGTCAGTCACCTTGAGACCCACTACCTCCCGACATCGAAATCGAGAATTTATGCATCTTCAAAAGCGGTAGTCTACTTCACCTGAGGCGACAAGTCTTCGTTCTCCGCCATAGCCAAGCCCCGAGTGACGAATGCCTATCCAAGGTGAGCCAGGTAAAAACAGGCCATGATATCATTCTTCCGAAGCTCGAATGTAAAACCTCCGGTGCGGGATATAATCGCATTTACAAGTGCCAAATTGCAGCCGAATTCTATGCGCTTTTGTCTCACGCCTATCGTACACCAGCGAGCCGAGATTTCATACCACATCCACAGCGCATTTCTCATATTTCATCTTCCTTGGAACCTTTGCCTTCTTTCTCCGGTCGGCCTTCTTCAGCATTCCAACCTGGGCAAGTGAGACCCTTGGCAGCGAACTCCTCGTCCGGAATGATGGTGATGATTTTGATCTTCCACTTGCCAATCCTGAGCATCAGTTGGTTCTCGTCGAAGATGAACTTCTCCGGAATGCCGGATTCGTGGTACTTGATCGGAGTCCACTTCAGCGAGTCGCCCATGGCGGCGACCTGGGAGGGCTTTCCAGCAACATAGGCACCCTGGTTCGAGACGAGACGCCAACCCTCGCTTTTAGATGCAACAAGACCAGCGGCATAAAGGATCTTGGGGAAGCTACAGTCGTAGACCAGCGATCTAGGCAGGAACGTGCCGAGGAAGGGAGCGTTCTCGGCGGTTACCTTAGAAGCGAACTTGTTGCCGCTGGCTGCATTGGCGAAATATCTCGGGTCGCTAGCACGCAGGGGCTTGCCCCGGCTGTCTTCCAGATCAAACGCATCCGAGGTTTCGTTGGACGCATCTGTGGGTTGAGACGGCCTGCCTAACAGAGACTGGTGCTGCGCTGCTGTTCTCTCGGCCACTTCAGAACCGTGGACCAAGTCGAGGAACTCGCGGGCAAGGAGATGCTGGGCGATGCGCTTGCTCGGATCAAGCTTGTGTTCCTCGACAACTTTGCTGATGGTAGGTAGGGGCAGGAAGGTGAACAGTTTCAGGTAGCGTTCGACGTCAGCATCGGAAGTTCCGACCCAGAACTAGATTGTGCTCATCAGCCTTCAGGATCGTGTTGGGGGTCGAAGTAGTGAGCACTCACGCCATACAAGTCAAAGCTGGAAGTCATTTCCGGGCTAAGCCAGACAGCGTTGCCTGCGCTCTTGCCGAACTTTTCCCCGGACGAGGTTGTCAGAAGGGGGACGGTGAGGCCGTAAGGGGCTTTTAGGTAATCCTGGGCGGGTTTCTTCGGGTCGTAAATTTTTGGACCGATCACAGGGTCATTGTTGTTGTGTCTGATGTGGTTTATGGCGTCAATGCCGGCGACGATGTTGCCGAACTGATCCTGTCCGCCAATCTGCAGCTGGACGCCATTTGGGCTGCTGAAGAGATGCCACCAATCCCAGGCCTGTAGGACGGGGTAGGAGAACTCGGCAAAGGACATGCCGTCACCGGATTCCTGGCGCTTCTTGACGGTATCACGGCTCAGCATGGGGCCAAGCCTCATAGCGGGGCCCATGACCCTGAGAAACTCGACAACATCTAGCTTGTTCAACCACTCGTTGTTGTTCATCAGGGCCCGCCGCCACGCCCACTCGCGCACGTAGCCGTGCTTGCGGCCCATGCGCTCGACACTGTTCCACAGTTTCTTCAGCTGGATGTGCATCTGGGCCATGTTTGCCTTGCGGGTGGCGGATGCTTGATGTTCGCGGGCGGTAGTGCGGCCACTCGGGTCTCCGATCTTTGCGGTAGCGCCACCCAGGAGCGTGACGGCGTAGAAGCCATGGAGATACATCCAGAAGGTGACCATGAACGGCAGCAGGTGGCCGACGTGTAACGAGGCAGCAGTGGGATCGACGCCGCAGTAAGCGGCAATGCGTTTGTCGGTCATGACATTGTTGAGGACTTTGCGGGTGCTGGGGAGAGTCAGCGCGGGTCGATGTTAGTGGCGGTGGAGACCAGGCATACCCGGCGATCTGGTGGACGAAGCCGCGCTCTTCAAGCATGGACAAGAAGCTTTGCTTGTGGCCGGCCTTGATCTCTTTGGCCTGTTCCTTCCACTGCCATTCGGCCTCGATGGTCTTGCGGAGGTGGCCCTGGGTGATGGGGCGGACCGGGACGCGCGGGCCAGCCTGGCGCAGCAGGCATTGGCGGCAGACCCAGGCGCGCGGCCGGGCGGCGTGGTGGAGGAGAGCAGATGCAGCCATTGACGCGTGGGACACAAACTTTTGGAGTCGCGGCGGCGTGCGATGGAGATCAGCGGGCCCTGCGGGCGGTGGCAGGCGGCAGAACCGGAGTGGCCCCTGCGGAGGTTGCGCCTTCCTTCTCCGCAATCGATGTCATTGCCGCCAAGCCCGGGCCCCACCGCTGCAGCTCCCACCTCACCACCACCTCTCGCCAACTCACCGCCATCCATCAATTCGTCTACAAAACCGCCATCTACCTCGTCCAAAAGCACTCCCTCGATTTGCGCGTCTCTTGACCTCTACACTGCGTGTCGTTCTCGTGCCCGGCTCTTCCCCGCATTGCAGCTCCGCCATTAAGCCTAATCCAATTCCATTGACAACCCATTGATTTCTCTCCTGCCGCTTTGTCTGCTGTGCCTGCTGCCTCGTCCAAAATGTACGCCAGTCTCGTCTGTTCGCCGCCGCTGGGTCAGACCACGGTGGTCCCCGCCAACCAAAGCTCCGTAAGCTCCCGGGCCCGTAGACCATGCTTCATCCCGTAACCCGCCTAGGTCCGCTTCACCGCCCTCATCGAAACAGATCCTTCCTCGCAAAAGACGTGGGAAGTCGCCTTGTGGCACAACCATGCCGCCCATGACCAATGGGAGAGGCTTGCCCTGCCTGAAGAAGAGCCTGACCCGTCTCTGGTATGCTTGCGTGACTCGTCCAGTCGAACTTAGCTGAATCCACGTCAGCTGCTCGTCACTCGCGACGACTCGGTGCCCCGCCGGCGGACCTGGTTCTCTGCCGAGCTGCCCGGACGACCCAACCGCCCCGTCTCCTTCACCGTCACATTCCGCGCTGGCCAAGATGAGCCTTGGAAATGGGCCAACGAGCAGTTCTCCTATTCTGACGGCCACCTGCATTACCAACCGGATGAGCTCGCCAAGGCCCCCCTCTCTGACTATCTCACCAACATTAGCCCGCATCTGCACATCGACCACGAAGCAAGCCAGACTTCTGACACGCTGCTTTGGACCGCAACTGGAAAGGTTGCAGCTGCCTTTGGCAGTGAGTCCGGAAAGGCCAACCACACTCTTGGCCTGCCCACAGAACAGACCAAGTGGTTCGCTCTTGTCCGCCTTTGGAGCCCTTGGTTGGCCCCTCGTCAAGGCCGCCATGTTTTCAATCCAGACAAGGAAGCTGTTCTGGCTTCTTTCCTTCGGACCGACGGTTCTCACCTAGTCGTCCTTGCAGTAAGCGGTATCAACGACGTTCTGTCCGAGCTTGTGCACGACGGCAACGGCAATGTCGTGATTCGTGCCCGCAATGATGGGACCGACGAGCAGGACTCCACCGTCATTGTTGCCGTTGGCAAGTCTTTTGAACTCGCCAATGCTGCAGCCATGTACCACGCTCGAAGACTCGTCATGAAGTGGGAAGCTGCCGCGGGCGAAATCGAGGCCGAGATCAAAGCTATGGAAAAGAACGAACTGCACGCTCAGTGGTTGGAAGAGTGGTATGATGGCCTGACGTATTGCACGTGGAATGGTTTGGGGCAGCACCTCACCGAGCAGGCCATCTTTGACGCGCTAGAGTCTCTCCAAAAGAACGATATCAACATCACCACCCTCATCATCGACGACAACTGGCAGTCGCTAGATCATGAAGGCCAAGATCAGTTCAAACGTGGCTGGCTGGAATTTGAGGCGAACAAGGAAGGCTTCCCAAATGGCCTTGCCCATACCACAGCCGAGATACGCCAACGCCACAAACATGTGTCGCACATCGCCGTCTGGCACGCAATCCTTGGCTACTGGGGCGGCATCTCGCCGGAAGGGACGATTGCCCAGAACTACAAGACTGCCGAAGTGCTCAAGAAAGACGGCGTGTCAGGAGGCAAGTTCCTTGTGGTCGATGAGGAAGACGTACCTAGGCTATACCAGGACTTCTACTCATTCCTTTCTTCCTCCGGCATCGATTCAGTCAAGACTGACGCTCAATTCTTCCTTGATGAGCTTGATGAGGCGGACGTCAGGAAGCGTCTCATCAGAACCTACCAAGATGCCTGGAGCATTAGCATTCTGCGGTACTTCTCCGCAAAGGCCATTTCCTGCATGTCGCAGACGCCTCAAATTCTATTCCACTCACAGCTCCCATCCAACAAACCGCGGCTAATGGTGCGCAACTCGGACGACTTCTTCCCCGAAGTGCCAGCGTCACACCCATGGCACATCTTCTGCAACGCCCACAACTCCCTGCTAACGCAACACCTCAACGTTCTCCCTGACTGGGACATGTTCCAAACTTCTCATCCATGGGCCTCGTTCCATGCGGCGGCACGCTGCATCTCGGGCGGGCCCATCTACATCACCGACGTCCCCGGCCAGCACGACATCTCACTCATCAACCAGATGACGGCCAAGACGCCGCGCGGCTCCACCGTCATCCTCCGGCCGCACAACATCGGCAAGACCATCGACGCCTACACCAGCTACGACGACCCGGCCCTGCTCAAGGTCAGCACGTACGTCGGCCGCGCCGCCACCGGCTCCGCCATCCTCGGCGTCTTCAACACGACGCAGCGCCGCCTCGCGGAGCTGCTCTCGCTCGACCACTTCCCCGGCACCGAGCACGGCGAATACATCGTCCGCGCCCACTCGACCGGCCAGACGTCCAAGACGCCCATCAAGCGCGGCAGCAACACCAACAACGCACCCATCCACCTCGACCTCCCCGTCCAGGCGTGGGAGATCCTCACCGCCAGCCCCGTCCACACGCTCTCGACGCCCCACCACGCCGACGTCGCCGTCAGCGTGCTCGGCCTCGTCGGCAAGATGACGGGCGCCGCCGCCATCGTCAACTACGACGCGTACGTCGAGCGCGAGGGGTCGCGCCGGCTCCGCGTCTGGACCAGCCTGAAGGCCTTGGGCACGTTCGGCCTGTGGGTGAGGGATTTAGGGAAGGAATTCGATGTCGATGAGGATTTCTTGGCGCTCGTGTTTGGCCAGCCCGTCCCGCGGCACTGTGTTGAGGTCAGGGGGGATGTGTTGGAGATTGATGTCGCGAGGGCGTGGGAAGAGGGCGGGCAGAAGGCGGGGTGGAGTAATGAGGTTGCTGTTGAGGTGTTTGTAAGGTAGGTGGCTGGGTGGTGGGTGTTGGTGGGGTGGGAGTGGTTGCGGTGGCTGGAGAGTGAGTGAGTGGAAGATGGAGAGTGGCTGCGGCGGCTGGAGAGTGAGTGGAAGATGGAAGGTGGAGGCTGTGCTGCGGGAGGGTGTCGTGGCAGGCATCTTGAGGTCTTTTGCTCGTTCGTTGGCTGCCGTCTGTTCGGGAGGCAGGCAGCACAGAGAAGTGATTCGCTCGCAATTCAGCAAGGCTTCACCTCACTGCGCCGCCGCGCTTCCTGAGGCTTTACCCCTGTAAGATCTGCTTGCAGTGAGCACAAAGCCTTGCGTCAGCCCCAATGGACATGGTTCCGAATTAACTGATGCTGCATTTGCCGGCAGGCAGCAGTTCCACGTTGCATTGCATCGATCTGCATTTCTTCCACGTGAAGCGGGATTCGCCAACGCGCAGCCTCGCTTCGGTGCTGGCCTGCGATAGGTGGATGCTTTTCGCGGTGCCAGCACATGTCAGCCTTGTCGTACTTAACGTAGGGTTCTAGCCCCCGGAAGACGCGCCCACTTCCTGTTGCCTAATGCCAGCCGCTGATATCTTAAATCCTCGCATCCCTTTCCGAGCTTCTTCATCCAGTTCGTCAACTCTGCACTCACGCTTCCACGAGCATTACGATCCTCTTTGGCTCCACACTGCTCTTGCTGGTTCTACGTTTGAACAACCACTCCATGTTCGTGACCGATTCCCCCGTTTTTGGCTAGGTTTACTAAACATATGCAGTTGCCACTTTGCGTTCAGTTTCGGTTACCGCCAGCTTGTCCCAACGACCGCATCATGGCCAGCGAAGAAGACGACGTCCTGTGTGAGGCCTGCTCACGGATCGACCTCGAGCAGCTGTTCCAACCCTACGATTGGAATGATCCGGAAAAACGCGACATGGGATCTTTCTGGCGATGGGGAAGACACGTGGAAGCCAAAATCAGCGACCACGTCAACTCATCATGTCGATTGTGCCAGATGGTTCTCAACATACGATTCAGAGGTGGGAATGAAAATCTTTTTTCCCTATGGGCATTTCCTCGCGATTGGGTCTACCAGCCAATGCACAGTCACCACAAAGACGAGCCAGGCGAGAGGGAATCCGAAACAATAATGCCCGTTGTTGTGGGTATGTTACCCGCCGTTGTGGGTGTGTTATCCGCCGATTTAATCCCAAAATATGTTTCTACCTGTGAATTCGCAATTGGCTACCTCAAACACAATAGTCAATTACTGGGTTCCAGTGGCGGATCTATCGATGGAACTGATTTCGCGCAAGTTGTTGAGCCCAACGGCGTCAATCTCTGCCTCATCGCCGAGTGTTTGGATATTTGCAAAGCTTTCCATTGCCATCAGCCACAGTCCCAACGTCTAGTCCCGTCTCTGGAACTCATCGATTGTGACTCTCGGAGACTAGTTGAGGGGACTCCAGATAAGGAGTACGTAGCGCTATCCTATGTCTGGGGTAAAACAGAAGGAGAAGAAGATAAAGAAGAAGAGGAGGAGGAGGAGGAGGAGGAAGAGGGGGAGGGCAAGGAGAAGGAAGAGGGGGTGTGCAAGAGAAAGAACAAGGCAGACACAGCCACTCACTTGGACAAGAAGCTACCACCCGTGATTGACGATGCAATCAGAATAGTCCTCGCTCTGGGACGAAAATATCTTTGGGTTGATCGATGTTGCATCCGTCACAAGGATCACAGCCACAAGGCGGATCAAATCAGGAACATGGACATCATCTATAACAGAGCCGAGCTGACCATTTTCGCCATGGCCGGAAATGGTCCACAAGACGGTCTTTGTGGCGTGGGCCGGAACCATCGGGCTAAACAACCCCAATTGAGAATCAACGGAAAATTATATGTAATGATTGAAGGAGACCCAAAACCAGACCTGTCTTCTGTGTGGAGGAGTCGTGGGTGGACATTACAGGAGGCATATCTTTCACGGTACGTGGCTAAACTTGTCATGACTTCTGGTCTTGTAGATTTCTACTATCTATGGTCTATTGGCATATTGACTTTGTTAACAGGCGGCAACTGGTGTTTTCCGACAGACAGGCCTACTTTGAATGCTCCGACATGCTAGGCCTTGAGTCAATCACCGTCCCACTGAAACATGCATTCTGCTGGGAGAATAGAACGGTCGAAGGGCCTTCGTATCCCTTAGCAGATATCCATTCTCCAGATGGAATTGGGGAGATCATAGAGCAGTACAGCAAGAGGGAATTGAGCTATGATAGCGACAAGCTGAACGCGATCAGTGGTCTGCTAAGAGCATGGAGTCAAGCCAACGAAAACTGCTGGAGCTATTGGGGCCTCCCTCTTGTCATCCAGAAGGATATCAATCCTCGAGACACCCTCGACAACCAATTTGGGCGGGCTCTGAGGTGGTGTGTGCATGAAAGGTCGAGCCCTAAGCCAAGGATGGCCTTCCCGAGCTGGTCGTGGCTTAGCTCTCCAAACTACGTCCAGTACTTCGGCTCCCTGTGGCTTCCAAACACCACAACAACCCTGCGAGAGAAAGTACACGACATGAAAGTCTGGATAGAAAGAAAAGATGGAAGCCTTGTGAAGCTTATGGAGTTCCACGTTGAAGGAGGTTTTAATCTTAGTGAGGAAGAATGGACACCTCACGTTCACCTAGACTGCTGGGCAGCTAAGGTTGGACCCTTTCGCCAACGATCCTTTGGCGAGTTCAACGAAAAAGGGTGGAAATATGTTCCCACTTCCCAGGATGCGGACCACAAAATCAACAAAACCAGAGGAGTTTCGTACGGCAATTATAATACCTATTGGTTGCCAATTCGAAATTCAAAGACGGGCGAAGAGTGGGAAGGCCGCTTTTACGTGGATGATCGTCATGATGGCATTGAAGTTGAGCTGCTGAACACCAAATTCGACTGCATTATCCTGGAGGATTGGATGGGTCCTCGAGTTGGGCTGGTACTTGAGCACCGCGATGGTCTCAACCGGAGAATTGGAGTTGTATTCCTCGATCCGCCACCCAGATACGATGGCCAGGGAAGGCTGGACGTCAACAGTGCGGCTTTGAGTTTTGCTGAGAACGTTGAGAATTTCCTACAACTAGAGCGCAAGACAATCCGATTGAGCTAGCCGAAGGGAACTGTACATATCTACAATCAAGCATCACTTTCCAAAACATCACCACACCAGACAAGAGAAGAAACCTCCCACTCCAAACCTCCACCACCACCACTCCCTTCACCCCTCCAACCAAGCCATCAACGCCTTACGATACCCCCCCCCCCCCCCCCCCCCCCCCCCCCCCCTAGCACCTGCACCTACGGCGCATGCCCCCACGCCCTCAAACCCGACCATCATCGCCCTTGGTATCCTCCCCTTCGCCTCCCTCCCCACCACATCCCACCCGCGCAACCTCTCACGCACCTCCACCGAACCCCACTGCTTCCCAACCACCGCGCCCTCGCCCGACCCAACCAACAACAGCGCCGTTGATGCGCGGGTCCGTGGTGAGATGATGAGGTAAGGAGGTCGTATCGCCCAGCCAAATAAGTAGTAGAACCCCTAGTCGATCGCACCTGCCAACACCGTCGACACGCTCACGCGCCCCAAGTTCCAACTCACCCATGACCAGCTGCGCCACCAGCACCATAACCGTCGCCACCGCCCCATCGAACGCACAACATCCCGCCGCCCAGCTCATCATCAGGAACCGCAACGCGACGCCAGCATCACCACCGGCAGCCACTCGTCGCAGGCGGCGCAGCGGTCCCACGGCGCGGCCGGGTAAGGTGGTTCACGTCGCCCGCGCGGATGCTGCCGCCGGTGGTGTAGTTCGTCGACGGCTCGCTCGCTCGCTCGCGGACAAAACGCATCGACGTCGCGCGCGCCAGGGAGACGCCGAGGGCGAGCAAGTCAGCGAGTATTCTTCGAGACCGAGCGGGATGGTCGGGGCGAGGGCGGCTGTCTCGGTTCGGTCGGGTATGTATGTCAGGGCGTAGCGTAGCGCGTCGAACGAGCATGGAGTGGCCCGGGGATGGAGAGGGAGGCGAGGAGGGGAGTGCGTGGTGTGCGCCGGATGGTGGAGGGAGAATTGGTAGGTGGGAGGTTTGGAGGATTTGCGGAAGCCGATTTTTTTGGGCCCAGGTGGCGCCGCAGAAGTTTTTGCCCGCGGTGGACGGTGGTTTTGCTGTTACCTGTTGGTGGCGTGAGGGGAAGGTGCGAGGTCCATGTATGCCGTGGAGAGATGCTGTTGTTGGGTCGTGATGTTGTGGTAGTGGATCGGTCACGGGCAGGGGTAGTCCTATTTGCTGGGTGGGACGGTGGTGGTGCTGAGGGCGGCGTTGGCGATAGCCAGGACGGAGGCGAAGGTCGTGTGGAGGCGCATCCTGAGGTTTTTTTCGCGAGAAGAAAGATAATGTAACTGTAGGTTTTGCGGGAGATGTCACGATGCGGGGTTGTAATTGTGCGGGTCACACAAGCCCCTGCCGTGTTCCTGGCGCATCCTGTACGATGGCGTCTGCTATGCCAGGATCACGCTTGGCACCTTCCCGATGTTTACGATTGATATTTACAGTAGATCCTCCGAATTTATGAGCATACCGGGCTTGCCGTAGGTTTCGACACAGCGTTGGATGGATTTGTCTGCCCGCATCCTGAAGTGACGCCGAAAAGAGTGTCGTCCACCGCATCATTGTATGCATCCCCGCAGTTCGGATCACTGAGTTCTTGTCAGCATTGCTGAACGCCCATGTTCCGTCTCGCTTAGTCGGCAATCCTACCTTGCTCCACCGCTGGCGTTCTCAAAATACGAGCAGATATCGTGAGAGAAACAATCCTGCGTATAAGCATCCCCCACTGCGGTGCCGGTGCATCCCGCTCCGCAGCGCCCGTTACAACTATAACTACGGTTGGGAAAGTCTTCATTAGCTCTGTCCTTGAGTTTCAGCTTAGCGGTGCAGTGCACTTACTCGCCGGATCCGGCGGAATTGCTGCCGTAGTTGCTCCCAACGACACCTGTAAACGAGCAAGTCTGGCCTTCGCTGTTTGTCCAGGTCGCAATCGCACTTGCACCGACCTTGAGACAGGTGATTGACGCTTCCACGCAGAAGAAAAAGCTCAGCAGAGCCGGAAAGATCACGGTCCTCATGTTGAAGAATGAAGCCGGGAGATGTGGTTGGATTTGAGTTTTGTAGGATTCGGTAGTGGTCGACACAGGGCCTGCTATTTGGCATCCTCCTCGTTTGGGGGCCCGAGGGATCGACTATTTATGCGAGGAGATCCAATACGATCTGCGGAGTTAAGGGAACTTTCCATCCAGTGCACGGTCGTCGGATCTCCGGAGCACGTCATATTCGGAGTCGATTTGCGCGAGTGGTGAAGCGATGCGCGTAGCTGAACTTGGTGCAAAATCCGCAATGCATGCAAGGTATGTCTCTGGCGGAGATGAGATGTGCTTCGGGACGGACCGAGGAGTTTGCTCGGTAGTCTAGAAAAAAGGGCAGGTGAGCAAGGACACTGAAGTGTTCTAAGGACATGGCATGGCCTCGGAAGGCTGGGCTCGAAAAGAACCATGAGCAGAACTCAGGACAATTTGGACGGGTCCTCGGTTTCTTTTCTAGCTTTGTACGCTACACGGGGAAAGACAGACATCGGCAAACATTGATGCACCCATCCTTCGTAACATCTTCAAGCCAAAGTCAGCTACGCCGTCGCCTCCGCGTGCTTTAACTGAGCTTCAGACGTCCTGAAGTTGAATCTCACCATCTGAACTGGAAGGAACCTCCTCAACCGGAGGCGGCGGAGCCTTGAGCTTCGGATGAGTCAAATCCTCCAGGTCAATCACGGCAAGTCGATCCATGCTCCCGGCAACCGGAACGCCCTTATCGCAACCACTCCACGAGCCGATCTCGAGACCCTCATGCGCCTGACGCTGCAGCTGGAGCGTCTCGTTCATCGTCCACTCGAAGCGGGCATAGACGTCTAGCTTGCGTCTGCCCTGGACCCACTGGACGAGAGACTCGAGCGCCCACGACAACGAGACAAAAAAGCTCCCAACGACGTAGACAAGCGCCAGTCCGAACACCGAGAAGTTCGCGTGCGCGTTGCTGCGGATCATCTAGGCACACCGCGGTATTCTCAGCATCCATCCATCCATCCATCCCTTCCCCGCCCCACCCACAGCACGCAAAAGAAACACACATCACATACCTGATTCCTACAAAGCCACTCGGCACCACCACCACCTGGCCGGGGCGGCCGCCGCAGAAACGCACGCATGGCCGGATCCGCCGGTCCCGTCGCGGTCTCGACGAAGCGGCGCTGGACGCCGGCCATGGAGATGTTGTGGAAGCGCTGGACGTCTTGCTGCCACTGGTCGGGGGCGATCGGGCTCTGCACGCCGACGGCGCGCGTGGCGGTCGACGCCAGCGCCGCCGCCGCCAGCTTGCCGACGACCCCGACGACCGAGTTCTCCAGCCGCAGCGCCAGCTCGTACGCCCACGCGACGGCGGCGGCGTCGGCGGGCGCCGGCCACAGATGCGGGATGTGGCGGAGGCTGTCGTGCCAGGATGCGAAGAGGGGGGTGCATGAGGCGTGGTCGTGGGGGACGTTGGGGTTGCAGAGCTGGTGCTGCTCGACGCAGCCGAGCGGAGACGCGGGCTGCGAGCCGCGGTACATGGGGTCGAAGACCTTGGTCGCGTCCGAGATGCGGGTGTTTGTCGAGTACCACGCGTCGCCCGAGTCGCCCATGAAGTCGACTTGGTTGGTCGAGAGGAAGAAGAGGATGACGGTCGAGTCTTTGCGGTCCAGTTCGCGGATCGGCGTGTATGTCGGATCGGGGCCCCAGGAGCCGTTGGTGGATGCGGCGTAGACGATGCTGTTGTGGGTTGTTGTGTCAGCGAGCGGACTCGTGGTGGGAAATCTGTGGACTCACTAGAGTGTGAAATCTAGGATGGCGTCCTCGGGGTTGATTGATAAGGGGCGAATGGGGTATTGGTACGTATAGTTGGACGGGATGCCATTATATCGGGCAGACAGTTCTCCGTAGAAATACTGCAGAACACTTTCTTCGTTGCTTCCCGTCGTGTTCCTCCGGGGTTTCCTGACAGCTGAATAGCCTTCGGTGACCAAAGGGGCACAATGTAGCAAGCGTCTGTAGCGGAACCGTCCGCTCTGGTCTGTGTTGATGCCTAAATCGCTTCGACTATCGATGAATCCGGTATCGACGAGAAGGTTGGAATCTTGACTCTTGCAGATCTTGGGGTCAAACGGACAGGTTGCATTTCGATCCACCTTTGCGGGCATGTTTCTCTTCATGAATCTCTCGCATCCGACCCCGTCGAGGCCGTTCAGGTAGCACTCTTGCGAGTAACCTGCACTGGTAGTAATGGCCTGGAACATGTACGGTAAGTATGCGCGGTAGAGATCGGTCGAGTTTGTGTCCCAAATGTCAACCTTGCCGCAGCCACCACCTGAAAGCAGCACTTGGTTCCCGGCGGCAGTCGAGATGCGCGACGAGTATATACTGGCCAGCGCGAAGACCACCAGCGTTATCGACGTGGATGCTATCAGCGGTAAAACACGGCGGTAGGGATTCCTCGCGGTTGTACGCCATGCATGGAAGACTTGGAGGAGGCTCCATAAGCCAGTAGCGCCGTTGGCTGCATTTCGCAAAATTGCTTGCCGCTGATGGTACAGGCCGTCCTGTGGTGTCTTTGTCGAGTAGATGTAATGGATGGCGAAACAGCCGACTCTCCAGAAACTCGTGCCGGCGATTGTTACGAAGAGGGAGACGAGTGCGATGAGTAAGTTCCCATGAGCGCGCGTCACGGTTAACGTGACGCCAAGTGTTTTGCCGCGCTCCCAGTTTGTCCAGAATCCGAGGTAGATGCTGTCATCGTAGTCGGGAGAAGACGCCATGGTACATGTCGTGTCCAGGGAGTAAAGAATTTGTTGATCGCGCCAACGTTGGTGGAGTCCACGCACTTTCTAAAAACGCGGGATTGACCCCATCGCGAAGGATATACTCCCCAAAAATAGCTCCTTGTGGCCCGCCGTGCGGCCTCGTCGCGCGACAAAATGCATTCGCAGCCTCGTTGCCTGCTTTATCTCCTTGTCAGCTCGATCTGGCCCGATTTGCGGAAAACCTTGCTTCTGTGTGAGATCGCATAATTCTGCTGGTCACATCGTACTGGTGTAGCAACAGATATCACTGGAAGCTGGTCGTTGGTGGGGTTGATGTAATGCTTTTTGTTTTTTTCTCGTCATAAAGGCCACAGATCGCAATACTTGCGTTACACTGAACACCGGTAGAGATTGTTTGTTTGGCATAGAAAGTTGCTATCTACGAGGGATCCGGCGAAACAGTGGCTTTACTTCTTCGGAAGGATGCCAGCTGAGAGAGTTGGTGGCGTTCAAAGTGTTCCGGCCAAGGAAACTTTAGGCGAACCGCGTCCCGGGGCGATTGAAGTACATGTTTGCTATCGTGATAGTGAGTTTAGATAAATTGATCCATGACCCTCGTGGAGGATCGTCTCGAAAGAAGCAACCACGACTGGCGATATCCGATCAACCAATTGATTGTATTCCCCCTGGGAGCTCAACTATTCTCTTAATTCTCGACAATCTTCTACAAATCTGACACGGTAACAAATATAGCCACTGCGGAGTGGAGTATATCCAGCGATAGATCCATGAGCTGAGGGCTATCAATATCCGTCGAGTATCACCGCAGGTCCCGACGACCACGTTGTAGATCCCACGCGTCAGCAGCAAGGGCCCAAGGGCGCCAATCACGCAGCGGCATTGATACAAGAGAGAAACGCATATATTAAGACCACCTGAATGTCTTACCTCTGACCGAAAAAGCCCCCCAGCCGCCGTCGTCCACGCTCGCTTCTCACCCCACGCACGCCAACGGCTCCGACACCTCTCCGATCCACAAGGCTGACGGCAAAGGGGGAAGAAAAAGAAACATTCAGTTGCAACACATCAACGGCTCGCACACATCCCCGCAGGCCAACCGGCACCCCGCCAGACCCCCGACCTGCGACCTCTGCCTCAGCCTCAGCCCCGCCGCCGCCGCCCTCACGCCTCCATGATCACCCGCGGCACTTCCCGCCGTGTCTCCTCCCCCTCCTCCTCCTCCTCCTCCTCCATCAACCACAGCCTCTTCTTCTCCACCGGCGCCCACCACGCCTCCTCCCTTTCCCCCACCACCGACCCCTCTCCCTCCTCCTCCCCCACCCTCCGCCCCCAAAACCCCCATCCCCTCCGCCCGCTGCCCCGGCCCCACCGCCGCCGCCGCCATCGCCATCGGCATAACCACCAACTCCGGCTGCAACGTCGCCGAGTGTATGCCGTACGCATGCAGGCACTCCGCCACCGTCTGGGCCTTGAGCATGAAGGTGGCGAGGGACGTGTCCTCGGCGACGACGACGTGGGCGGAGGCGATGGCTTTTTTCTGGTCGAGGCGCCAGATGTGGAGTTCGTGGATGGAGTGGATGTCTGGGATCTGCGATGTTTGGGGTTTTGTTAGTGGGCGAGGGGGAGGGGGGAGGAAGGATGCTGGGGGAGGATGTTGGGGAGGGAGACGCACCATTTCGAGATCGTGCTTGACGTCGTCGAGACGCACGCCCGGGGGCGCGGATTGCAGGAGGATGGTGCCGCTGCGTTTCGCTGTTTGTTTTTTTCGCGTCAACAACCGCAATAAGACAGACTTGCCCGAGCGACCAGGAGATCACTCTGGAGGGGAGAGAGGGAGAAGGGAGGGAGGGCATAGAGGGCAGCGCATCAACCACTTACTCAACGGCACGCTCGACGCGAGAATCATAACCGCGATGACGGTGCTCAGCGCGGGATCGGCGTAGAAGCGCGCGTCCGACTCGACCAGCCAGATGACCAGGGCGGCGACGATGACGGCCACGTTGTTGCACGCGTCGCCCAGCACGTGCACGATGACGCCGATCATGCCCAGGTCGTACCCGGGCGGTTTGAGTTGGGTTGTGCGGTGGATGTGCTGCGTGTGGTCGGCGCGGCCGGTCTGTTGCTGTTAGTGTTGGGCTGCAGGCTGTGTTTGGGGTTTGGGTGGGCGGGCTTACCGGGAGCTCCATGCTGTCGGCATGTTCTTCGGAGGGGTCGTGGCTGTGGGCGTGGTCGCCCTGGTCGTGGCCGGAGCCGTGGTCGTGGTCGTGTTCTTGGGTGGGTGTCAGTCTTGGCTGTGCGTGAGGTGATGTGGTGGAGCTGGGTGTACGTACCGTGGAGGAAGGCGGCAGTGATGATGTTGAGCGTCAGGCCAACGCAGCCGACTATCAGAACGATCAAGGGGTTGTTGATGTCTGGAGAAGTGTCAGTAAATGGGATAGTGCTAGTGGTGGAGACGTCACTCACGCTCCAGTGATATGAACCGCTCAATCGACTGCAGGAAGATGCTCACGCCAAGTGCCAGCAAGAACACGCCGTTGAAGAAAGCTCCCAGCAGCTGCGCTCGAGCCCAGCCGAATGAGAAGCCTTGCGGAGAGCTGCCGCGCTCGGTAGCCTGCCAATAATGGTTAGATTGGCGGGGGAACGAAAGGTGGGGTTGAGTCTGGCTGTGCAGCTTACTTGGACGGCGACGAGCGCAACGATGAAGCCAATCAGGTCATTCATCTGTTTCCTTTGTTAACCTCGCGAACCCGAGGACTTAAAGGAGTGCCGGATACTCACATAGTGGAAGGCATCGGCTACAAGTGCTAATGATCTGGTGTAAAACCCGGCTACGTGCGAAAAGAAAGACAATCAGCGCGCGAAATGCGAGGGCACAAGATGGGACAGACCAGAAATCTCGGCGACGAAAAAAGTAAAGGAGATTGCTATGGTGAGCGACAGCCGTTGCTTGCGGGTCAAAGACTTGAACATTGTGAAGAAAGCGAGCGACTTCAGATGCCAAGCAGGAGAAGGAGCAAGGTGGTCGGGTGCCTGCAGCGAAAGGGCGGAAAGTCTCCGACGTCTGTATTTGTGCCGGTCGTTGCAACTTTATCGCAAATGCAGGAAAAGCGAGTGCCGTGCACAAGAGTCGGGTGTCGTGTTCTTACAGGTGCGATTACAGCCCGCTGAGACAAGTCATGTTGCATCGACCCCGGATTCGGGATTGCAAGGTGCTTGAACTCCGTCTCCGAACTCCGACGTTGATACTTACCCCGTCCGCTTTCTCCAGGAATTCGTTCCGCATATCGCGCTGTAATTGAGATGAGCGGAATTTCCAGCTCGAGTGAAGTCATGCGTGTTGATCATGTACCCATGGAGCCATCATTTCCAGGACACTCCGAATCTACCTTCAGTTCGGTACTACCCTACAATCTGTAAAAATGTTTGAGAACGGAGTTCAGAAACGATTTCTATGAAGAAATCTCCGGAAACCAGGTCAAGTAGGCTTCCTGCTGTGTTCCTGTCAGCCGTCGAAGTCTTGATTGGCCAGGCTAAATCCATGGTGCATTCAGTGCCACCACACCCGACATACCCTTGACCGCATCCCTACGTCACTTTCGATGCCCCAAAGCCAATTCGAGGGGAGAGTTACTACATCTTAACAAATGCCATGTACAAGTCAGCCTCAATCACAGAATACGTCCCCGTAGCCCGCGATGCCGACAACTCACCACCACCACCACCTCTACCACCCCTTCCACGGCACCCACACATCCCTTACCACATCCTCCTCATCGACCACGAAATAATAATGATGCGCCGCCGCCGTAATACACGCATGCTGAATCCACAACCACACCTTCTCGCCGACCTCAAAGCACTCTTCCACCCCCACCTTCCCCTCCCCCTCCCTAACCAAAATCCCATGCTCCTGACTCAACCTGCCCACATTCCACTCGGGCCTGCCCACCACCCTCCCAAACCCACTCAACGGGCCCGGCTCACGCGCCAACGCCACCACCCCCGCATTCACCAGCGCCTCGTCGCGCTCCGCATACACCGAACACACCTCGGCCAGCACGCGGACCGCCTGGTCGCCTTCGGCCACGCACCCCGTCCCCAGCTGCTGCAGGTCGTTGGCGGGGAAGTTGCCGGCGTGCAGTTCGAGCGCCAGCGCGGGATGCGTCGATGCGAGGGAGGAGCGCAGCGACGCGACGACGTGTGCGGTGGGCGTCGAGCCGAAGGATACGACGATTTTCCTTCGCCCTTCTGCCTCGCCGTTGCCCGATGAGGCAGATGTGGTGCTGGTAGACAGCATCCCCGCCGCCTCCACCGCCGCCCCCACCTCCTCCCGCAGCACCGCCGCCGCGGCTTCCGCGTCGCGCGCGCCGTACGAGTGGCCCGCGTGGCAGTAGAAGCCGTGGATGGAAACGTTCGGGGATGCCTCGGCGGCGGCGATGAGGGCGCGGAGGGTGGGCGACGTCAGCGGGATGCCGGCCCGGCGCGTGCCCATGTCGATCTTGATGAAGCAGGACCATGGGGGCGTGTCGGGGTGCGCGGAGGCGTGGGCGTCGAGGTGGGGGATTTGGGAGGGGTGGTCGAGCATGAGGAGGATTTTGAACGAGGGCGTGGAGAGGGAAGATAGGGTCGGGAGGGCGGAGGGGCGGATGGGGAGGCCGTAGAGGACCTGGTGGTGGTGTTAGTGGGAGGGAGGGGGGAGGGGAAGGGCGTACGTACGTCGTCGAGCAGGCCTTCCGCGGCGAGGGGCAGCAGGCCGCGGATCTCGCGGATGGTGGAGGCGACGGCGCTGCGGGAGACGCCGCCGAGCATCAGGCGGGTGACTTCTTCGGACTGGGGTTTTGTTCTCGTCAGCATGGCGGTGGTGGTGGTGGTGGGAGGAGGGTTGGGGCACCTTGAGGGTCTTGACGTGCGGCCGGAAGCCGATTCCCAAGCTCTTGACATCGTCGTGTAGTCTCTTGCAGTTCTTCTCGATGACGGGCTTGCTCAGGACGAGCGAGGGCGTGGGCAGCTCGAGGGCGGGCCGGCCGATGAAGCTCTTGAGGTAGTCCTGGGAGACGTCGACCATGGCTGCTGTTTGTTTTCTTTCTCTTCTTCTGCTGGCTGCGGTGGTGGTGCGTGGTCCGCAGTCCGGGGTGGTTGTTCGTATTTAACAGCGGCGATGAGGGCACTAAGATAGTCGTGGCCGCGTGGGGTTGGCAGCGCTCTCGGCTGCGGCCATGTCGTCCGTCGCTCATCGGCCCGGCGGAGGGCGTGTCGTGCCCGTCAGCCTGTCAGCATTCCAAACTGCTGCCTGGCCGGCTCATTTTTGTAGCGGCGGGGGTCGTGCGATTGGCAGCGCTGGGTACGTCAAAGCGCTTTGTTTGCCCCAGAAAAAGGATCTGTCCTGCTGCGGGTGATTTCTGTGCCTCGCGATGTGTCGTGATGGTGTTGGTCCTCGAATCGGCTTCTGTGCTCGGAGCCGATCGCTGCCGCCGAGTGCGGGGCCGTGACTAATTCTGCCCTCGAACTCCCCTTGACTCATGCTGCGCTTGAACTTTTAGTCTGGACGATCGATGGGTTGTCTTCTCATGTGGATGCAGGAAGTGTCTGTTTCGTATCACTGCTTCTCGTAGTGAAAACACTAGTCAAAGTGAAAGGATCATCATTCATTGATTTCAAAACAAGGAGATATCACGCAAAGCATTGTGTCCAGTTGAGCAAACGCGCAAATCCCAACAAACATTCCAAAGGGTGCCAAAGAAGTTAGCTGAAACCTCCATGTATGTATCCATCCCAGTGCAATTTGTTCCGGCCATCGAAATGAGATTCATGACGTCGAGGTGGAACCAACATCAAACCGAATATCACTGACGCCCAGAGCTACCCGACGATTACACCACCACCTCAAGATCCCTTGACTCCCTCCGCTTCAGACTGCGATCCAGAGCCCCCTGAGTCCGGTGCAGGATTCCCATCTCCCTTCGGCTCAACCACGTGCACTTCGGTCGCAACAAGCTGTTCAAGAGTAACCGGCGGAGCCTTCAAGCGCGGATGTTCGGGGTCATCAACGTCCAGCAAGGCCAAGCATTCGCCGGCGCGCTCGGTGACAGGGACGCCGCCATCGCACCTTCTCCACGGCCCTCGCCCGAGCTCCTCATGTGCGAGGCGCTGCAACTGCAGCACCTCGTTCGCGTTCCACTCGAGCCGGGAGTACTGATCCAGCACGCGCCGTCGCTGAACCCACGCCGCGCACGGCTCGAGCGCGTACGAGAGCACGACGACTCCACCGCCCACGCCGAAGACGATGCCCAGCCCAAACGTCGGGGAATTGGCGAAGGCGGTGCTGCGGATCTTCTGCGCCTGGCAGAAGCCGTCGCCGATGCCGTTGCGGTGCGTCGTACTGTCGATCGGTATGCGCGGATCCGACGGGCCCGTACGTCGCCACCTCGACGTAGTCCTGTTGGTATGCCGCCATGAGCGTGGCGAACCAGCTCTCGACCTCCAGCTGCCATTGGTTACTTCCGATGGGCCCTTGGATGCCGTTGGCTAGTTTCTGTCGGCCGATCAAGGCGGCGCTGCCGAGGATGTTGACGACGTCGTTCAGCCCGCGGAACTTGGTGTTTTGGATGTCCACCATCCAGCGCAGTAGGTCGTACTCTCTGCCGTTCCGTATGATGGTGGGGTGCGGTTGGAAGAAGTCTCGCCATGATTCGAGAGGAGTGCATCTTGTGTCGGGAGGGAGGTTTGGATTGCACCATTGCACTTGCGACGTGCACCCCATGATGGATGCTGCCTTGTCCGGATAGTAGACCCCGGAGTTGTTGAAGCCGGCCACGTTATAGTATGGAGTGGTAAGGAAGCTGCGTGCCGAGTACCAGGCATCAGTTGTTTCTTCTTGGAAGATGACCGTGTTGGTGCCGAGGCTAAAGAGTAAAATATCTGCGTGAGGGACTTGAAGCTCGGGGATGGGGTAGAACTCGGAGTCTCCGATTTCGTATGAACCGTTCATGTAGTACGCTGCGCGCGTCCTGTTTCACCGTCAGCTTGCCTTACGTGACTTCTTCCCTTGACACCTACTTTAGATCGTAATCGGCGAAGATGCCTCCTTCGCGCCAGGCTTTTTTTGACAATTTCGGATGTTTGAATGCGTAATTACTGCCGGGTCTTCGTCCAAGAGAGTAACCACCGTACGAATAGTGGCCCAGGTCGTCGGAGTGGTTGTATGAAGATTCATAATTTGTCGTGTCCAGCGGGGCGCAGTGGTAAACGGATCTGGATTGCATTCTTTCGCTCGGAGGGGTGTTCAAACCAAAATCGTCATTTGAATCGAGGAAGCCTGAATCAATGCGCAGATTTCCATGGCTGCTTTGGCAGATGCTGTCGTGGAATGGGCAGCTTGCATTCCTATCCACCGTAGCCGACAGTCCCTTCTTGGTATAGGTGTGGCAATCTTCCGTGTTGGCTCTGTTGGAATAGCACTGTTGCTGGTAGAGTGACGCCACGGCTGCTGCTTGCGATAGCCACGGGGCGAGATAATCGAGCACAACCGAGACGTTCGTCCCTTCGTAGCCCAGTATTCCGCAACGAGAACCCGAAAGCAGAACATCGCTTCCAATCGCCGTCGAGACCCTGGATGATAGACCACCAGCCGCGGCAAAGGCTAGGAGGATCAGCAAGGTGAGAGCAACAAGCGGACATATGCGGGTGTAGTTCCTTGCCGTCTTATCCACCTTTGCCCATGCCCAAATGATTGCCAAGAAGTTGCTCAAACCACTGGTGCCGTTCGCAGAGTTACGGAGCACTGCTTGACGCTGGTGGTGAAGCGCGTCTCTAGCAGCTTCCGTCGAGTATATGCGATGTAGGAGATAGCAAACGATTCTCCAGAAAGACGTTCCTACGATAGAAACAAAGAAGGCGACGAAAGCAATCAGTAGCGTGCCTTCCGTGCGCCTCAGCGTTATTGTATATCCGAGAATCTTGCCCCGAGACCAGTTCGTCCAGACTCCAAGATATACGTCGTAATTCTTGGCGATTTCGTGTGTGACTGGAAGGGAAGTCATGATGTCTGAATTGTTGAGGTGAAGGGGATTCTGTGGGGAGAAGGGAGACCTCTGCACTGCCAAAAACCTTTGTCAAGCGCCCTTTATAAGGCCCTTTCTGGCTGTTTAGTGTCCAGCCTGATCAAGTATGCAGGGAGAGCACTCAGTTACACCAGATATATGTCACGCATGGAATGGGGCTGCTGCCTCATCCATGGAGGCTTTGTACATCAGGCTGATGCCTTTTGTATGACAGCAAAAGCTTCAAACCCCTTTGTCTATGGTCTGTAGATATTGGATGATTTATGCCGCAGTCAGCAGAGCTGAACTCCCGTACGACCACACATTCCCAAGTAAGACTGATGGGATCTGGCCCAGACACTACGGCACTTGACCTAGAATCAATAGGGTAATATATGCGAATATCTGTGCAACCTATCACCTTGCTGTAGCTAATGTGGACGTCTACGCTGATATTTTTAACTTCACCATTTTGCGAGGTGCCCGTTGTGACACCTGTGACTACAGTTACAATGGGGTAAAGTAGGGAAGAAGACTTGCACACGAAGAATTCAATACACCAGCGGATGGCCGCAAATTCTCTCAATCAAACACCCCGTCCCCATCACTCGAACAGCCCTCCCCACCCCCAGCCTCAGGCAAAAATCGACTTCGGCCTCTCCAGCCTCTCCCCATCAAGCTCCACATCCACCTTCTCATTATAAAAGCACAGCGCCCCGACAATCAACCCGCTCTCCAGGGTCGGATTCCGATACCACCACACCCCATCCTTCACCGTCTCCCCACCCTCAACCACAACATCATAATACTCCGCCTCGCCCTTATACGGGCACTTCGTCCTTGTCTCGCTGGGCCTCAACACCCCCGGATCCACGCTCGTCGGGGGGAGGTAAAACCGCGTCGGCAGCCCCGTCTCGTACAAATGATACGCCGACACGGCATGCGCGACCAGCACGCCCCCAACAAACACCTTGACGGGGCGGGTGGAGTGCACGATGTCGATGCGCTTGAACGGGTCTTTCGGATGCACGTCGATGCGCGTGTCCTCCTCGAACCACGCGTCCGCGGCGGCGAACTCGATGCGCACCATCCCCCTTAGGTCGCTTACTTTCCCCTCTCCCTCTCCCTCGTCCTCCGCGCCGACGTCCTCGCCAAACGCCAGCACCCGATCCGTCTCCGTCCCGCTGGAGGTCAGCCGCAGCACGCGCGCTTTCCCTTTTTCGACGTCCTTGACGACGCTCCATGACCCGGCGGCGAGCGAGGCGAGGGGCACGTAGTAGTACGGGTAGTACGGGTGCTCCCAGACGTAGATGCCGCGCGTGGTGTCGGCGACGAAGCGGTTGCCGACTTGCACGCGGATGCGCTTGGGCGTCGCGAGGGTGCGGACGGGGCCGGTGGTGAGGAGGGTGTGGGCGAGGGTGGCGAGGTCGGCGGGGGGTTTGGGTGGCATTTTTGGCGCGGTCGTGCCTGGGGTTGGGTGGTGTTGTTCTTTTTATGTGGGGGGCTGGTTGGGGGATTGGTGGGGTTGTTGAAGGAGGGCGGATTGGGGGTGGAGGTGGGTGGTGGCCGATCGGATTTTATATGTAAGAGGCTCGCTCGGAGCAGGCGGATGTGGTTTGTAAGAATGTCTCAGCGGAAGGAGGGGAGAGGCGGACTGGAATGCAGGGGACTTGGATTGACGTCAGCGACTGATGACGAATCGCGGGGCAGCAGCGCGGGGTTGTCGGACGGACTTTGTGTTCGACACCGCGACTCACTGCACTTCCTGGTCGAATGCGGGCTGCTCTGAAGCTTGCGCGGCGGCTCAGGCACCCGAAGGCATTATTGGAGAGACATGGTAGGCGGAATTAAGATCATATATGAGTATGTGACCGCTGGTCTTCTGAAGGAGGAGAAGAGAAAGAAACTCTCAGTCTATATCTGGAGGAAAATGGTAGCCAAAATCCCAGTCAGTCGTGTCAGTGAACTGCATGTCGTCGAAGTTGCCGGCGGTGAAGGAGAAGTCTTCCGCAGAGTGTGACCCCACGTCCGGTAGGTTCAACGGATCGTACTCCACCTGTCTAGACTGTTGAAGCTCAGTATCTCGCTCATTAGAGGAGGGGCCAGCTTCAGTTCCTTCAAGTGGACGATGGGGTTGTGTTGCCGATGTGGAAAACTCATGTGACTGGAGTCCCGGCGTTCCCGCCCTGAGCTCACCCGGCGCACCTCCCCCTGCATGCACCGTGTCCGCATTCTCCTTCACCCAAGCCCAAACATGCGTTCCTTCGTCGTTGCTTGGTCGTACCCGTGAGTCCTCAGGCTCCAATGTTTCTGTGACTGCTTGCTGAACAGAAACTTTGGAGGCCTCAAGGCTCCGGAACTCTGCAATGAGGCCTTGCTGGACCCCTTGCAGGATTTGGACAAGTTGACTCCGCAAGTTCTCTTCAATCCCCTGTATATCCATACTCACTGCTTCGGTTAGAGTCTCCCGCACTCGAGTCTCTAATCGCTCCTTGCTGAACTGCTGATATCGTGAAAGCACATCAGCTGATGCCAATTCCGGAAATTGTGTGAGATCGTCGAAGGTACAGTCTAACGTTTGTCAGATAAGGTTGAAGCTTGGATGATTGAAAGTAGCTTACATGGTGTCGGGATGTCAGTTTTATCCACATCGGGAAACAGGATCCGGAACACGTGTGTCCAGCGCTGCTCCTCCGTCGATTCACCTCTTACTCTCTTCTTCGAGCGGAGCTTCTGCTCTTGCGTAGGCGAAATCCCTTCCGCTTTCTCCACAACAGGTAGCTTAATGCATCTTTCCTCCGCCTGAAGGTGCGCAATCAAGCCTTCCTGCTCTCTGAAATCGGCGGCGCATCGGTCGCATCGGCTTGGTAAGAGATGATGTCTGTACAGATGCTCTCTGGATTTCTGCCGTTAGTCTAAGATGAACTTATGGGAGGCTGGCTTTCTTACTTTAAGCGCGCAACAGAACTGAAGCCAGGATAATAGCATGAAGTGAATTGCGGTTTTCTCGGAAAGTGCCGTTTGAAAAACGGGCAAGCCAATCTCTGCATGGGTGTTGCTTTTCCCTTGCCTTTTTTCGCAGGCCGTTGATTGCTCTCGTCGTCATCTTCTTCGCCTCCGTTGTTTCCGGTGCCACCGACTCCTTTGCCCTTCCTCTTCTTTCTTGGGACCATTGAGCTTTGCTCCACGTTGTTCAGTCCCCCAGCTTGATGATTTCCTGTTGAGCCGTTGGAGCCGCTGTAGCTCGTGCGATACCCCATGCTTGTAGTTTCCATACTTTCTTCGGGGGAAGAAGATTCTGGAGTAAGCATCTCGGAATCGGACTCGCTTTCAAACTCGGAATCGGATTCAGACTCTAACAGCTGGCTGTGGAAAACCTCCATCAAGCGCTCCACAATCTGTTGCTTCATGGGGTTCAAGGTTGTTCTCACAACATCAGACTCCGAGCTCCCTCCTGAAAGTTCGGAATCATCATCAGTGCTCGTACTGAGAGCTCCGTCGGAGGATACTGCTGGTGGGACGTTCTTGACCCAATATTATATACGTTAGCCAGGCACTCATGATCAACGGATTCCGTAGGCAATTCTCACCGGCAACTGCGTCTTCCGCACTCCAGTAAGGGCATCACCAAATTCATCTCTCGCGGCCGGACCACACTCGCCAACAAGCCTTTGTTCACTGCTCAGAGACGGGGACTGGATGGCAGTAACGGCGACAGTACTGGCTGTTTCAGCTGCAGCTGCCCTCCGCCTAGGGGCCTCGAGTTTCTCCAAGAAATGCTGTAACTCCATGATCGTGACGTCAGGACTGGGTATCTCAGCGATCGCTTTCTCGAGCGATTTATACGGCGCGCGAGGCGCGTTGATCAGCGAAGCATTACTAGCCCGGGTTGCGTGCGAAGGATTACTCAAATCGATTTTTTTTTTCAAGACCATGCTCTTGCGACTCTTGATGCCCCTACTCACGGAAGGGTCTGTCTCCTGGGCCTCTTCACGTTTCGACTTTCCTGGGGCAATATCAGCATACAACGTTCTTTTTCTACGAAAAAAAAAAAAGAAAAAGCCTGGAACAAGCTTGGAATATACGTACGGGGTGGGAGACTTAAAGTTCCGGGGTGTCCGACCTCCAACGGTGGCCGGAGGACTGATTTCACCTCCGGTCTTATACTGCCGATGTTTGTCGTCCTCCTATTTATGATGCGCTTAAACGGTGCAGAGTCTTGAGCCTCTTTCGAGGGAGCAGTGGGACTGCTGTTGGCTTTGGATAACGTTGACCCAGCACGGGTGTCCGGATATTTTCGTATATGTTTACTATATTGAGATGATAGTAGAGGACGACTTGAATCTACTACATGATTCGTAGGAGGGGAAGCGGGGATCTGTTGCGAAGGATGAACGTCCGACTCCGCCTCGTTACTTGCGCCCCGCAAGTTTTCAAAGGAAGAAGACATGGTAGGCGAGCGCATTGGATATATCCTGGATGAGGAACTCGAAAGGTGGAAACGACCTGGATCAGCTCGAGGAAAAGATGCTTGGCTGAGACCTGCGACCGAAGAGAAGTATATATCCGGCAGACGGCAGATGATAAGAGGAAGGGTACTGATGACAGAAAAGAGGATGATGCAGAAGTAAAGGAGAAGCGGGCCCTTATTTCGAGGGAACTCTTAAATCGTGGCTAAGCCGCGTGATGGGGCGATAGAGCGGTGCGCAGTTGCGCACATCTCAACTGCGATCGGCGACGTGCAGGGATGCGAAGCTGAAGAGGGTGGGGGCGAATACCCCATCAATAGAGGCAAGCGAAGACGTGTCACAGACTGCAACAATCCGGCATGCTTTCCATGTGTTCGTGCGACGGACGAGGTGTCGGTGGTACGGAAGTGGAATGCAGCAAGAAGCAATCGACGCGCTTTGGTCGGGTAGCATATGTTGTTTTGCATCAAGGCCAGCATGGAGCAATGTCTCTCGTCTGGTGCTGTATGCAAGTCTTGTGACAAGAATCTTAGATACTTGCAAGACAATGAGCATAACCGATCAGTACTGCTGACAAGCGTAAGCGAATGGGCTGGGTCATTTAGATGCTGTTCAACGTATGGCGGGACAATGTCACGTCGGGTAGCACAGCAGTGTGTTTTGTTCTGCTTTGACAGTAGCGCTGAGACATAAGAGGAACGTGAAATCGCGCGCTTTATGTACTTAGAAGCATGTCACTTGATCGGGCGGCGACTTCTCTGTGAAGGCGCTTTTGAATCGGATATTTATCCGCGGCGAGTCCAGCTTCCCCAAAGGTGGGTGCGGGGTGTGTGGGTCATTTTCTCCGCGCAACTGAACCCCGCAGAAGGACAACCATTGTCACATTCAATGCTCTTCGATTCCATACGTCTTCCACACACGACCAATCAACAACACAGTCAACATGCCATTCACCGACGCAACCCTGCCCAAAATGCCCGAATTCGATGCCCTCACGCTGGACCCTCAAGGTCCTCCGGGCAACACGTGGGGTCTCTTCGGCGAGAAGGACGAGCTGGGCATGCTGAACCTTCTCACGCCCGAGACCGTCGCCGCCGCAGCAAAAGAAATCAAGACCGGAGTGCGCTACTCACTGGACCTGCCGTTGAACCAGCCCGCGTTTCCCAGCTTTGACCGCCAGCCCTTTCATCACGAGATCCGCCAACGAGGCGCAGGTCGGAACGTCAATGACGATATTGTTACTTTCAATACCCAATCGAGCTCGCAATGGGACGGCTTCCGGCACTACGGTCTGTCTTGACAGCGCTTATCTTCCCCTTCTCCTCTCTCCTCTCCAACGTTTACTTCCCGATCGGTTCCCGGCTCACCCATCCCAACCAGGCAACCAAGAACACAAATGCTACTACATGGGCCACACCCAAGACGACATCCTCAAATCCGACATCATCGGCACCAACGGTACCTCCCCCCTTTCCCCTCCTCCTCCTCTTCCTCCTCCTCCCCACCCATCCCCAAACACACCCAACTAACCCATCCCCCCAGCCTGGCTCCGCGCCGGCGGCATCCAAGGCCGCGCCATCCTCCTCGACTACCCCAGCTGGGCATCCACGCACTCCATCCCGATCTCGCCCTTCACCTCTCAGCCGATCCCACTCACCCACATCCGCGCCCTCCTCGCCACCCGCAACATCACGCCACGCCTTGGCGACATCCTCCTCCTCCGCACGGGCCTCGACAGCGCGCTCAAAGCGCTCCCTCCCACCTCGCAGCGCGCCCTCGCCTCCCGGCCCTCTCCCGACTTCATCGGGCTGGAGGCGGGCCGGGAGACGCTGGCGTGGCTGTGGGAGAGCGGGTTCAGCTGCGTGGCGAGCGACGCGCCGAGTTTCGAGCGCGGGCCGGTGATGGGGCCGCACGCGGATGCGCGGCATACGCTGCATCAGTGGTTGCTGTGCGGCTGGGGGATGCCGATTGGGGAGTTGTTCGATCTGGAGGGCGTGGCGGAGGCGTGTGGGAGGGAGGGGAGGTGGAGCTTCTTTTTTAGTAGTGTGCCGTTGAAGGTGAGTGGGGTCCGATCTCCCCCCCCCCCCCCCCCCCCCCCCCCCCCCTTCCTCCACCCCCACCACACACACACACACACACACTCTCTCTCTCTCTCTTTTCGGTGGTGGTGGGGCCGACGGGGAATGTGTGAGTGATTGGTTGGCTGATGGTGATGGTTGTAGGTTCCTGGCGGGGTTGCGAGCCCTCCGAATGCGGTTGCGATTCTGTAGAGGGAGGGTGGGATGAACGGGCCGGGCTGGCGGCGCGGATGCTGCCGTATGTCTCGTGTGAAGCGGATGAGGGCTTGGTGGGGTAGTACTCCATGTGGTATGCCATTCACGTACACACCTGGTGCTGCTGAGGGTCGGTTTCGCTGACTACGGCTGGGAACGCAACTTACTGGAAAACCTCCGGAGCCATGACCGATTTTGTCTTCTTGAGAAAGACTTTTGCATTGGTAGTGGGACGGGGACGTTCGAGAGACAACTTATCCGTATGGCTTCTGATCGATTAGGGCTCTGGGGATCTATTGAAGCCTTATTGCGTGGTAATAGAGGCCGCCGGCCACTCAACAATACGCTTCATCGAGATGAGCAGAGGTGGCGCTTGAGAAGAGCCAGTGCAACTCGGACCGAGGAAGTCGTGGCTGGGCTACTCTACTATTGGAATGGACTAGCGGAGATGTTACTCGGCCTTTGCCATTCAGCGTTCCCAATTGCCGCTGTTCACTGTCATTAGTATTTGCTTTCTCAAGTCACCTTTTCAACCAGGGGTCGCAGCTTGAACCGCTTGCAAGCTCAAGCAAAGGGGGGTGGGTCCTTGAGGCGATCAAACAAGCGGCCCTGCTTGCGCTCGAGCTTGGTTGATCGCTTGACAAGCGCTTGTCAGCGCGATTCTTGGCATATAAATGCTATAATCAGTAGTAAACGGCCCGTGCATACGCCACGATGCTTGGCATGGTGTTGAGGCCCTTACCATCCTTCTCCCCCCTCTTCCTCTCTTTCTTTTGCCAAGCCCGACGCACACGGTCAGCTTAGTCGCTATGGTTTGAAGCGGGCGGGCGGGGTAAGCAAAGCAAGGCAAGCGAGCGAGCTGGTTCGCCCCACCCGTCCTCGGCCACAAGTATGGGTATCTGCAGAAAAAAAAAAACCCCCGTGCGCGGTCCGGGCCCGGATCGAGGGATTTTATGAAAAGCGAAGGTTAAGGTCGGTATCAGGGATGGAACCTGCATCAGCATAGCGACGAAGTCCAACAAGCATCCACAAAGGCTCTCTCGCCCGAGCATACATAGCATTGACGTTGGCGTCGGCGTCGGCGTCGGGCGTTGGTAGCAGCATTGTCGTCGAATGGGAAGTCGGTCGTTCGGTCGGTCGAAGTAGCCGGCCTTTGTCGCCATCGTCATGCATACTGGGCGTCAAGCCCCGCGCCAGCAAGATAGGTTTGTTATTGAGAGCGCGAAATGGGTGAATGAAAAGTCACATATAACACACTCGAGCGAAAAGCATACATCAGTGCAAAAGGGAAAAAAAAAAAAAAATTATCGCGCTTCAATTCATGCATAATATACACACTACTACCCTGCCGTCTGCCTGCGTACCCGCCTCGCGGGAAGACTTGGATGAACCCCCCGCCCTTCGTGAAGCCTTTCTGAGAGAGATGGAAGAGATGCGGAAAAGGAAGAAGCAAAATCAAGAACAACAACAACAAACAGAGCGCCCAAGTCTATCACAAAAAAAGCTGTAATTTCTCTTCGGTCGTCCGTTCGTTCTTTCCCAGCCAAGTTTGGTTTGTTTGCGCCAGTCCAGTTCCGGAGGAGGGCATGGCTACCAACCCCCTCTCTCTTGAACCATAATCCCATCCATCCCGTTTCCCGCATTTTCCACTTTCCCGCGTACTGTAATTACCGCCCCTGTCTGTCCCGTCTGTCAGGAGGATTCTGAGCCGACCCCCCAGTCGGGGGGCAAGGGCTCGTCGTCAAAACTAAGCTAGTAATCCACTTCCATGCGAAAAGAGAAAGACCGCTTCCTAACACAGCACCCCGATCGTGATGATGTACAAGGAGAAGGGATCGAGCTTCGGCTCTTACTCGTCACCGCCGTCCGAGTAGTATTCGAAGTCGTGAGGTGCCTCTGCCTCCTCGCCGTCCTCGTCTTCGTCGACGGCGGTGAGAACGCCGGCGGCCTCTGCGGCGCCGCTGGTGGAACCAGCAGCGACGTCGCGCGAGCTGTACGAGTCCTCGACGCGGTCTGAAAGAGTGTGACCGGGTGCGCCGGGCGCAGGAGTGGTAGCCGCCTTCTTGACCTTCAGCTCGAGAAGTTCCTTGGGCTCCGAGGGCTTCGTGTCTGTCACAAGGATGACACCTCCAGTGGCCTGTGAACAGGTTAGCATTGCAAAGAAGTGAAGTGCGCGTGAAACTCACCTTCTTGACAGGCACGTAGCGCTCGCCGGGGAAGCTGATGTACTTCAGCTGCGCCGGCAGCACCCTCGACATGTTCTCGAGCTCGTAGCCGACCTTCTCCTTCTCAACCTTCTTCTTCGCACCCTCCGCAGACGGAGTACCCTCCTTCTCGCCCTCCTTCTTCTCGTCCTTCTTGGTGTCCTCATCAGTCTCCATCTTGTCGTCATCGTTCGAAGCCTTGGGCGTGGCCGGCGTCGGGTCCACATCCATGCTCTCCCGACGCTGTTGCCTCTC
This sequence comes from Diplodia seriata, assembly GCF_021436955.1. Taxonomy (NCBI): domain Eukaryota; kingdom Fungi; phylum Ascomycota; class Dothideomycetes; order Botryosphaeriales; family Botryosphaeriaceae; genus Diplodia; species Diplodia seriata. Next base: position 1,605,140 of record NW_027117317.1, on the reverse strand, counting down.
CTTGACCATCTTGCGACGCTTGGCTTGGGCAGTGGTAGACAGCACCGCCGTCTTGATCTTCTCCGGAGCCTCCTCTGTCTTGACTTCTACCTCGGGCGGGTAATCGAACATGCTTGGCCTGGTTGCGCTGTGGAACTTGAAGCTAGGGATTTCAAGTTCTTGGTCGACACCAATGATTGCCGTGGGGGTGAAGCTGAGGGAGAGGAAGTGGGTCAACGGGAACCAGTACCAGTACTGAGTGAAGACAGCCATGCCGACGATGGCCGTCATGTTCAAGTTGCCCGTCTGAGTCTGCAGACCAATGGTGCAGTTGCGACCACCGGCGTCAATGATACCGAGGGCGATAGCAGCGCCGAACTTGGCCATAGCATCCTCGTGGCGGTCGCCCACAACCTTCTGGAGCGTTTTACGGATCGTTGCAACCTTGGGGTTCATCGACTCGTTCTGCTGGACCATGATCATTGCGAGGGAGATGAGAGCACCCTGGCGGACAAAGTCGGTGGAATCCTTCATCATGGGTTCGAGGAGGTCGATAGCCTCGTGGAGACCGGTGCCAGCGCAGGCAATACCAAGGGCCATGGTTGCGCCGTACCGCACGTGAGGGTTGTAGGACTCAGCGAGAAGCTCGACCATACGAGGCACAGCGCCCGGCTTTCTGAAGAGAACGAACCCAAGACTCATGACGGCGACTCTGCGGACATCATCACTGACGTCACTGACGGCAACGTGAAGCAACTTGCGGACAGCCTTGTTGCTGCTGGTACCGCAGTAGGCGAGGGCGATGGTCATAATACCACCGTACCTCAGGGTCGGGTCGGGATCCTCAAGAAGACCGTTGATGAGCTCATCGGCAGCCTCCTGTCGGCCGTACATGATGAGAGCCATGCCCATGGCCAGACCGCGTACGATCTTCTCGTGCTGAGTGTCGTGGGCATACTGGATCATGTCCTCCAGAGCCTTGATGTTGCCAGTGCCAAGCATGACAAGACCCATGGCGAGACCGACGGCCTCACCGTTGATGGCAGAGTCGGTGTACAGGACGGTCTTGAGGGAATCATAGATGTCCTCGTTACCAGTAGCCATGCCCGCAACACCCAAACCAAGGGCACCGCCATGCTGCACGACTTCCTCCGAGGCCTTCCTGAATTGGGTCGACAGGTACTCAAGCACATCGGTGCCGTGGTTGCTGTAGATCAGGCCCAGGGCGAAGAGAGAACCACCCTGGCTGTACGACGAACCAGAGACGTTGTTGTCCTTGGGGAGGTAGGGGTCAAGCAGCCTCTGGCCCTGAGTGATGTTTCCACGATGGATGACACCCAAGGCTGCGGTGGCGGTGAATTTGGACCAGTTGACAGCCTTCTGGAGCCAGTCCAGATTGTCCCGGAAGAAGCCATCATTGGTAGTACCCGAGTTCATGAAGGCGTTGGCGAAAGTGACAGCTGTGTGGAAGATGGAGTTCCGAGCCTCAAGGCTGTCACGGATCTTGTTCAAAACCGCGCGATCAGCATGGTTGTTCCTGTAGAGGAACTCCAGGTTGAGCTCGATCGTCTTGGTGCCCTTCAGAATGTTGCGAATAGACGAGAAAGCTTTCTTCGACTCGTCTGTGGCCGGGTTCGATTTTGTCCTGGATGGAATGGTCGCGGTATGGGTGCTCTCCGCGTTCGCCAGCAATCCGTCCGTTTCCCTGGTTCCTTCGCCAGACTCGGTCTGCATGGCATCCCCGTTGGAAGACGATTGTCCACCAGCCTCATCCTTCTTCTCCTCCTCCTCAACCTCGGGGAGCTCCTCCATCACCTTCGAGAGGAACTCCTGTGAGCTGTTGTCGTAGAGATCGAAAGAAATTTGGTAGGCAACGGCCAAGGAATGAGCATCTCCACGCTCGACGAGGTGGCGAAGCATGTTCGATGCCATCGAGTGTTGGTTAAGGTACACCACACACTTTGCGATGGAGAAGTAGTCAGGGTTCGGGAGCTCGTTGAGAAGATCGAGGATCATTCTCAGAATCTAGGTGGCAATTAGTGCACGCCCAGAGACATTGCTTGATTTTCACGTACCTCGTTCCTAAGACCGCGTTCCTGAACAACGTTCATGCAGATGTCCAGGATGTACTCCATGAGCTCCTCGCTCTTGCCAGGAGCGCCACTGGCAGACTTCTTACCCTGCTTCTTCTCATCCTGACTCGCCCTCAGGATCGTCTCGCGCAGGACATCGAGATTCCGGGCCTCGATGGCAATGCCGACGACCTGCTGGTATGCGCTAGCCTGGTAGCAGCTCTCGAACAACCTCCGAATGACCGTCTGCAGGTTCTTCTGCACTGGCCTCGGCAAGGCCAGAGGCGACGGGTGTGCGCCGGGGGTTCCGGCATTGCCACCGCCGGGGACCGAGGGGTCAAAGGTCGTCGCTTCGTCGCGGGAGAGCAGGGACTTGGAGGGAAGGGTGGTTTGGGAGAAAGGCGTGGTCGGAGAGGTCAGGCTTGCGGCCGTGTTTGCGCTGCCGTTTGCATTCGCGGGGAAAGCGGTCGTAAGCTGGGGCGGAGGCTGGTTTGCTGTGCTTGCGGGCGCCGGAGGGTTGTGCAGGGCGGACAGGGCGATGTAGGTGTCGACACACTTGGCTGTGCGCATCGTCTGGTCAGCAAAGCTCGTGCGATGCAGATTGCCCAAGTGGAAACTTACTAACTATCGTGTCCTCGAACTCTCCGGGGTTATCTAAGCTGAACAGCTTTCCTGCCCCCAGCGCGAACACCATGCTCTCGTTGTACTCTTGTAGCTGATAGTAGACCTTCGCCGCCACCAGAGCAGCAAGCTCTCTCTCCGGGAACGACTCATCTTCGTACAAAGCTTCTCTGATCGGACGGACATGTTAGCATGACGATGCATGGTGTAGCAGCGCGCGAGGCGGGCGGCGTGGTGGCGGCCGGCTGAGCTCGAAGATGCAGCACAGCTGAGCTCCATCGGCCGGGGGTGTGGGGGTGAAACAGCAAGACGATGGTTGACTCACATCTGGCCGACGGAACCAGCAACCTCAGGCCACAGCAGATCGATGTCCTCGTTTAACCGGTGCAGGGCAAACGACCTGAGGTCGTTGTCTGGCTCGGTCAGGAAGCCGACGAGGCCGGCAGCGGAGGTCAAGCCTCCCATGATGGACTGCTCAGATGGTTTGGTCGGGGTCGGCTTGGCAGGATGGGAGACGGTGGTCATGGTGGGTTCGATGGGGGGTGGTGAGGTTGGGGGTTGACGTTGTTGATGATGATGGGAGCTACGACGCGGAAGGCGGCCAGCAGCTCTGGGCCAAGACTCGGTCATCGGGCAGTGGCCACCCAGCCTTAGAGGTTGCCGCTTACCTACGCAACGCCGTGGGATCCACTGGCCGCCGCATCGCAGGTCGCATTTGCGCTCGCCGGCATTGCGCGCCTTCGCCTCACACGAGCAGCTCGCCCGTTCTGCGCATTTCGCCATCCGCTCCACATCGTGCGCGGCCGGCGCCCGCCAGAGATCCCCAGCCTCATCCGGCCGCGACTTGGCGGCGACGCGCGCAAGGGCATGTGAGCCGCCTGCATTCTACACCACCACCTGTGCAAGCCCTCGGAGACACATCTGCAGCATCTGCGCACGCGCCGCGGCCGAGCAGCTGTGTGTTGCGTCCGCAGGCCCGCACCGGAGCCGGCGCTTTGTCTGGGGAGCCAGGCAGAGGTGCCGCGTTCAGAGCCGTCCGACTCAGCACCACCTCCCACGCGAGCATCGCCGCATCTCCACCGACTCAGCCGCATATCCCACAGCCGACACGAAGCGCCGACGCGCATCTGGACACCCACCACCATGGACCTCCGCGGCATGCTTAACGACGATGGAAACCTCCCGCCCGCGACGCCGAAGACCGGCCGACAAGCTTCAGTCGCATCCATTCTCTCGCCTACGCCACCATCAACTGCTGCCTCGTACGCGTCCAAAACATCGCCCGCTCCGCAGACCTCTCCCGCACCACCCCCCAGGGCCATGTCGATCGCCACTCAGCAACTCCGAGAGATACCCCCGTGGGCTCGCCGTTTCGATTGGGACGCGCTGCAGCGTGGAGAGATCAGACAGGCCCACATCCCCGAACGCCCGCCGCCCCCGCCGCAACAGCAGCAACAGCAGCCGCTTCATCAGCCCGCCCCTGCCCAGCCTGCGCCCCGACAGCCGCCCGCGCCTCCTCCCGCCGAGGGCTCTAGTGATGGTCTAGAGCCAAGCCTCACCAACGTCCAGCCCTACGATGAGATTGTACGCAGAGTCTGCGACTTCTTGTGGCAGTCTGTCGTTGACCGGGAGGATCTCCATGGCGGCGTGCCAGAGGGCGCCCATCCTGGCATCAAGCTTGAGATCGAAGGAAAGCTGGGCACGCTGGTGGACAAGAACACCAACGAACGTTTCGCGCTACCCATCGTCACTCAGGCCATCTCCGCTCTTCCCTCCCAAAAGCTTGCATTTGAGAGTTTCATGAACGAGGTATGTCTGCCACCCCTCTCCTGGCTATATTCATCTAACGCTCCTTTCTACAGCCACAACACAAGATGTTGAACGACTTCCTCAACAAGTCCGTCGGGGAATCCCTCCGAGGCGGTCGCCCGAAGATCCACTACAAGCATCTACGCGAGACGGACCAATTCTACCTGGCCGACGAAAGCGTGCTTCAATCCCTACCGCCCGCCGTGCGCCCATACCTCTACGGCCAAGGCCGCATGCGCAAACCACGCGTACGAGTCACGCGAGACACGAACACGAAAGAAGTCAAGGCGCAGATCGTCAAGGTGCGCGTCGCCGATCTCGACATCCTATCGCCCAGCGAGGCCTTCGACTGCCGGATCAGCGTGAACATTGAAATCCAGCTGGACGAGGACCTTTCGGCCTTCGAGGTGGCGGACGAGCCCGGCCGCATGAAGGATCGCGTGAGCTACCAGCATCTGCACACGCAGGTCGACCTGACCCAGGTCAGGAAGCAAAACAACCCGCACGAAAAAGTGCACGAGCTGGAGGTCGAATTGATGGCCGACAAGCTCATCGAACAGGGCATAGCGACCAAGCAAGGCCGCTCCGACGCGTGCTACGAGGAGATGGTCAAGACGTTCGTCAACAACATCAGGGTTCTCTCGAGGGAAGCCACCCTTATGTAAGACGATTTAAGACATTTATCTATTTTCGTTAAGAAATCTACACTGATTAGCTTCAAGGACGCAATCATTATCTCTGAGGGGCAGGATCTTGTCAGAAGAGTAGCTTTGAGTGGATTGTGGAAGGCAGGGAAGGGATACAGGAAGCATAAAGGATTCGACAGGCGTTCTGGGATTACTAAAATCGTATCGAGATACCCCCCGTGGCTGCATTCAGGGAACTTTTCCCCCAAGCTCATCAGGGAGCTACAATGTATAATAGATCTGTAGCAACAACAGAGTCGTTGCACAAGCGTATGGCAAGCGTTACCATGATTCGTGATCGGGTATCATTGTTCTCTGTAGGTCGTCTAATCGTACAGCAGTTCTACTCAACAGCTCCTCCAGGCATACTCTAATCAACCCTAACGAACGCGAGCCACGTTGTTAGTCCGGCGTGTCCTAGCGCCCTTCAACGGCTTCCTCGGCCGCTTGGTCACCCTGGTCGACTTCGACACCGCCGTCCTCTTCTGCTTCGTCCTCGGTTTCCTCGTCGTCACCACACCCTTGGCAGCAGCAGCCGTGGCCGTCTTCCCACCCCGCTTCTTCGCCGCATCACTCGCAGCAGCAACAGCAACCTCCCCACCACCACCACCACCAGCCCCCGGCCGCCTCCCCCTCAACGACGCCCTTCTCCCTTCCCCCTCCACCCCACCACCACCGCCCCCCCGATCCCCATCCCCCCTCCACCGCCCCACCACCTCCTCCACCACCCCGGCAACCCTCCTCCTCGCCTCCTCCCTCCCCACACCCCCCTCCTTCATCAACCCCTCATAATCCGTCCACCGATGCCGCACATGCGCCCTCACCCCCAACGTCACCTTCTCCTCGAGCCCGACATCGCCAGCCCTGCCGACCCTCCCGCTGCGCTTGCGGAAGGCGTGGTCGACAATCGCGTCGGCGGCGGCGGGGGGCGTGCGCGGGAAGAGGCGTGTTAGGGTGGAATGCGCGGCGGCGAGCAGCTTGGCGTCGCGGGCGGCGGTGGCGGCGGCGCGGGAGGCTTTTGTGGCGGCGTCGGCGGCGAGGACGGTGGTGTGGATGTGGGTCGGGACGCGGAGGCCGAGGGGGCGGCGGGTGTGGGGGTCCTGTTGTGTGGTGTTGGTGTTGGTGGTGGGTTTTGCGTATGGGGGTGGTGGGGGGAGGAAGAGGTGGTGGATGGAGGCAGGCAGGCTTACGACGACGACGTAGACGTCTTTGCCCGTCTCTTTGGTCAGTTGGCGGCAGTGCCGCGTTATGTAGGGGTCGCCCTTTTTGACGAAGACGTAGGAGGCGGGGATGGGGTCGTGCGGGTGCACTTCGCGTTCTTGGCCGGGCCGCGGTGCCATGAGGTAGAAGAAGGGCTGCCGCCAGTGGAATGTGAAGGGTGGGCGGGCGCTGCTGATGTGCTTGAAGGGGTTGCCGGGGAGGTATCTGAGAGCCATGGTAAGAATATGTAGGGTTTGGGAGTATCGCTCCGCTGGTAAAAGCTCGGAGCTGTTCGTAAATGCTCTACTTACGTTCGTGGGCGGGGAAGGCTTGAACGGGTGGTGTTGTGTTTTCTGGATATGAGGAAGGCGCTGTTCGCGGTGGCAGTTTAGGTGTCTTTGTTAACGACAACAAAGCTTGCAGGTACAAGATTGAGTCTGGCTACGTTTGCGGGAATCGCGATGGGAGGAGTCTTTGGAAGGAATAGAGAAAAAAAGGGTATGCCATTAACAGTGCAAGGCCGCATCACTGATGAGAGCCTTTCAGTGCACGTCTTGGTTGGTTGCAGTCATCCCACGTTTTCTTTCATTCAACCAAGCTCTTTCTAGGAACAGCTGAGCTGGCTAACTCTGACAGAGTGCGCCCGGCCTCTTGTTGCGGTTATGTTGGTTGGACTGAGCTGGCAGGTTGCGACACGTGTGTTGTTTTGGCAGAGAGATTGGAAGGCGCGTTGGAAGAGCAACTGCGTGCCTGTAAAGTCGTTGCCGCTAAGTATTGTCCCCCAGAAGGCCGAGGTTTTACCACCCCTACCCTAACACCGACTCCTCAACACCACAACCCCATCACAACCGAAACCCACTCCAGCTGCTTCAGGTCGCATTCGGCCGATGGGACGCAACCAGCGGCGCGTGACGGCGTCGCTTGCGAGCTCTTATACAAATCAATAGTGCCGGCAACGACAGCCGACATGCCGGGCGGCACGACGGCACTGATGTCACACATCCCTGTCGTTGAAACGGTTCATCTATCCCCGTCCAGACTCCTGCCCCATGTCCCCTGAATAAAGCTTCGCCTGCTTTTCTCTCCAATCACGTGTCTCTGTTTCTCGTCGCGAGCGCTTTTGTTGATACAGCATTGAAACCGCGGCAAGGGCCACGCCCCACAATTCCCTGCGAAGTTTCATTTCCATTCAAAGATCTACGTTCCAAAACTTATGCGTACCAACTGCTCTCGTTTCACTCGATCGGCTACCCGAGGACTGTTCACTAGTGGGCGTGTTCTCGATCGCGAACGGCCGCCATGAAAGCTTGGCCCAGGGTATAGCGACCAGGGCTATGTCTCCTTCTCGGCCGACCCAGCAATGAAGTGCCACTTTTAGCCGCCGGAACGTCTGGCCGTGAAGCAGAAACGCCCAAAGAGGGAAATGACAGCGGGGAAAAGGATACGACTCGATAATGCCGACAATATCACGTTTCCAGAGCCTGGCACTTAAAAGGCGAGCCCCATCCGCACCATGTTCTGCTCTTCAGTGCTGGACACATACTCAGATTCGATCATTACCATTCACAAGCCATCTTTACATTCGTTCAGTCAACATGAAGTTCTCCACCACCCTCGCTACCCTCGCTGTTGCGACCCTGAGCAGTGCTCACTACACCTTCCCTGCCCTTGTCAACGAGGGCGATGTCACCGAGGACTGGAAGTACGTCCGCATGACTTCCAACCACTACTCGCACGGCCCCGTCACCGACGTTACCTCGGACGACATCCGCTGCTACGAGGACTCGTCCAACCCTACCACCGAGACTCTGTCCGTCAAGGCCGGCAACAACCTCGGCTTCACCGTCGACCCCAATGTCTCCCACCCGGGTACCCTCCAGTTCTACATGGCCAAGGCTCCCGACGGAACCTCTGCCGCCGACTTCAAGGGTGACGGCGACGTCTGGTTCAAGATCTACGGCCAGGGCCCCACCTTCAACAACGGCGAGCTCGCTTGGCCCTCGCAAGGTTAGTCTCAGCAATACCCACTGAGCCATCCACAAGATACTAACATCAATCTCAATGCAGGTCTGAGCCAGGTCAACGTCACCATCCCCGAGTCCGTTCCTTCCGGCGACTACCTCTTCCGCGTCGAGCACATCGCTCTGCACAGCGCCGGCTCCGCGAACGGCGCCCAGTTCTACATCTCCTGCGGCCAGATCACCGTCACCGACGGCGGCAACGGCAGCCCCAGCCCCAAGGTTGCCCTGCCCGGCGCCTACAAGGCCACCGACCCTGGTCTCCTCATCAACATCTACTACCCCGTCCCTACCAACTACACCCTTCCCGGCCCTGCTGTCTGGTCTGGTTAAGATGTCTGCATGACCTGATGCGTTGAAAAAGATTCAAAGGGGGTTTCGTCGACGGGGGGAAGGTACTCGCCGGCTCTCTCTGCTTCTAAGTAAATACTTGATATTTTTTGTGCTGTAAATGGATGATCTTTCTGATGCATTGGCCCAATTGATTGCTTGATTTGCATAGTGAATTGACGTTGAACTATTTCGAGATCTTGCATGCCATAGAAGCGAAAGTGCGAAAAGTAACACGGCGACTTCTGTCCAGGAAGCTTATGAAGTCAACTACTAGCAACGATTTTGGGGTTTGGGGTTTAGTATTCCACTTTACGAGAATTGAGCGACGTCTAAAATCAGGCACGAACTCAAGAACGTCCCTCATCTCCTATCACTACAGAGATCCCGATGAAGTGTCGAGCGTGCCGGTCGAACTTCCTTTCAAGTAAGCCGATATCCAATTCCGGTATGAGCGCCCACCTTCGGCAAGCCGGCACCAAGTGAGGCACAGCAGCCATACTTGTTCGGCAAAGATTTTCATCAGCCTCGTTGCATCACATGTAGCTTCATGAAGATTTTTTTTTTCTCCCAACCTTTTTGGCCAATCATTTGGCTTTGATCCGCATTCTATCATCGCCACACCCAACACAAAGATGATCTGTGAGGTGCCCCGCAGGTGGCCCATCCTATCGTACCCTGTGTAACTCACGAAGCGAACCCTTCGATCTGGAGACTATGTAGCCAGCTTCTCGTCGATACGCTCAGATTCCAAAAGACCACCCTTCGCAATTCTCCTTCCACTTTCATCCCGAATCTGTCGAAGGATACACGCAAGTTCCCCGTAACGCACCGTGAACCGGGGCTTGGTGTTCTGCGGAAACGCCACGGTAGTGACTACCGCCTACATACGACTACAGTCCCTCCAGAACACCTTCTACAAGCGGCCAGAACAACTTCCACAAGCAGCAACCCGAGCACGATCGTAGCACTTTGGCTTGTCAATCGCCCCGAGCCATCCATTGAGCGTACAGCCTGTCTGCCTCCAGGCAGAAGCTGGGGGAACTTCCTATCAGACCAACACCAAGCCGACCAACACGGACGCCTCCATGATCATTCAGCAACCCGCTCGCATGACGATGCAAAGTCACCAACCCTCAAACGCCCGGGCTTCGGCTTCTTCCCTCTCGCAAATCACACGCATGCTGAAATCACCAGAAGCAGACCGCACCCATCCATCAGCATTGCCCCAAGTTGGACAATCCGTCCTGACATCAAGCCAAGCCAACCGACCGCTACACAAACCTCCGTGCCCCCCGCCGCCAAACATGCACTCCACTCCACTCCACTCCATACCACGACCCCACACATTCCCCTCGCCCGGCCAGCTCCCTTCCCTCCGCCGAAATCCCCGTCAAAAGTCTTCGCAAAGGTATGGCGGTTACTCTTCTGGGTGTGCTTGCTGCCCACTGCGAATGCTGCCCGCACGATTGGAACAGCCACCGCGCCGACTGGATCGAATGCGGACACCACGCGAGCCCGAACGGCGCGGCGGCGGCGGCGGCGGCCCGAGGCCATCGGTCAAAGCTGAGGAGACGGGAGGGAGTACGTGCCAGGGGATTGGGGGGAATGATGCAGGCTAGGGCGTTTTTTGCTCGGCGGCAGAGGTGTGTGTGTGTGTTTACGGGTATCTTGGCGTTGTCCGAAACGGAGTGTGACAGAGAGGGCGTTGGTTGCGGGAACCGTACTCTCTCTCTCTCTCTCTCTCTCTCTTTTTTTTTTTTTTCCCCTTCTCTCCTTTTTGTGAAAGGAAGGAAGGAGGGAGGGAAACGCCCAACCACCATTTTCTCCCCCTTCATGGACACAGTTTCCCCCAATCAAGCAAGAGTCGAACTATCCCCCTAGGAGTCAGGCGAACGGCCAAAATAGCAAAATAGCAAAAAATAGGAAAGGAAAGGGCAGGAAAAAGGGGGGCAGAAACGGAACGACGAACGCCATGCCATCCCGTCCCCCTCATCTTCATAACGACGACGAAAACAACAACAACAACAACAACAACAACAACAACGAACAACATAGCCACAAACTCCCATAACGTACAAGTCCCGTCACCCCCCGCACCCGTAAGCCGTCGGGCAAACAAACCTCAATTAAAAGCTCACACCAAATCACCACCACCCCCACGCCACCTCCCCCCTCGCCGTCCCTGTTGTCCGCATTTTCACGAAATTCGCCGGAAAAAGCGTGCGGTTTGTTTGTTGGTGGTGATGGTGATGGTGCTGGGGGGCTGGGGCGTTGTTGTAGGCCAAAGTGTGTATGTGGGTGGGATGGGACGGGACGGGGACGTTTCCATGGAGGGAGAAAAAAGAAGAAAAGAAGACGGGTGTCGATTGGCGGGCGGACATGATCAGAGAGGGGCCAAGGAGGAGAACCCATACGCTCCCATCGATACTTATATAGCAAAACGAAGATTAGACGTAAAGCAATAGCAACAATCAAAAAAAAAGCGTTCGTATTAGTTTTTTCCTCTTCTGGCAATTGCGCTGTGCAACCAGTCCGTCAGTCAGTCAGTCAGTCAATCACACAGGACATCCCGAAACCCACACATCCATCTCGGACACTTCCTCCGCCGCTTCATCACGCCTTTCCTTGCGGCCTCCCACCAACCTTACGCTTGCGAACTTTGTCGAGCTTCAATCTCCCCGCCCACTTCCTCCTCCACTTCACATGCGCTCTCTTTATCCTGCTCCTCGGGTAATTGATCGGACTCTCGCCGCCGACGAAAATGGCGATATCGTACAACGCACCGCCTACAACGGCACCCGAGATGGCAGCCGCCCACGGGCCGTACGCCCAGTACCCGCTCGTGAAGCCGGCGTTGCCGTAGCCGAGGGCGAGCAGCGCGAGCCGCGGGCCGAAGTCGCGAGACGGGTTCATCGCGCAGCCCGTGTTGTTGCTGAAGGCGTTGCTTTCGACGGTGACGATGAGACCCATGATGAAGGCACTCATGCCAGCGCCGGGAGGGGCGTTGGTATCGTCACCAAGGGCGAGGACCGCGACGGCCAGAATACTGGTGGCGACAAACTCGGTGAAGAAGGCGGTGCCGACCCCCACATCACTGTTTCGCGGTCCCGTCAAGAAGGCATTGGCGGTGCCGCTGACGGCCAGGTCGGCGCCGCCGAACTTGATGATCTGGGTTTTGTAGACGCCGAAGGCGATCAGAGCGGCGATGAAGGCGCCGAGGACCTGGACGAAAACGTAGGGTGGGACTTTTCGGAGAGGAAAGCCGCGGTAGATCCAGAGCATTATGGAGATTGCTGGGTTGAGATGAGCACCGGAAATGCCACCAGCTATATAGATGCCGATCATGGTTGCGAAACCCCAGGACAGGTTAGCAGCTAGAGCATCTCCACTGGCACCACCGGATGTTGTTGAAGCAAGATCAGCGCAAAAGCCAAGCGTGAGCTGTACGATTACCTGGAGAAGTCAGTAAGCGGTTTCAACGACCGACATGTACGGGTTATGCATACTGCCAGCAATTCAGCAAGCTCCTCCCGATATCTGGTCCTGACCACGCTCCAATGAGTGTGATGATTATGGATCTCTTCTCCCGTATGTACGGGCATCAAAGCCAAGTCTTCGTCTACCCAGTCCCCTCCCTCGTCAATCTCCGTCGCTGCGCTTGAGGCATCATCGGGGAATCTACTGTCATGCGGTACAAAATCGTCCTCATCTTTTGAAACCAGGCTTGGCCGATCGGCGACGGGAACCTGCAAAGACGGCGACTCCTCCGGCCGAGGAGAAGTTGGGTGTTCAGGTAGTGGGGTCAGCGGAGGCTGCGGTGGATCAGCTACCGAACTCTCCCTCCTCCGTGAGCTGGTCCGGGACTCCGTTCTCGTGATAGGAATCGGCGCACCCGACATCCTCGAGCCCATTCTCTCCAGAAAGTTGGTTTCCCTCTGCTCGCGTGCATCTCTGAGATGGGATGAGATCCTGCCCAGGTTGAGGGTCTGATCCACTCTACCTTTTTCTATGTCTGGGTCAACTGTTGGTTTTTCGGGCTCAATGGGCGTGGTATCCCCAGGAGTGGGGACCATTCCGGGGCGCACCACGCGGGGTAGGGGTTTAGCAAGACCCCAGACCGGACGAGCATTGGTCGGCTGTTCGTAGGCTGGATTGAGTTCGGCATAGCCTGGATCGACATATGGCTGGTGAGTTTGGGGGGCGGGCTCTGCTGGTCCGGCCAGCGTGAATCCAGACGGGGGTGTATTTCCAAGCATGGTCGGCCTGCGTGCCACAGTAGATGCGCGAGGTCGGCTCGCGCTTTCATTCTTCCTCCTTCCCTGGGAGCTACGAGAAGAGGTGTCGTCCCTCTGCCTCGCGGTAGGTCGCGCCCCCTCTTCTGGGATATCCGGGATCCTTCCATCTTTTGACATCGAAGAGCGAAGCGCGAACGGGGATCTGTCCAGCTCGCGATAGGACACGGACTGACCTCTCCGGCGGGAAGGGCTACTAGGACCGGCATCGCCGTCGAATCGGTGATGCTGGGTTGGGAGGGTCGAGCTTCTGTGGATTGGCCTTGGTCGTGATCTTTCGGAGGCGGTCGTTGGGACGGTGGCTACGCTCTCGGGGTGGCTTGCATTGTCGTCCGCCGCCGGTGAAAGTGCATCCTGCTGGTGAGGTTCGCTTTCCCCTTCATTCGGGGTGCTTGCTTGATCTGGCTCCATCTCTTATCGATGGTATGGGAGGGTGGAAAATGGCAGACTTCAAGGGACGCAGTGAATTGGCAAAGGCATGGCATTGACGGTAAGTACGGTACTACAGGAAGCAGAGAAACGAGGGGGAAATAATCGTTGAGATGGCATGGTGGGAGCCGAAGATTCGGAGAAGACGCGAGAATATACATCGAAAGGGTGACAATGACGTCCACTCCTCACCGCTCAGGCTGCATGACGCGGCGGAAGAATCGGAAGAGCTGAGAGGCCGTTTTTGAGTGGGCCTTTGCGAGATTTTGAGGTTATCTGCAATGTTGATCCATGCACACGGTCCACCCGCCGGATACGAGTGGAAACGAAAGCCAGTGGTTCAGCAAACGGCGCCGCAACGTGGCCGTTGACGCGGCCGCACCGAGAAAGCGCAGGCTTGTTGATCGGCGTGGACGAGGAAAAGCTTGGCGGAAAGCTTAACGGGCTGGCAGACAAGATCGTCAGTGGTTTTGGAGTTGATGTTTTGCGGGCTGCCCGGGCAGCAAAACACATGCGGGATTCACATGCTGGCGCGGTGGGCCGTTCTCGGAGGATCGGGCAACACCAGGCGCAACAAGGCAGCACGAGCGAGGCAGAGAGACGAAGATGCGTGTTGCGATACACGGAGCGAGGCCACCGACCGAGCGACGGTGGTGGAGAGAAGCAGAATCGGGGATCGAGTTTGGCGCGTGGAAGGTTGAGGAAGGAACGCAGGAGGCGGCTTCCACTCCGACCCAGCGCTGCTCAACCGGCCCGGCGAAACCCCGACTGCGCTTTCCCTCCCTGCTTTCTTCCTTCAGTGCCCGCGACCTAAGGAGACCCCAGATCGTCTTTCCTTCTTGCTGTCCACGAGAGGCCGTGTCGAGGCGCTGCTCCCGCGCTCTGCTGCTGCGACCCGGGTGCCGGCCGTGTCAACTCTTTGCCCCCCATCAGCAGCACCCTCCGCCGGCAAAGTCTGCAGGACACGGTCACGAGCCCTGCATCTCACTCTGTTCCGACCACCTAGCCCTTGCCGTGTTTGCTCCTGGCCGAGGCCCCCTCGGCAATGCATTGGGCGAGCGACTGGCTGAGTTACGCTGCGATTGGCGATCGGTCCCGCCCTTGACCGCTACCATGCGCTCTTTTCAGCGTCATTTCCCCTCCTCGGGCTAGCAGGTTTCGCCCAACGACGCCCTCCATTTCTAAGCAGCCATCGGTTGATCATGCCCGCGAGACACTGTTTCTTACCGTGCAAATGCGGAATGACGCTGAGGACGTCGGGCTCCCGCTGGAAATGACGCTGAAGATACGTTGGAGCTGACGCGGGGTACTTACACGCCTGGCGCCTCAGCTCAGCGTGGCGGGCATAGAAATGGACAGAGGCTGGCTGGCGAGGGAGCCTCGAAAACAAACGCCTGATTCTGTCAACCTCGCACCCAGGTAAAATGGAAGAGCAAAGCCAGCCCTGGACTGAACGCATCGCCCACATCGACGGCACCGGCGTGCGGATCCACTACCTTGATGTACCCTCCCCACTGCCGGAAAAGGGAGTCATCCTCTTGATCCATGGCTTCCCCCAGACTTCTTACCAGTTCCGCCATGTCTTGCTGCCCCTCGCTGGCGCTGGATATCGTTTGATTGTGCCTGATTACCGCGGTTGCGGAAAGTCTTCTCGTCCGGACGGCGCCTTCACCAAGTCGGTCATGGCTGCAGACCTGTCCTACCTCGTCCATAGCCACCTCGGGATCCGGAAAAGTATCCACGTTGTCGGGCACGACATTGGCGGCATGGTGGCACACGCCTACGCGTCCCGCTACCCCGACTACGTTGCCTCCGTTATCTGGGGGGAGTGTCCCTTGCCGGGCACCGAGGCCTACGAACAGCACAAGGCCATGATGCCCCAACAGTTCCATTTCATCTTCCACCGTGTCGCCGACCTGCCCGAGGCGCTGGTGGCCGGCCGCGAGCGCCTCTATCTCCGTCACTTCTTCGACAAAATCTCCTTCAACGCCGGAGCCATCACCGGGGACGACCTCGACCGTTACGTTGCCGACTATTCGCAGCCGGGGGCCATGAGATGTGCGTTCGGCGTGTACAGGGCCTTCGAGACGGATGCGCTGGAGAACCGCGCGTGGCTGGCGGCGAATGGCAAGTGTCGAGTTCCGGCGCTGGGCTTGAGCGGCGAGCACAGTTTGCATGCGAAGGAGGCGGCAGGGATGCTCGACGAAATGTACGAGAACGTTGAGACGGCGCTCGTCTGCGACTCGGCGCATTACATCGCCGAGGAGAATCCGGAAGACTTCACCCGTCAGGTGTTGGCGTTTGTCGGGCGACACTCGTGAAGACGTCAGCGGGGGGGAGCGGCCGGGCGGCCATGTTTCTGCTGCCTTGGCCGGGCATGCCGCTACCGTCGGGTGCCCACCGTCAGTCGTGTGATAGTCGTTCCTTCAACTCAGCGAAGCCATCCATGTGTTTCTCTCTCTGCCTGAAGCCGGGGCGGATGCGGCCTACGGTGACACGATCCTCCGTGAGACGTGGTTTCACAGGCCTGGCGGCCGCTTGACGAGTGGGCTGGGGCCACGCAGCAGCAGGAGCCAAAGACAGACACAGCGGGTCGACCCAGAA
Organism: Diplodia seriata; assembly: GCF_021436955.1. NCBI lineage: Eukaryota > Fungi > Ascomycota > Dothideomycetes > Botryosphaeriales > Botryosphaeriaceae > Diplodia > Diplodia seriata. The sequence goes on along the minus strand of NW_027117317.1, from coordinate 1,589,097 downwards.
CGGCTATCCGCCGCAGAGGACAAGCGGCAGACCGGCAAAGGCTCGAACGCCACGGGCCGCTCACCCTTTAGACCGAAACCCTGTCGCCTTCGCTAGCCGCAGATACGAGCATAATGCTAGCTGGGCAAATGATGGCGGCGTAACCTGAACGGGGCTCCCTCCGGCGCCGGGCCTACTGCGCTAATTGGCCGCACTCTTCGAGAACATCATCGCCCAGACGGTGATCGAGCGCGTCAAAGCGGCAGCCCTACATATGATACAGACGCGGGCGCCTCGAACGGAGCCCTTCCAGTGGCCTGCTCATTGGCCGCTGGCCGGGCCGCCTAGTGCTGTTGGACCGCTTGTGCAGAGGCCGTCTATCTCTTTCTCTGCTTCAAGTTCCCCGCGTCCCTTGTCTGCCACTTAGCCCTGCTTTGCTTCTTGCTGCGCCTTCCGCAATTTTGTTCCTCCACCCCTCCGTTTGTTTGCCTGCTTTTGCCTGCGGTTGCCTGCTGTCCACACACCCTCCCCCCTTCCAGGAACCCAAGCTCCTGTTGCGTTCACTTCTCAGAGTCTCTCCGCGGCTCCAGCCCTCTCAGCACGCGCGCCAGACCACCCTCTTGCATGAAGATTACCATTATGCCGCAAAGTCCTCGACCGATCCTCCCCGCCGCCGCCTCGAACATCAGTCCCAGCAGTTCCACAAACGCCGCACCGGCAACATCCTCGGGTACAAAGCCAAACACGAGTCCACTTGACCCTGCGTCCGGTGCTGGTGCCGACTTGTCACCGGGTGCTGCTGCTGCACAGCAAGCACGAGCACGTGGCAGGAGAACCGTCACCCTGGTAGCTTGCTTCGAGTGCCAGAAAAAGAAAACCAAGGTCCATAAACACTGATAATAAGTGCACATGTTCTATTTCCTCCTTCCTCGCACACCCCGCCCCCATGCTTTCCAAGAATCCAGTTGCTCCATCTCATCCTTCACTCCCACCTCAGAGGTGTTGCCACGCCCATCAACCTCCAATCATTTCTTGTAGCCCCTCATTTGTGTAACCATCAGCGAAGCCAGCCCGCAAAAACCGTCTAAACCTTCCTGATCTGGCGGCACATCTCCCGAGCATGGCCGACATCCACGGCCCAGAGTTCAAGTGCCAAAGCACCCGAATTCACGCAACAACGACCATTTTCAAAGACCATTCCCAAAAGCACCAACTATAAACTTCCTGCATCTGGATTCTAGAGCAAACAGAAAAGAAGCTCTCTCTTCCCCCACCACCAGCATAGAAAAAGCAAGAGAAAAGAGCCTACACCACCGTTACCATTTCCTCCCGTTTCTCCCCTTTGACCAAAAAACCCCCCGCGCTTGGAGGAGGAGAGAAGAGAAAGAAGAAAAAAAAGGTCGTTGTTTCGCTGACTCGGAACTCCACTCTCTTTGTGGAGAAGGGAGGGTATACAGTGCGACGGACTGCGCCCCAACTGCTCGCGATGCCGGGCCAAAGGCTGCAAGTGCATGTGGGAGACGGACACGCGCGACCAGACGCGGCAACAAGCGACGTACAACAAGCTGGAGGAGGCGGTGCTCAAGCTGGAAGAGGCCAACGCGCGCATCGCCGGCTACGAGCGCCTCATGCACGAGCTGCGCACGCTGCCCGACGACGAGGCGGTGAGGCTGTTTTGGCGGATCCGGGGGGGAAGCAGCGACCACAGGAGTGAGGCCGGCGGGGGCGGCGGTAATGACAGCGAGGGGTACGACTGGTTGGTGGGGGGTGCGGGCGGCATGAGCATCGGGGAAGACGAGTTCGGGGTCGCGACGCATACGCATCAGCAGCAGTTGGCGGGCGAGCTGCCGCCGCCGCCGCCGCCCCCGCTGCCGCCGCCGTCGCAGCAGCAGCAGTTCGCCGCGTCCGCCATGGCCATGGGCGTCGGGATGGGCGTCGGCGTCGGCGAGCATCACCATGCTGCTGCTCATCATCACCAGCAACAATCACAACAGCAGCAGCAGCAACAGCAACAACAACATCAACACCACCACCAGGCATACGGAGAAGGCTCGTATCAAGAAGGGCATATGTACGGGGAGCGGCACAGACACCATTGATGACGGAGGGGGGCCTGAGGATTGCACAATGAGGAGGAGGAGGAGGAGGATTCCGGCAACGCACATCTAGGACTCGGGCGGCTTGCCGACGGAACCGGAGGAGGGGCCGAGTGCGTTGATGCGGTGCGCGAGCTGCATGGCATTATTGTCCTGGAGATGGGGTGGAGACGGCGTGCGTCTGAGACGATGGCCTGATCGGAGTTGGCACCAAAAAAGGGCAAAAACGGGGGGGAGGGCTGCCGTCGATTGTTGGGTGTGCATTGCACGATGACGCTGTTTGGTACCTGGGGGAAAAAGGGGGGAGGGGGAGCGGTAAGGGTTCCCCCCTGTTCGTGAGGTGGTTCATTCATCACGATCCTTGGCGACGCTTTTCGGGTTGTGTTGGAGCATAAGTTCTTGGAAGTGGAGTCTTTTTTTTTCTCCTCTAAACCATTATTTCCCTCTATCCCCTTTCTTTCCAAGCTTGCTACTGAGAGGCGACCCTGACATCATTTTTCCTTGTTTGGGGAGGGGAAGGCGGGCCCCGAGACGTTATGCGCCGCGGCTATCTTTTTTTCGGCTGTCGTTGTCCACACGATTACTTATTCTCCCTCGAGGCTTTCTTTTCCACCTGAGCACCATCCGGTCTTTTGCATCAACGTGCCTATTTCTCTCCTCCGTTACTGGGCATAGTCGCACGGCGTTTACTTTATTACGCGGGTTTCTTTCTGCGAGGGGGTGGACGTCCTTCGGTTGGGGGAAGACAAGGGTCTCGTTTACCACATGGACGGGTTTCCTTTTCTATCGGCATGGTTGCTTACTCGATGCGGACAAAGGCTCCGACTTGGCTAATGGGGTGGGCCAGTTGGGGTTTGCAGACAGGATTGCGAATAGCGAGGGCTTCGTCTATTTGCTCTGCATGATTGGACCAACCTGATGGACTTGCCGAAGCCACCAACATGGCGAAAATGGGCAATGATCAGGCGGTCGCCGGCCTCCGTCGTTGGACAGTGGTGGGTGGGAGGTTCTTGGGAGAGCACCCGAGACGAGGGCCGGCTGCTCTCGACGCTGACGTCACTTTTCGGGGGTGGGTGGGAGGAAAGGTTCTGGACCCACAACCTGTTTGCGCACGCTGGCCGGCGATCAGCAGTCTGGTGAGGGCGCGGCCAGGGCAGAGGATGTCGGCAAAAAGCATTTCACGAGTCTCACGAATTCTCGGGTTCCGGATATTCGAATAAGCGGGTACGAAACGAAAGCTTTCTTCAACAGAAAAAAAAAAAAAAAGGGCCCCGACTCAAGCGAGAGTTTCAGATGGGACAGGCGCTGAGTTGTCGCTTTGCTTTTTTGCTACTACTAGATCCCCGACAACGGCGGGTACGCATGCGGCTCGTCGGCTGTTTGTACTAGTTACCGGTTTCCCGGCACTTTGGGCCCATCCTAAGAGCGCTCGAGCACTACAGGCAGACCTGTTTGCCGTTTTGCAGACTTTTGGTAGCATCGTATTCAAGGCCAGACGGGGAGGGGTAAGATCCAGACTCGATCTATGCTTCCTCGAGCCGAGATCCGGGTCCCGCCAAATCATTGCCAAAGGAGATGAGATGTTCGGGCGCTCCCGCTTAGACGCGGGCTGCTTGCCGGCCGTTTAGCATGTCTGATATGTATCCACCCCACGATGGGGTGAGCGTTCGTACTCGACGGCGGGGGGGCGGTGGTGGTTCTCGACTATTGCTCTCCCATCATCGTCCGCGCGGCACGGGGAGGTGCTCCTATTGGGTGGATGACGATGGGCTGCGGAAGAAAAGCCCTATGTACTATTGCCTTTTCCCCAGACGCAAGGGCATGGACGATCCCTTGGTGGTCAAAACACTGCCGTGTGACGGACGGTTCTGGCAAGTGTTCTCGGCCCACCACGCCGCGATTACCGGGGACGGTTTTCCGGCCCTCGTCTGCACCGCTTTAACACAGAGCCGCATGACCGGCGACCTCCGACGGGGGACCGCAATGGTCCCCGGGAACCCGTCGTCTGCGCTGGCGAAGCTGGATTGGAGAGGAAGGCGGTTTGCCCGCCCGCGCTCTGGAGCGGGGGTCTGTCGAGCATGGCCCGGGCGAGCAGATGATCTCGATTGCGCGGCGAGTAGTCCATCTGGGAAGTTTGTCAGCTGATGATAGGAGCGATTTGTGATTACTCACGCGGGATTTCTCGGGGTCGACGCGCATCTCGCTCGAGAAGGGCATCGGTCTGGTCGGCAAAAGCCTGGACGTAGGGCCGGGAGTGGTGAGAGAGCTGTGCCAAAGCTTGGCGCTAATGTTTTATTGCTAATTAGTCTGCATTTAGGCGGCTGGAAGAACCTCTGGTAAACCCGTCGACGTCCACTGGGGTCGTGGCTAGAGAGCGATCAAAGGTGTTTTGGGCGGAGCATCCTGGGCGGCGAGGGTTGTGCTAGCGTAGGGGCGCCTAGGACCCAGTCAAGCGGAGCATCTAGCTGCATGTACACGTATTCTAGCTCGGTGCAGGACGAGGTGAAGATGGGCATTCTGGTCAGTCGTCCTGGCGGCCGCCATGCTTCGAAGTCTGCAATGACGGTGGACTGAAGTGGGACAGCGCAACGCTAGGGGCCATGGTGCGGACAGGAGACGCTCCGGTGCGTGTCATTGGGTCCTCAGCTTCGTCCAAGGGTCCAGCCATGTTCCTCGATCGAGGCGCTAACACGGCCTTTCCCGCGATCACGAATGCATCACGACCCGACGACTCGCGCGGCCATCACCACTGACTCTCGTCGACGGCAACGCTGAGGTGTCTGCCGGCCCTGGGTGCCGGGGCCCATTGGCCAGGGTTTCACTGATGACATGGCCTGAGGCAGCCGATATCCACAACTATGTTGGCCAGTGCGCAGAGCGGTAGGGCTCCAAGGCGAGGAGTTGGACGTGAGGCCGCATATATGGCCCGGAGCCGGCACAAAACCAGTGTTTTCACACAATGGGCGGGTTTTTGCACGCCAGAGATGCGTTGCTAGGTGGCCGATCTAGGACGCACGTGGGATTTACGTATGCAGCAAGCAGCAGCAGATCTCCCGGCAAGATCAGCACAAGGGAACAGTAAGAGGAGTACGGGATACGGGATACGGCAGCAGTCCACGGCGGGCAGAGGATAGCAGCTGGGCACCAGCACAGCAACACGGAATGGTGGCACAGAGGAGATTCGAGCCTGGCGCGGCAGGCGCGGGCGCGGAACAGCAAACAAATTTTGAGTTTGCAAAGCGGCAGGAGCACGTTGTGTCACGTCGAGGTGACGGTGTTGAGTGAGGTTCAGGCGATACAACGCCCCAGCGGCCCGAAGAGAGCGGCAGTCGCAGCCGGAAAACCCGACAGGCCATGCATTCCCAACCGGGCATTCGCACAGCCTATGTGCAAGGATCCGGAAGGCACAGCTGACCGCCTCCGCGGACCCTCCCAAGCCGAAGTTGGCCCGCGCGGCGGCTGCTCCTCGGCCCCGCGGCTCCCAAGCTCGTCGTTTCCTGTGCGACAGCTCCAGCTCCCGTCTCCAGAACGCGTGTCCTGCCAGCCTTCACCACGCGACGTGACATGGCCGACCGAGCTCCTAGCCCCCCGCCGCCCGAGAAGGCTGCTGGCAGCCCTGGCGAGCCCGTCCCCGCCATTGCTCCACCCCCGCCCGAGTCTGCCCAGAGCATCACCACCCGCCGCCTGGTCATCCTGTCGTTCTGGGCCGTCGCCGTGCTGCTTGGCCTGCCGCTATGGTTCAAGACCACCACCATCTACCGCGCCAGTCTGCCTCTGCAGCAGATGCTCGACTGGGCTGACGGAAAGGTCTGCTCCCGTCTCTCCCCGCCGCGTCCGCTGCTTGCTGACAAACCCCAGACCTGCCGCCCCGTCTTTCCGCTGCGCATTGCCATTGACGCCCCCATCCTGCCCGAGCAAGATGCCCACCACCTTCTGCGTACCACTCAGCACGCGCTCGATGACCTCAATGACTTTTCCGCCCACCATCTCCGTCTTGTCCTCGCCGATCCTCCCACCCACCAGCAAGACGCGCAACCAGAAAGCCCCAGCGACACCGATATTGCCTTGACCTTGAACCTGATCCCGTCCCCGAACGGCCCCACTCCGAGAGCCGAGCTGCGATCCTACGAGCCTATTTTAGACGTCTACTATGCCCAGAACCAGATTCCCTCGCCTTCCTCGACCTCGTCGCCACTGGCCACCTTTCTCGCCAATGAGCTACAATCCATATTCTCCGAAGAGCAGGCTGCTTTGGCATACTTGCTGTCCGGCACCGGCATGGGCAACATGGCCAGGATGAAGACGCTGAGCCCCGAGACGACGGCTGCTCTGGAGAGGCAAAAGACGCGCTCCTTCAAGTACGCCCCGACCTACCATCTGACCTTCTCTCTCTTCACCCCGGGCTCTGCCCCTTCGGACTGGGAGATCGAGGCTGCATTGGACGAGTACATTGCCCCTTTGCTGCACTCGCTGTCTTCCATCAGCAACTTCACCATTGATACCCAGGTCCAGCTCTACGCAACCTTTGCTCCTTCCATTCGTGAGCCTGAGTTTGATCCCGAGAGAAATGCGTGGACGCTACACAAGGAAGACCTCACAGGCTTCATAAACGCTGCCGAGTGGCCCCTCAGCCCGTCGATTGGCACGGGCCCTACGGTCAACTTCGTCCTTTACGTCCCGGCGGAAAACCAGAGCCCAATGGTGGTCAAGGAGAATGGTGGGAGCAGCTGGCTTGTACCACAATGGGGTGGCGTGCTGATTCTGAATCCTGCCAAAGCCTTGGCCAAGACAACAACTAATCCGGCTTCTTTGAACAAGGAAGCTCTGCGCCCCGCCATGCTCACCTTCTCCAACCAGCTTCTCTCCTTGCTCGGTGTGCCGCAGTCGCCAGACTCGCTCCCTTTGCGCATCACCACCCTCACCCGAATTCGCGCAGCATCGCTCCTCTTCTCCGCTTCGTCCACGCTAGGATCACTGGCGCGACTCAGTCTAGCCTTGCCATCGATTGCCATACCTGACAACGTGGCCTTCTCAGTGGAGCAAACGATCGCCCACCTGCATGCGGCATGTGATGAACTCCGCGAGGGTAAATTTGGCAGCGCTTTAAAGCATGCCCGTGTCGCAGAGGCCGGGGCCGAGAAGGCGTTCTTCGAAAGATCCATGGTTGGTCAGGTGTATTTCCCTGACGAACACAAGGTCGCTGTCTACCTTCCCCTGCTTGGCCCAGTTGCCGTTCCATTGATCATGGCCGCTTTGAAAGAGTTGAAGAAGTTATCGGCCAGACGGAAGAGCGGCAGTTCTTGAGCAATGCTAGAGTGGAGCTTTCTTGGCTACCGCGCATTCCGAGGTCATAACGAAAGCTGATCCGAAGGCGCGGCGCTGCTTTCACTCGATTCATTACAACAATGCGGAGTCGCGGCACGTGCTCATGTGGACACAGCGGATCCGCATAGCCTCCGAGTCCACTGACGATTCGTCTACACAACCGATTCCGGTATTCCGAGCATGGATCAGCCTGGCTTCAGCAGGGGGGGAGGCTGGTTGGACAGGGAATCGGTGTCAGGCCCAGCCCTAGAGCTGGGACCCTTCAAACCCCGCGTGCCCGATTGCGGGGTGCAGAGGGCGGGGTAGAACAACACAGCTCAGCTACGTCAAGCCTGCCACCAGTGTTCAAAAGCATGGGTCTTCCAAGTCTATGAGATACCCACTCGTGTAATTTTACTGTTCCGACATCAACACTTGTCAACATGTCTTTCAATGCAGAGGCGCAAGCCACCATCAAGTCGACCCTCGACGCCGTGACGTCTACCGGCTCGGTTCCGGGAATTGTGTTCGTTGCTGTCGACAAGAATGGAGACCTGGTCACTTCGCATTGCTCCGGGACGACGGGTGCAACGGGCTCCACGCCCATGTCGCTCGACTCGGTTTTCTGGATTGCCAGCTGTACCAAGATCATCACAGGCATCGCATGCATGCAGTTGGTCGAGCAGGGCAAACTCAGCCTCGACGATTCGGATGCGCTATACAAGATCATTCCGGAGCTGAAAGACAAGAAAGTGCTCCAAGATGACGGCTCCTTGGTCCCCAAGAAGAAGGAGATCACGCTGCGTATGCTGCTCGACCACACCGCCGGGTTCGGGTACACGTTTTTCAACCCAAAGCTCAGGGACTGGGGCAGGCCGCTGGGCTTCGATGAGTTTTCGGGCGACGCAAGAGACATCCTGGACGCGCCGTTGGTCAACCAACCCGGCTCGACCTGGGAATACGGGGTAAGGGCAGACCACACACCTACTCGCCGATGTTCGCGTTCCGCACTGACAATCCGGTCTTGTAGACGAACATCGACTGGGCCGGCCTCGCGGTCGAGCGCGTCTCCGGCCTGACGCTCAACGACTACTTCCACAAGCACATCTTCGAGCCGCTCGGCATCGAGAACGTTAGCATGTTCCCCACCGACGACATGCTAAAGCGCCTCGTCTACCTCCACCAGAAGCACCCGGACGGTTCCGTCACGGAGCAGGACCACCTGCTGCGCCGGAGCCTGATGGCGAAGACGCCCGAGGAGCGCGCCCGCATCGTGAACTCGGGCGGCGCGGGCTGCTTCGCCAAGCCCGTCGAGTACTGCCGTACGTATACATGTACCATTCCTTGATCTCAATTTCTTTTGCTCACGCGGGGTGAAATGCAGAGATCCTCGCCGCCCTCCTCAACAACGGCACCTCGCCAAGAACCGGCGCCGCCCTCCTCTCCCCCGCCAGCGTCGCCGCCATGTTCGCCAACAGCCTGCCCGCCGCATGGCCCGACTTCGCGCGCGCCGGCATCCCCGCCGCGAAACCCCACCAGACCAACCCCATCCCCGAGCTGTACGCCCAGCCCGGCAACCCGCCGCAGGGCTGGGGCTTGACTTTCTTGCTGACCAACTTGGACGGCGAGGCCGGGAAGAAGAAGGAGGAAGAAGAGCAGGCGGCTACGTGGCGCGGCAGGAATACAGGGCATTGGGCCGGCATCGCGAATCTGTATTATTGGGTCGATCGCGAGAAGGGCCTGGCTGGCATGATTGCGAGCCAGGTGTTGCCGTTTGCGGATGTGGATGTCGTGCTGCCGTGGGTGGTGTGTGAGAAGGCGGTTTATGATGGGTTGGGGAAGTAGCGTACGTGGGGGGCGTGGGGGGCGTGGGGGCGTGGGGCGTGGTGGTGGTTGTGGTGAGTATGTAGTGGGGGGTTGGGGACGCCGCGCGCCGCGCGCTATTTGGTGTAATTGGATAGAAACTTGTGGGGACGGGATGTGTTACCTATGTATCGGGAGATGGGCATCTCTTGTTGATTGAATACGTGGTTGTTGTTGATATCTTTTTTCTCTTTCCTCCCCGGCCTCTTGCTCTCTCGCGTTGCTACTGACTACCCACACGTTCGCTTTTTTTTCCCAACTTTTTTTTTTTTTTGCTGGAACGTACCGTTGCGCCCCCTCCTCGTCTGTGCCGTCGTGCCACGGTCTCGTCGTACTGCTTCACGTCGCACGTCGTCAGGTGGCATGTGTTTCCGCGGCCACCCCATCCATCGTTTCCGTCCGTCAGACAAAGCTGACGGCAACGGGACGCATCCTTCCGCGGTTCCACAGGGAACAGCAAACGAGCCTCGAGCGGCCTGCACGTGTGTACCGAGGGGGAAATATAATAGGGCAGGTGCGGAGATTTATGCTCGTTTAGGCGGTATGACAAGGTCAGGATCATGGATTTCTAGGGAGAAAAAAGCAAATCTCTCCTACCTGACCTGTCATGCAGCCCAAACGAGCATAAGTCTCCGCACCCCGACCAATTATATCTCCAGAGCAATCTCTGGCTCCCCTTGTAACGATCTTCTGCAGTAAATCGCTCCGCTGCGGGGGAAAGATGGTAGTACAAGATGCTGGCAAATTGTGCGCCGGGCGCGAAATGTATTCCGCCGTGATAGAATGGAGCGGTGGTGGTGGTGGTGATGGGGCTGTGGCGTTCCCCTCTCTCGTTGTGTTGTTATTGTCGGCGTTCATTCGCTTTCGCTTTCTTGTTGTTCTCGTTGCCCATATTGCATGCCCTGCAACTACCCACCTTCGTGGGCCATACGGCAGCGTGTTTGGGCAGCATACGTACATACATTGTACGAGGAAGAAGAGCCCTCGCCTGCTGCTGCTACCGCTGCTAGTTACTACTGCTCGAGTAACACCACGCAACGCAGGATAAAGCAGAAAAAAAAGTTTATTTCCGTTCCATGCAGCGGTTGGTGCGGCTGCGGCTGCGGCTGCGACGCGCGCGCTCCCCCCTGCACCCGCATCGCGCAGAAAACGCACGCCATTACTATCATGCTTTTTGCCTTTTTATTGCTGCTGCTGCTGCCTGCTAATTCGTTTCCAGACGCGGATGTATGTACATACAAGAAGGCCGAGGCCTCTTTCTGGACTGCCCTGAGGAGATTGACCAGCTCTCCAAAGGGCCTGCCTACCTCTAACGACTAGAACAAGCGCCTCAACGACGACGACGACGACGACGACGAGCGCTTCTTCTTCTTCTTCATCATCTCCCTACGTCCCCCCCGCCTTCTTCGCCGCGGACAACGCGCTTTCCTCCGCCCCTCCTCCTTTTCCGCTTCCGCGTCCGCTAATTCCGCGTCCGCTTCCGCCACCCGCTCCCGTCTCTTTCCCACTTTTCCACTTCTCCGCAGGCATCATTGGTGGTATGTATGTAGCGGTAGCTCCACTGCCGGGGTTGGAGTGGTTGTTTAGAAGAGTGGGGGTGCGTGCGCCCTGCATGCATGCATGCAATATGCAGCTCCGGTCGGTTCGGCACCAGTTGCCCCCACCCACTCCCCACTGTCGAACCGGTATGTACTGTTGTACAGCTCCAACCGCCAAACGGATGCTTAATGATGACCATGCCATGCGCGAGCTCCCTTTTCTTCGCAGCCGGCCGTATCAAACGCGCGCTGCAGCAACTGATTCTCCTCATACGTCCGCCTCGCCTCGTCATCCGCACATACATGGGGCAACACCGGCTCGCAACAGGGCAGGGCGGGGCGGGGCTCCGCTTCGCTCATGTATAAGACCCTCATCCTGGGGTTTATACGTAGGATAGTTTTACTTTGTACGGTAGTGTGCGGCGGAGGTCGTCGGGTGATCTCCGGGGACATGCGTTGGTGTGGTGTCGCTTTTTGTGGACGTTGTTGTTTGTTATTGTTGTTGTTGTGAATGGTTGAGCTTGATGGGGGGGGAGGCGATGATGCGGGGCTCGCGACTGGTTGATGGGGAAGGATTGGGGACACGAGATGGCATGGCGGGGGTTTTATGTGTGCTATGTGGAGGGCTGATCAGTGTCGGCCTTCTCGATTGACTTCGGGATTATTGTTGGTGTGCTTGACGATCGAGGTGGGCTACCGGGGAAGGAGCCGTCGATCGGGGTCTGTCTGCCTATTGGCATTGTGCCGTTGTCGCCATGTGCCGCTGAAGTGTCTTTCGGAGACTTCTTAACCATGCCGAGCTGCGGGCTCGGTGATAAGCGAGTACAGACGAACTTTCGTCCGAGACTCCACTCTACAACTCGAGGTTCAATCTCTTGTGTATATGTGCAGTGGTGTGGTTGCTTTAGTCTTCTCTTCTTGGCGTATACATTAAAAGTGGTGAAAGCTCTCCCTTCAACAAAAACAGCGAAACTGAATTAATCCATACCGAGGGTGAAAGCTTCCGGAAAGCTACCATTATGACGTGCTGCAACATGTCATTGAGCTTAACTCCACCAAGCAATCTAGTAATACTCGATTCCTTCCAAAGAAAGATTCTAACAGGATCAGTTGTAGCTGGACCCGCGCTTGCTCTCTGTACCTACCTCTACAACCGGTCAGTAGACCCACCTTGAGCCAAGACTCCCCTGACCCCTAAAAGAACAGAAAAAAGAAAAGAAAAGGAAGGGAGATCGAATCCTAATGGACAGAGGCTAAGAATCCTGCGGCGGCTCGGCCACTGGTCTATTCCACTCCGTTGGTACATGTGCCCCACACAGTTCCCGTAAAAGTCTTTACCGAAAAAGAACATCAGGAGCAAGCTAAAGACACCATGGAACAGGAGGATAGCGGTAGCCGGCCGCCGCACGGGACCCGTGTTGCGGGACGGGCGTGCACCGAGCACCTCTAGGTAGATTTTTTGGAGCTCCACCGCTGCTGTGCTCTTACCAACACGGGTCGGATAAGACTAATAGGAAGAGAAAAAGGGCTGTGTTTCCTCACGTAAAAATTCCCCGTGGCGAACGCCACAATGCGGAGTCAGTCTAGGTGGTGGGATCAGTCGCTGTTCCGGATGCCTTGGCCTCCGATGCCCTTCATATACGAAACGGCAATCGACATAAGACAGTAGAGACAAACGTCGTAGCCATGTCAAGATTAATATAGTTAACTACACAACAAAAGAAAGAGTAGTAGTAGTAGTAGTAGTAGCAACAACAAAGTGTCAAAAAAGGGGGGGTATCACCACCACGCACAACCGGGTCGCCGACTGATATCGACCAACCCCCAAAAACCAGCACCTCCTCCTGCACCTCACCACACCACCCTACCTCCCCCACCCCCTCACCGCCGTAATCCTTGTATCGCACCCAACCTCCCCCGTCGCGGCGCCGCCGTCGACATCCGCGCTCCTCCTCCCCTCCCTGCGAATCTCATACGTCGTCTCAACAAACACCATATTGTTCGCTCCGGCGCCGGCGACCTGGCCCTGCGGGCTGGTCGCGCCGCCGCCGCCGCCGCTGATGGTGCGCTGGTACTGCTGGCGATGCACATCCCTGCGGGCGGCCCTCTCGACGAAGCCATCCTCGCTGCCGTCGTCGCCACTGCTCACGCTCTCGCCGCGCTGCACCTGCGCGCCGACGACGACGCCAGGCCCGCCCTTCTCCCTCTCGCGCTCCCTCTCGCTCCACTCCACGATCGCGTGTTCCTTGCCGCTGTACGTGCTCGCGCGCTCCAGATCCGCGACGTCGCTGCCGGCCTGGCTGTGGAGCTCGATGGCGCCGACGCCGCCGTCGCCGTACCCTTTCTTACTAAGCGGCGTGCGGTGCTGGCTACCAAGCGTAACAGTGCCATGGGTGCCGGTGCGCACATCATTCGTACTCCCGGCATTCCCACCGCTCCCGCTCCCGCCGGCGCCGCTGGACACGTAGCGGCCGCGGCGCCAGAAATCGCGGACGAACAGCGGGCGCAGGAGTGGCAGCTGGACGGCGACGATGCCGACGATGGTCTCGCGCACGCCCCAGCGGTTGATGTTGAGGGCGGACGGGGCCTCGCCGAGGGTCAGCGCGGCGCGGGTGATGGCGGCGCCGATGACGAAGACGCCCGAGGAGAGGAGGGCGGCGATGGCGAGCTTGCGCGACAGGGCGACCTTGAGGCGCCAGAGCATGGGGATGGGGATGACGAGGATGGCGGCGTCGGTGATGACGTTGAGGGTGACGGTGACGAGGAGGTTTTGCGTCTTGAAGGTGCATTTGCGCGCGGGGAGGGTGGGGGCGACGGCCCAGTTGTCGGAGAAGCTGTTGGAGGGAGTCGTTAGTGGTGGTTGTGCGTTGGGGATGGATTGGGGACGTACGGGAAGCAGCCGAAGGTGATGGTTAGCACGACGGCGAGGTAGGTGATGCCGCAGAGCCAGAAGAGGTATTTGATCATGCGGTTTTGGAGCGTGCCGAAGGTGAGGCGTTTGCTGCGCGGAAGGAGAGTGGGCGTTAGTGTGTGTTTTTCAATGGTCACGGGAGGGGAAGCAGGCTTACTAGAAGAAGAGCATGGTGAACTTCATGCACCAGATGAGGGCTGCGGTGATGAAAGGCGTCAGCATTGTCCGTTGAGGATGCGAGATTGTACGGATGGGGGGATCGCCTACCGGTGTAACTGTACCACGCAGCCGTCTGGCACGCCGAACCCAGGACGAACTGATCAATCTCCGACTCGGAAAGTTGGTCCACGATCTCCTGCGTCAGACCTGCGTTGGCGCCGGTGTGGTCTGTAGCATTATTGTCAGCTCCTGCTCCCAAAGTGTACGTTCTGGGAGACGTTGTTTACTTACAAACTATATGCACAAGCACAGCGTCTGTTCTCACGTTAGCGACACGGATTCTTATTGTGCCTTTGCTCCGTGGCTTTATCCAAGAGACTCACCCATCGTGTAGAACCCAAGTGTCTGGTACCCATTAGCCGCACGTCCTGATCCGTCCGAGCGAGGTATAGACTTACAAGAAACGTAAGGTAATCATCTGCAGCGAGGCCCCGGAGGCCCACCGTCCTGATGCGAACAATCCATCGTAGTGTGATAGTGATGAGACCGATGACGAACCAAGCCTACGCCAAGGAGTGTCAGTAACTTGGCTTGTGGATTCTCTCCGTGTCCACCTACCCAGATCTCTCTCAAGAAGCTCGGGTCTTTCTCCAGATGGACCTGGTAGCCGGTTTTTTCCATGACCATGTCTGGCTACGAACAACGTGCTGCGATATCCGAAGCTTCGTCCAGTTGCTATACCCCAGCAAGGATAGAGACGGACGCGGTGCGGTGCACCGAGGAAAGACAAGACGACAAGAGGCGAGACAAGGCGCGGCACCCCACGTTCAGGGTTCAAGGCCAGCAGTGCTCTCAGAAAAAGAAAGGTTGCGAGATGCGGGGGTCCGGATCAGGAAAAAAATGAATCATGGGCAAAGGCAAGCGGGGGAGCCATATATCACACTTGGAGATAACGGTCCATCAGTCACCCTGACAGACAGACAACAGACCAGCAAGCCGCCGCGCCATGTACCAATTGCACATCGGTGACGATCAATCCCAGCCAGCCCCAACTGGCCCCAGCCCAGCCAAACGACAACCCTGCGCCGATCTAGAGCAGTCGCCGGACTCTGACCTGTGTGTGTTGTGACGAATTCTCCCTCGTCAAGCCACCGATCGACGGCCTTCCTCGCGGACCCCGTGCACACCAGGAAGTGCCTGGATTGGCGTCAAGGATAGCTAGCGGCCGCCAGCACTGAGCCTGGGAGAGCGGCTCGTTTGTCCCGGCTTGCTCGCTCGGCCAATCAGAGAGTCGGCGGTGCATAATGGTGGCGGTGTGGCGACGCGAAAAGTAGGCCCTTCTCCGGCCGGTGTGGAGGGAAGGAGAAAAGCGCCATCGGGGTGCAGTAGTAGCGGCGCTATGGTGGCAGAGCCGCGATGGCGTTGGAGGACTGGCCATGGAAGCGTCGGCTGCAGTAGCCGGCCGATCGAATTGTCATTTGGCATCACTGGCATCGCGCTAGGTGCGCAAGCCATCTGGCGGGGACCTGCTGCCGGCGATCCGCCCGCGCTTTGTTCCTCCGCCATTAATGGAGAGAGAGAGGGCGGAAAAGGAAGGTGTTGGGAGGTGTTTTGCGGTCGTAGTGGGCTGGCGTACCTGGCACCCCGGATGTTTGGGTGAAGGAAAACGCTTTCGTATCACCTGCCGGACTAGCAGAACCTAAAAAGGCTCAGTTCACGTGCAAGACGGGCGGTACGTCAACAAGTGCAGTAGGTTTGTCCGCAAAGGTAGAATGGTACCTACCGCGGCCGGACAGTTTGGCTAGTTCTCGGCGGAGGGACCGAAAACTGGGGCTGGTGATGGGCGGCGCCACCAAGTGCAAGCCCCATCCCACCTGAGAGGCTCGGCTGCTCCCGACGATCAGCACAACATCAGGATCGAGGCCGGGTTCCCTGTCCATCGGGGCCTTGCAACCTCTCAGGATCCGCAACGTAAACTCGCAGCCGTCGAAGCTAAAAGGGTAAATCCAGGGGGGGTCATCAGACAAGTAGCGCTCCAGGGGACGCGAGGTCACGATTTTAGAGCGTTTGATCTGGGCCCGGTTTGCGTACCGGTGCCTCCAACAAGGTGTAGCTTCACCGTTCATTACCGAGCCGCGCGGAGCCTCACTTGGCCAACCAGGGACGCGAATCTTATTTCAAGGTTGGAGCTACTGGCGAACTTCGAGAAAACCGCAGGGAACGTCTCATGAGCGGCAGCTGAAGCCAAACTCTACATGCGAGGTACGAGTTCCACTGCCTAAGCGGATAAAAGCCCCGAGAAGGAAGCAGCGGGGCCGTCGTCGCCCTTGATCCCGTTGGAATCACTTCATCGACTTCGAGAAGGATTGCTGTGTCCAATGGTTCGTCGCCGCCGCTTGCGATTCCCTCGGCGCCACCACGATCCTATTCCTCCTTCGACGAACAACCGTCTGCGCTGGATATGCAGAGTGAGGTATCCCCGGCGGATTGTCCCCAGACGCTAGCCGCTCAGCTGCGGCCGGCCCGTCGGTAACCGTGCACCCGCCGACGGAATGGCCGTAGCCCGCCGCCACAGGAGATCCAGAACTCGAGCCGTTCTCAGCTCCGTGAGGCTACACTCAGCCTGCTCATCGTTGTGGCATGATTTTGGTTGTTTGAGGTAGCGAATGTTGGCTATGGTGCGGGAGCGAAGCGTAGTGCCAGGCACCGTCCACACTTTCATACATTCATCGCGAAACCGGGGCGTCACAGCTGTGCCTGGCGTACGAGCTTTGTACGTAAGCTGCCTTACTATCGCCGGCAGAGCCGGTACGTGTCACTGCGGGGCCGAGGGGGATGTGCTGCAACTATTGAGACGGCGTGAGTGCACTGGTACGCAATCTCTGCCGCACTTCAAAGGGTCCAGTTCAGCCTGGCATCATCCGGCCCAATCTAACCAGTCCATCCAGTCAAGGTTGTTCGCATACGCCACAGGGAGGTTTAGATCAAAGGGTTGCAGCGCGTTTTGATCGTTTTGGATAGCCTGGTCGATCTCCATGTCGGACATTGTCGAGAACAGGAGGGGCTGCGGCGGAATTGTGGGCTCTCCTGCCCAAGGCGCGGCGGCAGGGAACTGCGCTCCGGCAATAGCGCCTGTTGTGACCGGTAGCGCAGCTTCAGAGATCGAGGTGCGATGGTTCTGCTTCTGGGGCGGCATTGCCGAAATGCTGCGTCCAAGCATCGCCCTCAGATACCTCCCGAGGATCGCAGATACACCCTCTCGGTGGCGTGGCGTGGTCCCGATTCGCTCCAGCGCCCCGGCAGTCTCTTCGATCAGTTGGCGAACGCTAGGGGCTAGACTGGCACTGAAGCCCGCTCCAAGGCTGTGCAGCCGGAGTGTGAAACAGGCGGCAAAGGCGACCATGATGGCAGTGTTGTTGGGCATGGACGCCAGCTCCTTCTCGCCGTGCAGAGCAGCGCGCATGACATGCAGTGCCGAGGACAGACCAGCAGCTCGGAAGAATCTCCTCACTTCAGCCGGCGCGGTGGGGTGGTTGACGACGCTGCTGTAAAGGGATAGCCTGGTGTGGCTGACAAGAATCTGGACGTATGGTGGGAGGCGATAGCCCGCTGCCTTGGTCAATATCCGGTCATTGTCTAGAATGGCCGAGACTTACGTTGCTGGGCATATGCCCAGATTCGATGCCACTGCTCGAAGAAGCCATCAATCATGGCTTTGATTCTGTGCCCCCGTAAGCAGGGGGTCATATGCAAACCAGACCGGCACTTACCGCTGGACGGTCTCAGAAGACGACGTGACTTCCGGCACGAATATGTCACAGCAGTCACGGATGTTTTTGATGAGAACGTCCAAGTCCCTCCGCATGACAGCTACGGAGATGATGGAGCTGTCCCAGATGTCGGCGATATCCGAGATATGCCATGCATCACATCGTTCCACAAGCGAAGTTTTCGGCACTACCGGTACACGCCCTCTTGCAAGGCAGACACTGCGCAGCATTCATCAGCACTGAAACCAAACAACACGGCAGAGCATGTACCCTCGGTCAAGCACAAACAGTGAGAGCCAACTTCTCTCTCTCCGTCTGAGCAAGCGTCTTCCGAGCATAGAAGCAGGATCAACATTCTCGAAGCCGTCTAGGTAAAGAGCCTTTTTCGCATCGATGGTGTCAGATCCGGTGTATCCTTGCAAGCTAGCATCGGGCACATTATTGGGAGAGGGGGTGATGATTTTGTGCAAGGCAAGGTCCATGGCGACGGTTAAAGCGGCGGAGAGATACGAGCAGGTCTCGTCGTCTGCCCAGTGTTCTCCAAAAGACAGCCACGGCACGTTGACCATGAAAGCCAGCACAACCTCGACGGATCTGTAGCGTTCCACCATGGCTGTGTGAGCGAGCTTTCTGCTGTGAGCAGACAGTCTTTTCGAGAGCGCTTCTGCAGACGGGATGAACAGGGCGGAAGCGGCCAGGATAGAAGTGAGCAGAAAGGACGAGCGCCCACGAACGAAGGGCAGAGAGTGCACGAATCGATCCATGCCCCATCTTGTGTGGGTCAGGTGCTCGAAGAAGTACTGAAAGAGTTCATCGGCTTCGGTTTGGGTGACGAGGCCGAGCTCAATAGGATCCATGCTGGGGCTGGCATCTAACTTGGGACGCAACGGGCTGAAAAAAGCCAAGACGGTCTCGCTGCTTTGATCGACCTCCTGGTAGGGCCCAGCATTAAGACGTAGCCTGGAGAGGTCGGAAGCGTGGGCCAGCAGCTGAAGAGGGTTCTCGGCATCATTCAAGGGATAGTCGGCAACAGCGGCGGCTGGAGCTGGGGATTCGGGGCTGGAGGTGTTGGAAGGGGAGTAGCCCTCGGACGGCTCATTCGGGAGGCCGGCAGACTGAGCATAGTCGTCGAGGCTTGCGTCGTTGCGGTCGGCTTGAGGCAGGTGGCGGACGGCGTTCAGCAAGTGCTCGAGATGCAGAGCGGCCTCGTTGGTCTTTGGGTCGGAGCGGCCAGACTGCAGCTGGCTGACGGCCTGCTCGACCTGGAAGATGGCTTTTGCTAAGCCGGTGCGCTTGCTGTCGACGGGTCAGGTCAGAGGTGGGCAGGGCCCCGGTGGAGACATACTTCTTGGTGCCCTTCTGGCGGCCGACATGGTGCGAGGGAATGACGCAATCAGAGCCTTTCTGGCGGCACTTTTTGCATACGGCGGCCCCGGGGTCTCGGAGGCATTTCGTCTTGGTGCGGCGGCAGGCGATGCAGGCGGCCTGCTTGTTGCCTTTTGCCCGGCTCTCGCGCGTCGGGTCGTCCATGGCCGGCGGCATCTGTTGGAGCCGTCTCGTCTCGCGACGGGGTGTTTTACGCGTGCATGCTGTGAGGATGATTGTGCAGCGGAGACGGGCCCGCGGTTCGATGCGGGCTGGGCCGGCCAAGCTTCCTCGGATCAGCGCCGTCATACCGTTTGACCGTTGTGTTATCGCTGACTCGCCGGGTAGCACCAACGTCAAGCGCAATCCTGGGCTTAGCCTTCCCCTCCCGCCACCCTTCTAGGTCCAATTTGCGCTGGCGGTACGAGTCAGAGGGTGTACCGGAATTTACGCATATCCAGCAGAACTCGATGATGTTTCTCATGCACAATCAACCGGTTACCTGGTCCGTATCGCTATACCTAGCTGATCGTATTGCGCTAGCGAGGTCTGACGCTGCTTCCGCCCACGTTCCCCGCATCCTCACCACCACCACATAATTCTCATAATTCTCTTTGCCCAGAGCGGAATCCATCGCCGTTCACTCTGCAGCCATGTGGCCGGGTCGCGTCAGCACACACTCGGCTTCCTCGCCCCGCAATGGAATGAGGCGCTTCTCGGCTGTACGGCTGCCGTGACGCCGCCCGTCCCGCCGGAGCTATTTTTGCACCCGAGTCGCGCCCCAGCTCTTGGAGCTCCGTCCTGACACCCGACGACTCCTCACACCTCACCACCACCCATTGGCGCCATGTCGAAGCTGTCGGAGCCGCTGAAAGCCCTCATCAACGCCGGCTTCGCCCGGCCAGGCCCCGCGCCCGCGCCCAGCGGCATCCGCTCGCTGTTCGAGCGCATCGCGAAGGACTCGGCCTCGAAGGACGTCGCGACGCCGTGCTGGCTGACCATCGCGACGGCCACATCCATGACCATGAACTCGCCCGACTCCATGAAGGAGCTCTACGACGTCGCCACAACCCTCGACGACGGCAACCAGGCGACGGGCGCCGTCGAGACGGCCGAGCTGATGCGCGAAGTCGGCCTCAAGTGCATCGGCTTCAACGGCATCCCGCGCTCCATCAACTGCCTGGGCGCCTTCCGCAGCAGCCTGCCCGAAGACGTCGTCAGCAGGCTATCCACCGAGCCGACGAGGTACATACACGCATACAACCACCACCCTCCCCGCTACAAGCGAAACAGAGACTGACAAGAGAGCAATGACAACCCGCAGGACACCCTCCCCCTCCAACATCAAGGCCATGCGCAAGCGCGGCTTCGCGCTGTGGACCGACATCTACCGGCCGTTCGACGACAAGCTGCTCGACAAGCTGGCCGCCTCGCACCCGGACCTGCCCGTCCACATCATCAACAGCCACTACTCGGCGCTCTTCACCGACCCGCCCGCGAAGCAGACGCCGCGCGTCGGCCGCACGCTGACGTCGCTCGTCGGCATCTCGTGCCTGCGCGCGCAGACGGGCGTCGGGCCGCAGGTGCTGTCGCACGTCTTTGGCCTGCGCAAGGCCTTCGACGAGGTTGGCGTCAAGACAAACGCCGAGGCGGACGTGCCCGGGGCGCGCTGGCTGGCGGGCGAGGAGGGCAATTTCTGGATATTGGAGACGGTGGATGCGATTGTGAAGGAGATTGGGGAGGGGGAGGGGACGACGTATGCGCCGGGGTTGAGGGCGAAGTTGTAGGTGCGGGATGGACCTCTTAGACGGATGGTACGTTGGGCGATGATACACCGGGTTGGATATGTATATTCATTCAGAAGAGAACGTGCTTTGTTCGTGCACGGAAAAGAACTAATTTACTTCTATATCTACTCCATGGGCTTCAGGTCCTCGGCCACCTTGAACTTCGCATCCGTTTTGCTCTGCACGTCTTCGACAGTAACGCCGGGAGCGATCTCGGTGAGCGTCAACCCACCATTCGCCCTGTCGACTTGGAACACGCACTATTCAATGTTAGCATTCACAACTTCCCACCGATTCAAGAAACTCACCATATCCGTTATGATCGTGCTGACCACCTTCGCACCAGTCAACGGCAGCTTGCATTCCTGCACAATCTTCGACGAGCCGTCCTTGGCAACATGCTCCGTCGCAACGATGATCTTGGTGACGTCCGGGTTCGACACGAGGTCGATGGCGCCGCCCATTCCCTTGAACGTCTTGCCGGGGATCATGTAGTTGGCGAGATCTCCCGACGCGCTGACTTGGAGAGCCTAAGGCAAGGAAATCAGTATGGAAGCATTGTGTTTCTGTCGGCATCGAACTTACTCCGAGAACAGAGACGTCGACATGGCCGCCGCGGATCATGCCGAAGGACTCGGCGCTGTCGAAGGTCGAGGCGCCGGGGATGAGCGTGACGGTCTCCTTCCCGGCGTTGATGAGATCAGGGTCGACCTCATCTTCCGTGGGATACGGTCCCTAGCATTCACATCAGCAACCACTCTGCGAGGAAAGTCCCTCAGCTCCCGAATTGGGGCTGGAAAAAGGAAACAAAGACAAAGATCCACATACCATCCCCAACAAGCCATTCTCACTCTGAATCCACACCCTCACATCGGGATCCAAGTAGCTCGGCGCCAGCGTCGGGATGCCCACGCCCAGATTGACATAGTACCCCTCCTTCAGCTCCCTCGCCGTCCTGCGCGCAATCCGCTCCCTCCTCTCATCCACCTTCCCCGCCCCTCCGTCCCTTACCTTCCTCACCTCGACCCCCTTCCCCGCCGTCGCCGGGACGATGCGATCGACAAAGATCCCCGGCAAATGGACCTGATCAGCCTCAATCGCACCGACGGGCACGACCTCCTCCGCCTCCACAATCGTCAACTTCGCCGCCTTCGCCATCAGCGGCGCAAACGTACGCGTCGTGTACCTAAACTGGCAATTCCCCGCCTCATCGACCCTTGCCGCCCGCAGGATCGCCACATCGCCATACAGCGCCTCCTCGAGGACATACTCCCTGCCCCCAAACACCCTGGCCTCCTTCCTCCTCCCGTGCTCCGCCACCTCTTTCCCCCCACCGCCCAACCGCACCGGGATCCCGCCCGACTGCACCAACGTCCCGACGCCCGTCGCCGTGTAAAACGCGGGGATGCCCGCGCCCGCGGCGCGCAGGCGCTCCGCGATGGTCCCTTGCGGCGTCAACTCGACGGCGACGGCGCCGGCCAGATAGGCCTTTTCGAGGGCTTTGTTGGCGCCCAGGTACGACAGGACGAGGCGCGCGACCATGCCGGATTGCGCGAGCAGAGCAAGGCCGAGGTGCCCGGCGCCCGCGTTGTTGGAGACGGCGGTGAGGGAGTGCAGGGAGGAGGCGCCGCGGCGGGCGAGGGCTTCGATGAGGGTTTCTGTGGGCGTGCGGGCCGGGGGTTAGTGGTGGCCACCGTGGGAGGGGAGGGGATGGGGGGACGTACGCGCGATGCCGCATACGCCGAAGCCTGCGCTGAGGAGGGTCGAGCCGCTCTGGATGTCGGCGACGGCGGCGTCGGCGGTGGGGTAGAGTTTGGAGGCGCTGCGGTTTTTGGGTGGGGCTTTTGTCGCGGCGGTGGTGGTGGTGGTGGTCGAGGTGGCGTCTTTTTGGAAGGTGCGGCACTGTTGCTGCTGAGGCGAGTTGCGCAGGGCGTGGCGGATGGTGGGTGGGAGGAGCGCTGTTGATCGTGGTGTGGATAAGGCGGTGCAGAATCCGGCGCGTTGGAGGGCTGGAAGCCTGCGGGCAGCCAGTCTGAAGGAGCGCTGGGGGAGCGCCATGGCTGTTGATGGTGGGGAGTGCAGGAGATATGGACTGGTAGAAACGACAGAAAGAAGGGTGTGTGAAGGAAGACGGCGTGGCTCGAAAACACCCCTTGGAGGTCTATGCAGCAGGTGAGATGCGGCTCTTCAGGGCGGGAATGGTTGTTGGTGGGCAGAGGTACTTGGTATAAAATTGGCGGTACCAAAGTTCGCGACGGATGTGGGATCCAATTCTGGCTCCGCGGTTGCCTCTTTCTTCTTCTCTTCTCCTCGGCTCTGGCTGAAAAGGATTGGATGTTGCTGGGCGTTGGAGTCGCAAAAGTACGAGCGTGATGGTTCCTGGCGCGAGTGGATGACGCGCTCTCGGCCTCTACATCTGGCGCCGGAAACCCGCCCCGCAGTTTCGGCTAATGGCTCAAGACTTCTCCGCTCCATCTCCGAACACACCTCATTGCGGTATTCAAGGCCGAATCTCGGCGAAGGATGAGAGCAATGGACTCTGACATTTCTTTGACCCCTCTTGGTCGTCTATTCTTTGCTGGTATTTCACGCAGCTCTTTGCTTGTCAACACGATTCACTGACCTTGAAAGGTCGAGGTGCGTCACTGGTCTGCTTTTGCACGAAAGTATCTGCAGCTTTTGCAGCCTGTAGCAATTCTTCCAGTATCGACGGTACAATGGGTTATGAATGACAAAATTTCTCGAGAAACCACCCAAAGACAAATACTTGCTTTCACTACATGACCCCTTGCCGAAGCTTATCATCGACCACACCATGGACATTTTTTTTTTCTTCAGGCCCCTCCAATGTGGCCAAGATCATTGATCTTTCCATGCATTGGCGTCAGTCTGTACATTCCGACTGTAACGAAGTAATTCCGTACGTCTATATGTAAGAAGCCACTGGACTAGCTCTAGTGGGGCGGTGTGCCTTGGGAAATCCCAGTGTCTCGGGATTATCGGGATATTGGTCGTCGTCCCTCACACCCTTCACCAACGTAACGAGTGTCCTGGATAGTGATCGTAGATGATCCAGTCGTCACTCACAACGCCTTCGTCGGGGCCGAGAAACACGACGATGGATCCGGTATCCGCCCGGCGATCACCAGCACCGTACAAGGCCTCCAGTATGCCAGGTTGACGGAAGCAGAGGTTGGAAGGAGATTCGCCAGCCACACCTGTCATCTCGCCACTGTTGACGCCGCCGCCGCCGGCGATATTGCTGCTGGAGGAGGAAGCTGCAGAAAAGACCGGCTGGTCAACTTGATTGGGGTGATGAAGGTGAGAATGCTGGGCGGCACCAGAGCGGGGATCCAACACCTTCGGGAGTAGTGGATCGCAGCGCGAAGGAGATTCGAGGATCAAGCGATAAGGGATGTCCCGGGAGTCGCTGCCGAGCTGCCTGATGGGTCAGGCATTGCGAAGGGTCATGGTGTTGAGATCGGCCTCGGTGAGATTGGCGACGGTCATCCTGTAACGAGGTCGACGAATTTCTGCTTTGTAGCAGTAGAATTCTCGAGCGCCCGGCGAGCGGCAGCCTTTGCATCGCACCACACATTGTAAGCATCCTAAAGCTTCGTGATGAGTCCCTCCTGTTCCAGCTCTCTTTTTGTCAGCTCGTAATTCGTGCAATTCGGGTCATTGCAGATTGCAGCAAGCCGATTGCTTCGGGGCTTCGGACCGTCACGCTTCCCCGCAGTGCTGGCATATGCATCCGAATAGTTGCTTCAATTGCCTGCGTAGTATTTGGCGTACTGGCCAATAGAGTAACGGGTATAGCCGTTTTCGTGAAACCATCATAATACGAGAGAGAAGCGAAGCGCTTGACTCCCTAGCCACCCTCGCGCGTAGGCGACCAACGAAGGTGCTGTTTCGTGGGGGGCGATTTGAAAAATTGTCATCCACTTCCGCAAATATGAGCACCCTCATTGTCGGCGAGTCCGCCGCTGGTGCACGTCTTGGGATCAGGGACGGGGGTTAAGATCTGATTGAGCTCATTTTTGGTGAGACAGCTGGTCGGTCGACGCTTCGCCCGCGACGCTGTAGCAACAACTCTCATTTAGAGTAACGGAGCAGGCAGTTGAACGAGCTCCGAATTCCTGAGCGGAAGGCTTGAGCGAGAGAGGCAGCGGTGATTCGGAAGGGAATGACGTCCAAGTAGTCCTCGAAGGTTTCAAAGTCGCGAGTGAAAAGGTGTGTCGGCAGTAGTGTAGCAGCACTTCCAAAGAGAATGGCGCAGGAGGAGGGAAGAGGAATGAAAAGGTCGCATGCGCGCATTGGCGCTTGGTATCAGCCCTCCAAGCCGCATTCTTTTCCTCTTTATATTTTTTCTTCTTACTCATACCATCGTCGTCGTCGCAGCAGACAATGGCGCTACCGGCGCGGGCGCCCACTGACTCTCCTCACACTCGATCTTGGTGATGTAACGGCCGGGTACAACGACCAGGCCGACGTAGCGGCTCGACAGCGGCAGCTGGACGGAGGGGTCGCCGGAAGACTCGATGGCGGCGCGGATGGCGGCGTCACTGGGGGGTCGGTATTCGTGGGTGAGGGCGAGGATGATGTTGCGGTCCTGTGTTTGAGCGAGGTGTATTAGTTTCTATTTTGTGCGACGGCTTTGAGTTGTTAGGCGGGGGGAAGGGTGGGTTTTACTTTGTCGGTGCATTTCATTTGCCCAATGAACATGCGCTTGTCAGTGACATGGACGCGGAGGTTGCGGCCAATGAATTGGGTGAGGTAGGTGATTGCTTGTGTGGCGAAGACGGTGGGTGATGGCGGTACAGCGGATGCAGATGCTGGCGCAGCGGGCGGGGCTGCTGCAGCTGCAGCTTCGGCGGACATTGCCATGAGTGTTTGTTGTGTCGAGGAAGCTTGGGTGTGTGTTAAACTTCGGTGTTTGGAGCATGGCGGTTGAGGTGAAGCTACCTACGGAAAGCTCGGACGGCGCGATGCGAGATGCGGCAACGATTTTCACGGAATCTTACTACACGTCTTGAATGCGAACGACTACAAATCACTTAGCATACCGTACTAATACTTAAAGCAGCAATCCCTGCCGCGAGTGAACCATTATTTTTCGTTCAATCAGAACCTTACCGTTACTTATTTCTGACTGGCTTTCTCCTGAAAGGCAGCAAGCAATTTGTCGATGCATGGGTGATGAAGTTTGTCATACACTAATAGTTCCCTTCACTGATGTTGAAGACGTTTAACTCCCGAAGTAAAGCATTTTTGGTGCTCTTATGCTAGCGGGTGGTTGAAGTGATAGTAGTTAAGTGCATGAGATTAGAGCCCCTCCGCGAACGATTGGAACAGACTTGAGCAGAACTCCAGAAACCGTATGAAGATGTATATACCCTAAAAACAAGTTGTTTCCCATATCTCGGTTGCTGGAGGTTAAAACTGTTGTGGCTTGGTTTTCAGGTTGAAGCCATGCACGATGGTGGACCGTTGGAAGAACACCATCACTGCGTTGGCCGAGGTGAATTCCCTAGTCTGGCATGGCAGCAAACAGTGACTGCCCAGTGGGCAAGACCCTCTTGACGTGACGTCACAAGATTTGTCGTGTTAAGCTCGTTCGTGCCTTCCCCAGAAGGAAGTCACCCCCGCACGAGCCACATCGGGGCATACAAAAGTCAAGGACCATCGCGCAGTTTGGCTCTTCTCCTCCGACACCACACATCTTCCGCCTCAACCTTACCGACAGCAACCTAGAAAAACCTTGAACATCTCGCATCGAGCACCATGGCGAAAACGGCCTACATCTTGCCGGCCACCGACGAGCGCTTGATCATCTCGACTGGCCCTCGCAACTCCACCGCCGCTGATGCGCCCAGCTCGCTCACTCTGCTGGCCAACCGCACCAACAAGCTCCTTGCCAAGTCCAACCTGCTCTTCTACAAGAAGGAACTTGTCATCACTGGAGGCTGGACTTTCTCCACCGATACCATGGAGACGTTGCAGTCCATGTACAGCGACTTGGACCTTGAGGATGCCGTCGAAACCGAGGAGGATGAGCCGATGCGCTCTGGAGATCTCACCCGCGCCCGCTCCCAGAGCAGCGCCGCCCAGAAGGCCACTCCCGAGAAGCACGACATCGAGTGGTCCCTCGGCGTCAACTTGGTCAAGTCGATCCTTGGCAAGATTGAGGGTCTGAGCTCCCTTGTGTAAGTAGATCCTTGCTGACTTTCTTGTGGCTAGTTGACTACATTAGGTGGGAGACTGACCTTCCGTTCTCCAAGGAGATCTGGACTGTCATCCCGGACAACATCCAGAGGCTGAGCCTCAACGTCTTCGTCCCGGACCCTGAAGACCGCCACGAACATGCTCCGCACCCCGAGTACTTCACCAAGGACGACTTGACATACCTAAAGAACTTCAAGAACCTGACGCGTCTTCGCGTCTACAACATGCCCGACTCCTTCCAGTCCGTCATCTGGGAGACTGTCTGGAACAACCCAAGCCTCGACACGCTGGAGCTTGGCATGCGCTACAACCCCATCACTCGCGACGTTGACAACGACAACAAGCGAATGCCGGCTATCGATGGCGCTTGGAAGTACGACCCCGAGCGCGTTGCGGCCAACAAGTACCGGTGAGTGCGAACATGCTTTGAATTTTGTTAGCGACTGATAGCATGTAGCGGCTGTGAGGGATCCGGCTATCTTCACCATACTCATGGGTATGGCGAGTACCTCGATCGCGTGGCTATCAGCAAGGCTCGCAACAGGGTCATGGACAGCATGGGATACTCGATGGATGAGCTGAAGGCCATGCCCTTGACGACGCTTCGTCTGGATGGCTTTGTGGTTGACGACACGTCCTTCGCCAACTACTTCGATAGGCTGCACAAGATTGTCTTCACCCACAAGTGTGTCGACGCTGGCTTCGTCCTGCCGGCGACGCTCAAGAACAAGACCAACATCTACACGCGTGCCGGCGATGTTGGCGAGCTCATTGAGGGAAGTGAGGTCGAGACCAAGGTTGAGATGATGGGCTAGGCTCCTGTCTGAACCGGTTGTGCTTGTTGAGGGGGATCTTGTGCGGGATCATGTACGCATGATCTGGCATAGGCGCGAAGGCGGATTCCCTGGATAGTATGTGCGAGACTTGGGAACGGTCCTCACCTGGCAATAGCAAACGGGTCAATGCAATAGTATTAACTTGTGTGAGCGGTGCAATCTCGCGTGAAGTGGTCCTGAACCATGAGTAAAGTGCGCGATATATCGCCAAGGGCAGTGAAGTGAGGTGTCAGTATACCACTGTTACTCCGTACCGACATTCAGCCAATCGGCTTCGAGAATTCACTTGGTAGCTCGTTAACATGAAGGCACGCCACGGTCGCTTGTAGCATGAGCGTCGGCATGGTATAGTGCGGCGAAGGCGGCGCGAGACGTCAGTTACCCATATTTTGAGGCTGCGAAGGTCTCGGTCAAGCCGGTGGTTCGGCGTGGCATGATCTGAGACAGACGCAGCGCTTTTGTGCAATTCTACCAGCAGGAAAAGCAGTGAGTCGAGGAACTTTTTTATTGGAGGCGTGCAAAATGAAATGTTGTAGTGTTGCAGAGCTGAAGCTGAGCTGGGCGCCGAGCGCGGTTACCCGCGGAGGCAGCGTCATCGATCTGTGGCCGGGGTGTCGCCTTTCTCATCTCCGTCACAACCTTAATTCTAGCCAAACTTCACCTACGAAATGGCCGACAAGGGGCCTGAAACGTTCTCGTCCAAGCACCGGTACCAGCTTCTCTTCGGCGCATGGCTACTGCTCACAGGCGCCGCCTTTCTGCGCGTTTCCCGGCAGCCCTACCACCCGCGCCTCAAGACGGAGCAGTACGAGACCATTTTCAAGGGCACCTCTCTCGCCGCAGTGCTCGCCGCGATCGGGCTCAGCGGAGGATTGAACAGACGGCGAAGCGAGACAGTGGCCGGTGGTACGCGGTGAGGGAGACGCAGGCCGGATGTCACCCTGCAACCCCGCAGAGCCCCAAGCCGGTGAGGGCGTCGTGATTCCGCGCCAGTTCCAGCCAACGCCGCCCACGAGCCTCACCACATCGAATAAGACAGAAGTGGAGGCGATCCTACGAGCCGTCATCTCGGTCCGCGACCTGCCCAATTGGCCCTCTCAGTGCAGGGCCAAGACGAAGCGTTAGGATGACAAGGACGGTGCGGGGAAACGGCGCGCGCTTGACACCCCAGTCAATCCACAAGTCACCGGGACCTCGCCCGACGGGGCAAGGTATGCAAGACACGCCGAGCCGTTACAGGTGTATATAAGTCAATGGCAGAGGCCGTTTCGTTTCCCTCGCCATCCACGCCGGGTCATTAGTCCTCTTCAGGCTACCGCCTCGAATTCTATCTTGTTTCCCACAGCCCGACAGCCATGCTGCTCAACCGGCTGCTGCTGGCTGCTGCTTGGGGCACCGCTTGCGCCGCAGGCACCATCTCACTCCGTCAGAGCTCGGCCGGCGCCGACAGCTGCCCCGGGTACACGGCCTCGAATGTTGTCGACTCGGGCTCCACCCTCACTGCTGATTTGAGCCTGGCCGGCGCACCATGCAATGCTTACGGCGATGACCTCACCGATCTTAAGCTTAGTGTCGACTACCAGACCGGTAAGTGATGCCTTCCCTGCATTCCCTTACGTGTCTTCCGCACTTTTAGCTGGTCTTTGGATCCGGCAAAAGCATGCTGTAAGAATTTAATCGGGCGTCGAGTGCTTCCATGCCCGTGATTGGCTGGAGTGGAAGCATCGTCACACACGCAGACGTGACGGGAGGCTTGCCACTGCATTCGGGCGTTTCAAACCTACGTCTCTCCCCAGCACCTACAGCCTTGCAAGATTTCAGCAAAAGCCTCGCTCCCGTCCACACCTCTGCATCATCAAGCATAGACTCGCGGCTTTATCCGAGACATTCACTGACGCGCGAAACGCCAACACAGCCAATCGCCTCCATGTGCAAATCTACGACGCGGCAGAGAGCGTGTACCAGGTGCCGGAATCCGTTCTCCCAAGACCTACCGCCAGCAACGGATCTCTTCCAGCTTCCAGTGCCGCAGTCCAGTTCAAGTGGGTGGAGGAGCCGTTTTCGTTCTCGGTCGTCCGCACGGCGACTAATGAAACGCTCTTCGATACTGCTGACTCACCCCTGATCTTCGAGTCTCAGTACCTGAGGCTGCGTACCAAGTTGCCCAGTGAGCCCAATATATACGGATGGGGTGAGCATAGTGACTCGTTCCGCTTGAACACCACAAACTACACCCGCACAATTTGGAATCGCGACTCATACGGCGTTCCGCCGGGGGGTAATTTGTACGGCGCCCATCCGGTCTACTACGACCACAGGGGATCTTCCGGCACCCATGGCGTCTTTTTGCTGAACTCTGATGGACTCGAAATCAAGATCAACAACACGGCCGCAGATGGCCAATACCTGGAGATCAACACGCTGGGTGGGATTTTCGACTTCTATTTCCTCGCGGGACCTTCTCCGAAAGATGTCAGCAAGCAGTACGCCGAGGTCGTAGGGTTGCCGGCGATGCAAGCGTATTGGGCTTTCGGCTTTCATCAGTGCAGATATGGATACCGGGATGTGTATGAAGTTGCGGAAGTGGTTGCCAACTACTCGCTGGCGGGCATTCCTTTGGAGACCATGTGGACTGACATCGACTACATGGATCTCCGCAAAGTCTTTACGCTCGATCCAGCGCGCTACCCACTGCCCAAGGTCCGCGAGCTGGTCGACCATCTTCACGCGCATCAGCAGCACTACATTGTCATGGTTGATCCGGCCGTTGCTTACCGCAACAACACAGCATACGAGAACGGAGCTTCGCAAGACATTTTCCTCAAGGCTTCCAATGGCTCCTACTTCCTTGGCGTGGTCTGGCCTGGTCCTGCAGTATTCCCAGACTGGTTCCATCCCAGCACTCAGCCGTATTGGAACAGCGAGTTTGCAAACTTCTTCAGTGCCGAAAGTGGTGTAGACATCGACGCTCTGTGGATAGACATGAACGAAGCGGCCAACTTTTGTAACTTCCCGTGTTCAGACCCCTATGGATACGCGGAGGCAAACGACCAGCCGCCGGACCCACCACCAGTTCGATCTGACAGCGGTCGGCCTATTCCTGGTTTCCCTGACGACTTCCAACCTAACGGAGTCACCCCTCCCGATCGGATGATGTTCAGACGCCAAACTGCCGGGACAAAGACTGGACTTCCGGGACGGGAGCTGTTGGACCCGGCATATCAGATCAACAACCTTGCTGGCTCGCTCTCCAACAAGACGGTCTCCACAAACGTGATCCACTACAATGGCCTGGCAGAGTACGACACGCACAATCTGTACGGTACCATGATGTCTACTGCCAGCAGGATTGCCATGGAGAATCGCCGACCTGGCCGACGGCCTCTGATCATCACGCGCAGCACTTTCGCCGGTGCTGGTAAGGACGTAGGCCACTGGCTGGGCGACAACTTGTCCGAATGGGAGCAATACAGGTGAGGTTACCGCCATTGGAAACAAGAAATCTGGACTGACAGTGCGTAGGTTCTCCATTGGCCAGCTGCTCCAGTTCGCGGCACTTTACCAGGTGCCGATGGTTGGATCCGATGTTTGCGGCTTCGGCTCCAACACGACGGAGACTTTGTGCGCTCGGTGGGCGTTGTTGGGGGCGTTCTCGACGTTCTACAGGAACCACAACGAGCTGGGCGCGATCCCCCAAGAGTTCTACCGCTGGCCGCTTGTGGCTGAGGCAGCAAAGACGGCCATCAACACACGCTACCAGCTGCTCGACTACCTTTACACGGCATTCCACCAGCAGACGCAGACGGGCGAGCCTGCGCTCAACCCGCTGTTCTTCTTATACCCGGAAGACAAGAACACGTTCGGCATCGACCTGCAGTATTTCTACGGCGACTCGATTCTGGTGAGCCCGGTGACGGAAGAGAACGTCACGACAGTGGACATGTACCTGCCCGACGACGTGTTCTACGACTTCTGGACGGGCGAGACGGTGCGAGGCAACGGCTCGTACATCACGCTGCCCGACGTGCCGTACACGACGATGCCGCTGCACGTCAGAGGGGGCAGCATCGTGCCGTTGCGGGCGGCGTCGGCCAACACGACGACGGAGCTGCGCAAGCAGAACTTCACGCTGCTGATCGCGCCGGGGCTCGACGGGACGGCCAGCGGGCGGCTGTACCTGGACGACGGCGACGCGATCGAGCAGGCGGCGACGTCGGAGATCGAGTTCACGTACGACGGGCAGACGCTGGGGCTGGGCGGGACGTTTGGGTACAACTCGGGGGCGGTGATTAGCGGGGTACGCGTGCTGGGGGCGGCGGCGGGGGCTGGGAACAGCAGCGCGAGGGTCATGGCGGCACAAAGAGAGCTGGCGCTGGGGCTGGATGCGCCGGCGGAGGTGGGATTGTAAGGGCATCAGGCATCAGGCAGAAAACAGGGAATGCAGCGTGGTGTCGGCTGAAGGGTCGGCGGCGGCCCTTGATACGCTTCGCCCTAGCGGTGCGTGGATTGCTGCCCGTGACTTGCATTGCGCTTCAGCCGGCCAATGGGGCGGCGCTCGACGTGGCTGAGATGCTTGCAGCTGCGGCACGGCTGGTCGCTAGCCTGTTCATTGTGCTGCCCGTTCGGGCCATGGCGCGTCGGCGCGTGTCTGGCGCGGAGGCTTCCAGCTCCTCGATCATCACGATCGCGGAAGGCTGAGGCCAAGGCCCGCGTCCCTTTGAAGCGGCCTGCAAGCATGCGAAACAGCTGCGTTGTGTCACGCTCGCGCTGCGCGGCTTAGGGGTGCGCTGCTCGCTCTGCTCGGTCGCCCAGAAGGGCGCAGGCCCCGGTCCTTAGCTGCTGCTCACAAACACCTGAGCACTTGCTACTTACTACACCTCCCGCGCCCTCGTCCGCCCATCCCGCAACGCCTCCTTGCTTCCCACCAAGCCGACCTCAGCGCGGCCCCCAGCCCTGCATTGACGACCACGCGCCACCGCTGCTGCTCCTCACCACCGTGATCCCACCAAGCCGCGGCTCCGGCTGCCCCCTCGGCCACCATGAAGGCTGCT
Source organism: Diplodia seriata (assembly GCF_021436955.1). NCBI lineage: Eukaryota > Fungi > Ascomycota > Dothideomycetes > Botryosphaeriales > Botryosphaeriaceae > Diplodia > Diplodia seriata. The sequence goes on along the minus strand of NW_027117317.1, from coordinate 1,556,213 downwards.
CCATTGCTCGTCGCCTGGCACGACGACAACGCCGCCATCTACTCCGCCCACTTCGAGCCCAGCGGAAAGGGCCGCCTGGCCACGGCCGGCGGCGACAACAACGTCCGGGTAAGCTCCTCGCCGCGCCGTGTTTGCCGCCGCAATGCTGACACCAAACCTAGCTCTGGAAGATTGAAGCTTCCGGCGAGGACCGCAAGGTCTCGTACCTCTCCACCCTCGTCAAGCACACGCAGGCCGTCAACGTCGTCCGATGGTCCCCGCGAGGTACGCCAGACCCTCCTCCATCTCCCTTCATCCGCTGATAACAATCGTCTCGCAGGCGAGCTCCTTGCCAGCGCCGGTGACGACGGCAATGTCCTGCTGTGGGTGCCATCCGAGACGCAGGCCCATCGCCCCTTCGGCGAAGATGGTCTGGACGACAAGGAGACCTGGCGGGTGAAGCACATGTGCCGGTCGTTGGGCTCGGAGATTTACGACCTGGCGTGGTCGCCGGACGGCGCGTTTTTCATAACTGGCAGCATGGACAACATCGCCCGGATCTACAACGCCCAGAACGGTAGGCACGCATCGTCTGCAGCTCCGGGGAAGCTTGCTGACCTCGACCAGGCCAAATTGTGCGCCAGATTGCGGAGCACAGCCACTACGTCCAGGGCGTTGCCTGGGATCCGCTGAACGAGTTTGTCGCGACGCAATCTTCCGATCGCTCGGTGCACATCTACACGCTGAAGACAAAGGACGGCCAATTCTCCCTGGCACAGCACAGCAAGGTGACGAAAATGGACCTGCCCGCTCGCCGCGTGTCGAACAGCAGCCCGGCTCCGCCAGATCTGGGTTTGGGGAGCAGCCGCGCTTCCTTTGTAGGAGAAGGCTCCGCTCCGGCAATTGGATCGCCGACCCCTTCTGCGCCGGGCACCCCCGCATCGTTGGCGTTGCCAATGAATCCTCCCACGTCACACAGCCGCCGCTCGTCCTTTGGCTCGCAATCCCGCCGCTCCGTTTCTCCCGCTCCGTCGTCAATGCCGCTTCCGGCGGTGATGCCGTCAACGTCACCCAACATCCATGCTGGATTGGCGGTTCGCAACGCAAACATATACGCCAACGAGACCCTCACCTCGTTCTTCAGGCGCCTCACTTTCGCCCCCGATGGCAGTCTTCTTTTCACCCCGGCTGGTCAATACAAGACGCTGAATCCTGGAAACCCCGACGGAGCCAAGACATCAGATGACAGCATAAACACGGTGTACATCTACACACGAGCCGGTCTCAACAAGCCTCCGATTGCCTACCTTCCAGGCCACAAGAAGCCTTCTATCGCGGTACGATGCTCGCCAGTCTATTACCAGCTACGGGAGTCCCCTCCTCCCACGAAGCAAATCACAATCGACACGTCCTCTGCCGAGGAGGAAATCCCCGCTTTGCCTGAACCAGCAATGCCTTCGAAACCACCGCGGTCATCTTCTTCAATGGATCCTCCGCCCATTACGAGCGCTCCCTCGCCGTCTCCTAGTGCGGCGGCAGCATCGCCAAGACCCGAATCTGAGAATGGTGCAGCAGCGTCGCCAGTACCTTCTGGCCCTCCAACGGCATTCAGCCTTCCGTATCGCATGGTCTATGCAGTTGCTACGCAAGATGCCGTGCACATTTACGACACGCAACAACAAAAGCCCCTGTGCATTGTCAGCAATCTTCACTTCGCCACATTTACGGATCTTTCCTGGTACGTACAGCTTGGAACATTAGGAAGTTTCAGCTAACTTTTGAAACAGGTCTACGGACGGCAGCACGCTCCTGATGACATCCTCTGATGGTTTCTGCTCCTGCCTGACATTTACGCCGGGCGAACTAGGACAAGTGCATCCGGGACCGGCGAAGCACCATCCGACTTCGATCAACACCACCGCCACTACGACGTCAAATCAGTCCACGCCAACCCCCACGCCCACTCAGGCTTCTGCCCCGACAGTCCCGAAACCCTCAAGCTCCGGCTCCGGATTCCCGGCCTCGCCCTCTTCATTCGCCCCTGCTCGACCGGCCAGCCCGGCCCGTTCAATGTCGGCTTCGTCGGTTGCGACACAGGGATCGTTCGCGCCTGGCCCCGATCCAACCGTCACCCTCAACCAGCAGACGCCGTCGATGGGTGCGGTCCCCGGGGTAGCCGCGACAAACTCGGGACCCATCGGACAGGTGCCCATGTGGACGCCTCCGCACACGCCGATGCCCGGCACGCAGGGCGGCGGCGGAACGCACAGCGCGGCCAGCTCCGTCAGCGGCATCAACAACCCCCCGGCCGGCGGCGGCGGTGGACGGCGCGAGAGCGAGTCGGAGAAGGAGGAAAGCACATCATCGTCCAAGGAGCGGCCGTCGTCGTCGTCGAGGAAGAAGAGGGAAAGCGAAAAGGACTCCGAGGGCGCGGAGAAAGGACCGGAGCCGAAGAAGAGGAGGATCGCGCCGACGTTGGTCAGTGGCGCTACTGCGGATGATGGCGACGCGCAGCCGCCGCCTCCGCCGCCGCCGTCGTCGTCTGCTGCTGGTGAGTGATTGTGGTGGATGGATGGATTGATGGAATGTTCCCGGGGTAGATCGTTGACGCTGATGTTTACGAACCGAACCGAACCGAACGGTTTTATCTCTTCGCCCTCGATCGTCTCTTTTTTTTTCCCCTGTGTTTTGCCTCGATTTTTTCTTCTCTCTCCCCCTCTCTCCCTGCTTTTTATTCTCTTTTGCAGCATTTTCGAAACGGGGAGAAATGGAATGGTATGGGGGGAAATGATGGTGTCATGGGAGTTTCTTCTTTTTTTTTTTTTACATATGGGGCACGGGATATTTCATGATGGATGAGAACCCCCCTCTCGTTTTTTTTTTCTCTTTTTCTTTTTCTAAGAGCTGCTGGATACGGGCAGGCAGGCAGGCAGGCAGGCAGGCAGGTTCAAAAGGGCTGGATCCTTGTGTGTGTGTGTGTGTGTGTGTGTGTGTGTGTGTGTGCGTGTGTTTTCTCCCTCTTTTTTTTTTTTCTTCCTTCTCCTCTCCTCACCCCTCTCCTCCTCCCTCCTCTCTTCGCCTCTCTACTTCTTCTTCTTCTTCGCCTTTCTCGCCTTTCTCGCCAAAGCATCGCCACCGTGTCGTATGTATGCAAGCAAAGCAAAGAAAGAAAGGGGATGGTATGGACGTTTTACATGTCGGGATGGTATGTGTGGTTGTGTGGGAAATGAGTGCTCGGGATCGGGTCGGGCTCGATGAAGGTTGGGGGCGGGTGGATGGAGGGGGGAAAGGGAAAGATGAAGATGGGGGGAGGGAAAATGAACGCATGCAGATGCGGGGGATGATGAAAATGGAGATGTAGCAACAGCAACCGCAGCAGCAACAGCAGCAGCAGCAGTAGTAGTAGTAGTAGTAGTAGTAAGCCCTAGTAAACTTTTCTTATCGTCGTGATTGTTGCTTTTTTTGGTTTTATGTAAACTTTAGATTTGGGGGATTGAAGTTATATGTGGGAGGTTTGATAGATGGAATGTTGGGGCGAACGGTTAGAGTGGGTATTCAAATTTTACGGTTTTTGAGTTGTCCCCGTGTAGGGCTTTCGATGGGGAATGTCGGGCTGGAAATGGTGGTCGTGAGGCTGCTTGCCTGCTATGCTTTCACATGCTCGGGAGGAGAGAGAGACCGCTGGTCAGCCGCCCCCCGTGCACGTCATCTGGGCAAGCCAAGCTGCCATACGTCGCGCGCGCGTGCGCTTTGCGGGTTTTCTCTCTATCCGATTGTAGGCAGCTGATTTACACACATACATAGCTAGTGTGTTCACGTACGATACAACGAGCTTCTCTTTTTTGGGGTCTCCTCGAGGCGCGCGGTCGTATTTGGCAGCGTAACGATTGCTCTGATTAGCGAAGCAAGGATCAGGGAAAGCGCGTTCCCGACCCTGACTACGTACTACATACTTACCCTCATCAACTCACTCTCGTCGTCCATCTCTTCCGCGCGGACGAACTCACATCGCGAGCGAGCGACGACGACTCGGTGATTGATCCCTTGCACAGACAAGCACGCACGCATACAGTTCGCGCGCCAGCACGTTGCGCGGGAGCGGAGACCGCCCGCCGCGCCTCCATCCGTCAAAAGAGACAAACTGCAAACAAACCCCAGTTGTACTTGTTTTCCCCCGCAACAGCCAACAGCCACTACGTACATACATCCATACATACGGCCCCCAACCACCGGCGCGAGCAATTACTACACACACACACACACACACGACGACGACGACGACGACAACGACGACGGCAACCACGCACACAACCAACCCTACGTCTATTTTTCTCCGTCCCCCACGTTATTCCCTTTTTCCCCTTCTTCGCCTCATCCTCTTTCACCCCCTCCCTTCCTTCTTCTTTGACGTATCCCTTCGCAAACATCACATCACCGTCGCCATCATCCCCATTCCCCCCCAACCCAATGCCCCCCACCACTCCGCCAACCGCCGCTCCTCCGACGGCGAAGCCACCACCACCGCTCTACGCACAGCAACCGGCATACAGCTTCACCATCCCCAGCCTGCACAACGACGACGGCGACGACGGCGACGGCAACGCCACCGGTGTGCAGTTGGAGTGCCGTGTGTACCATCCGCCCGGTTTTTCTGCGGCGGGTTTGACGGTGCAGGCGAATGATGCGGCGGGAATGCGAGGTGGTGGTGAGGAGGGGGAGTATGGAGATGGGAGGAGGAAGGGGCCAAGGATGGGGAGGCAGAAGGCGGCGATCATAGCGCATCCGTACGCGCCGCTGGGCGGGAGCTACGACGATCCGGTCGTGGGGAATGTGGGGGCGGAGATGCTGGCGGCGGGGTGGGTTGTGGGGACGTTTTGTTTTCGGTGAGTGTGAGTGGGTGGGTGGGTGTTGTGGTGGGGGTGGTGGTGGTGGTGGTGGTGGGCTCTCTCTCCCTCTGGCTCTCTCTCTCTCTCTCTCTCTCTCTCTCTTCTGCCTACTTAGCGCACATCTCTGTCTCTGTGTCCTTTCTCCTTTTAGAGCACGTCTTCATACCCCGAGACAGGCTGCTGACGAACGCGGTGTGTCTCATTCCGAGCGAAACAGCGGCGCACACGCCGGCGCCCATCATCACGGCTCCTCCGACCACCGTCGTCACCAGCAGCACCACGGCCACGGCAAAACGAGCTGGACGGGGAAGCCCGAGGTGCAGGATTACATGTCGTTCGTCGGGCTGATGGTGGAGTACATGCGTTCGCTGCACGATGGCCAGCAGCAGCAGCAGCAGCAGCAGCATCATCATGGATCACCATCATCATCAAGCCCCGCCACGGGAGCAGCGGACGAACCCAGCCACGCCAACAACAACAACAACGACGACGACGACAGCGAAACCAAACAACCCCCCGTCGCCAGCACCACCACCCACCAAGACGACGAACAAGAAGGCCCCCCCGCCGCCGCCACCGCCGCCATCCCTCTCGACCTCGACCTCATCCTCGCCGGCTACTCGTACGGCTCGCTCGTGGCCTCGCACCTCCCGCCCCTCCCCTTCCTCCTCGCCCACTTCTATCCCTCCACCTCCACCTCCACCACCACCACCACCACTCCTCCCCCAACAACAATAGCGCCGCCGCCACCGCCACCGCCGTGTTTCCCCCGCCGCCCCGCCGCCCACACCATCCTCCTCCGCGCCCGCCGTCTCGCCGCCGAGACGCTTCTGGCGGAATCCCGAGAGCACCAATCCGGCGGCAGCCCGCCGGTGACGATGGGCGGCGAAGAAGAAGAGAGTGGTAGTGGTGATGGTAATGGTAGGGCTGCTCGCGCGGCGCGGCGGAAGAGTAGTGGTGGTGGCAAGGATGTGAAGGTGCGGAGGAGTTTGGACGCGGCGAGGGAGGGGGCGGAGAGGTTGGTGAGGAGGGCGTGGGCGGCGCCGGATCAGAGTCGTCGTTGTTCGCATGGGCGGGAGGGGTCGGGGTCGGCTTCTGCTTCTGCTTCTTCTGCTTTTGCTTTGGCTGGTGGTGGGGAGGGGGGGAAGGAGGAGGGGGACGGCGGCAACGCAGAAGAAGGGAAAGAGGAGAGCGGAGCCGGGCAGCAGGCGGAAAGAAGACAACAACAGGTGACGATGGCGATGCCGCCGCCGCCGCCGCCGCCGCGTTGCGAGCTCGCGTACCTGCTCGTCTCGCCGCTCCTGCCGCCCACGTCGCTGGCCATCGCGCCGGGATTGGTGGCCATCTCGCTACCCGCCGTTCCGTCGCCGTCGTCGGTTTTCGCCGCGGCGGGGCGGAGGCTTGGTTTCGCCCCCGCTTTGGGTGGTGGTGGTGATGCCGGTGGCCCGTCCGACCCGCTGCTACGTTACCCGACGTTGGCGGTTTTCGGCACCGAGGACGCCTTCACGAGCGCGAAGCGGCTGACAAGGTGGGCGGACGGCATGAGGCAGGCGTCGAGGGCGCGCGAGCCGGGGTTCGAGGGCGTCGTCGTGGAGGGGGCGTCGCATTTTTGGCAGGAGAGGGGCGCGATGGCCAGGCTGAGGGGGGAGGTGAGGGGGTGGCTGGGGAGGCTGTGATGGATGGTTGGTGTGACGACGACGACGACGACGACGACGACGATGACGACGACCCTTCCTCTCCCGCGCGGCAAGGTCGTCGAGATACGTACGCCTCTTCCCCCTTCCTCTATCTAAGCAAACGGGGCATCCAGCAGCGCCGCGGCGGTATGCGGTTGACGTGCGGCCGTCGACGAGGGCGGTGCCGGTGTTGGGAATATTCTATTAAATGCCAAGTGTGTTTTACCAGAGACTGCTAGCGAAGATCTCCCATACAGGAAAAGTCCACACGCTCGCTCCAAGCTACTAGAAAACCAACATTCAACACCAAAACAGAAAGCACAACCGTCACCCCAAGAACCTCCCTTCCCCAAAGCCAAACCAACTACCGGCCACCTCGCCTCTCCCTCTTCAAGTCCTGCTGCGCCCTCTCAACCCCCCTCACAAACGCCTCCTTCACCCTACCCTCCTCCTCATCATCCAGCACCACAAGCGCGCCCCCAGCGCCGCCCCCCTCCGCATCCCTCAACCCCCTCAAAAAAACCCCCGCCATCTCCCCCACCCCATCCGCCCCAAGCACCCACCCCTGAAAAACATCATACACAAACTGCTCGACCATCCCCATCCCCATCCCCCCCTTCTTCAGCGCCATCAACGCTTTACCACCCAACCCAAACAGCGCCGCCAGCCTCCCCACCACGTGCCCCGCGCCCGCGTCCAACACGACTTCCTGCCTCAGCAGCGCTCTGCGTATGCTCGCGATCTGGCTGCCGGCGCCCGGATCGATGTCGTCCAGCGCGAGCAGGTCGGCGACGCCGAGGTCGGCGGCGCGCAGTGTGGTGAGAGGGATGTCGGCGATGATGGCGGACTGGGAGATGGCGCCCCAGGCGAGGATCTCGCGGTGCCCGCGGTAGCGCATGCCTGGCACGAGGCCGCGGGCGCGGGCGGCGGCGACGAGGGGGCGGGCGGGGAAGAGGGCGTTGGTGTTGTTGTCGCTGTTGTTGTTGTCGTCGTTGTTGGTGGCGGACGCGGCGCGCGCGGCGTCGATGACGGCGACGTGCGGGTGCAAGCCGTCGGCTTCGGCGCGGCGGGCCTTGTGCAGGGCCATGATGAGCGAATCGGTGCACGAGATGAAGGGGGACGAGAGGGTGTGGTGCCAGCAGTGCCACGACACGAAGACGGGGAGGATGGCGCCGTGGTAGTCGGTGGGTGGCGCGGGCGCGAGGGATTGCCCCGGGATGCTGAAGAGCCCGGCGCGGAAGCCGGTCGGGGAGTTGAGGCCGCCGCTGGCGTCGTGGTAGACGCGGTAGAGGAGGGCGGGCGGGTTGGCGGCGGCGCGCTTCGTGCTCGGCGGCGGAGAGGCGGGGGCGTAGCTGAGGGAGGTTTGGGCGGGGCGGTAGGGCGTGGGGGGGTCGGAGGAGGAGGAGGAGTCTTCTCCGTCTGAGTCTTTGGCTGAGACGACGCTGGATGGGGATTCTTGGCTCGAATTTGGAGGTGATGACGTCCCGTTTGAGACGGACGAGCATTCGGACTTGGCGGCTTCTGCAAGCTGGAGGAGAATGTTATCATCCCCAATTGAAGATCTGCTGGCCAAAGGAGAATCGTTTGGAGATTCTGGTGGCGCTTGGCGGCTACGGTCCAGAGCATCTCTGGCGCGGAGCAGTTGGCCGAGAAACCAGGTGTCGTGAGTGGCAATCCTCTCCGTCATCTTTGTGAACTTCGAACTGAGCCGTTTCTGTTTGAGATGAACGGCCCGTGGCCTTAGTTCGACTCCTGCGCGAAGAGCGGCTGCCTCGTATCCAGCGCGTTGACCTAGCCATTCTATGTCGGGGTTATAAACCGGCCGGTTCCTGAATATGTAACGCCAGGTTGTCCATTGGGAGTTTAACTGCGCGGGTCTAAAAGAAGCGCCTGGCGGGACCTGAAAGTACTCGTTCATGACTTTCGTGATATCTTCGGACGCTGCTTCGACTTCATAAAATGTGCAGATGAGACATAGAGCTTCCCGTTCTTCAAACGTCCATTCATGCGGGCTTGCGTGCTTTCGCCTTTTTGGAAGCTGGCCAGCGTGCTCGCGGTAGAAATTCGCCATAGAAGCTGGCGTAAGCTTCTCTCTAGTATATGTTGAACTTGTAGAGGGCGGCGGGTGTTCGGGTGTCGAATATAGGTCGTTGCCAAGCTTTCTCTTGCGACTTTGAGGAGTGGTGGTGGCGGAGAAACTGCCACTTGCCGGAGCTCCGCGCTTTACAGCGAACTTTGCGAGAAGAGATGCCAGATCTTCCTCGTCACTCGAAGGTGGTTCATCTTCCAGCTCTGTAGCGTTGGGGTAAAGCTGTTGCTCCGAGCTCGCGACAATGCTTGGAGGGTCCTGCCCGTTTGCAAACTGTTCAAGTTGTATGATTCCATTGGCCATTCGAGCTTGGTTTGTCGGATCCTGCGGTGCTTCGCTTGGACGGTTCTCGGCCTCGTCATCTTCTTTCTTCACCGGGCTGCTGGTGGGCTTCTCATTCTTCACCTCAGGTTGTGAAGAGTACGGCACTAAGTCAACCTCTCCACCCTCCGGTGTGTTGCGCGTTACCGGATGTGAAGTCGTAGGAATAGGAGATTCGTCTTTGACTTCTTGTTCGACTGACGCAAGCGGGCGGTCGGGAGTACGCGGTGCTTCCGTTGGCGAATTCGAGGGCTGGAAGAAGGAGATTCTGCGAAATGTTGCGTTGATGTTTAAGGAAGACTCCACCCATCGGGCAGAGTTGCCGCCGTCTGCTTTGGTGAAGGAAGGCATGTTGATGTTGGTGAGCAAGATGACTGGCTGAGTTGAATAACTGAGCTGGATGGCTGAGCGCAAGTAATTGTAGAGGGTGAATGAAGGACGGTTACGGCATTGACCAAATAGCGAATGGCTGGGCAGAAGTACTGTACAAGGCTAGCGAAGTGGGTAAAAGTGTAAGCGGCGGGCAGTAATTTAGACCCTAAGAACGGAACCGTGGGTAGATGCTCGGCAAAGCTTCTAGAAGCATATAATCCAGGGTCCAGTAGCGAAAGACAGCAATACCCAAGAAGAGAAGGGGCGTAGAGCCAGGATTCGAGAGCCGAGCCATCTATCTCACCATACACATCCGCCCGCGACCGAGCGCGCCTCCCAACCACACACCCTTCAAGCCGAGGTGACCTCCGCATCATCCTTCCACTGCTCCTCCTCCCCGCCCTCCTCCCCGCCCTCCTCCTCCTCGTCCTCCCCCCACACCCCCCTCCTCCTCTCCCACCCCCACCCCCACGGTCTCGGCTTCTCCACCCCCACAACCCAACCCGCCCACGCCTCCACCGGCCCCCCCAACAGCACCCACACGCGATTCCCCGCCCACCCCAGCACCGTTACCGCCACACCACCCAGCATATCCGCGACCCAATGGTTCGCCGTGGCCAGCACCGTGACGCCCATCGCCACCGGCCACAGCCAGGCAACGCACCTCAGCCACCCGTGCGGAGCGAAGCGCGCGAGGCACGCGGCGAGGAACAGCGCGGTGCCGAAGTGCAGCGACGGCATGGCGGCGATGGTGAGCTGGAAGCGGTTGTGGGTCCACGCGGAGCCGGAAGTCCCCGAGCGGTGGAGGGTGTCGACGTAGCCGTAGGAGGGGGGGAGGAGGCGGGGCGGGGTGACGCGGGTGGTGGAGAGGACGAGGAAGGCGAGGGCGTTGTTGGTGGCGAGGGTGCGGCGGATGGGGCGGTAGGTGCGTGGGGGGAGGTAGGTGTAGCTGTGACGCACGTGAGTATGGTGTGGAAGGGAGGGAGGAGAGGATGAATGGTGCAAACGTACGTGTAGACGAGGAAGACGACGCCGACGGTGATGTGGGAGTAGTAGATGTTGGCGAGGATGGGCATGAGCCATAGGAGGTGGTTTAGGATGTATTGTTGGAGGGGAAGCTCGATGGCGATGTGCAGCCGCTTCTCGAGGGAGAGGATGGCGAGGGCGTGGGCTTCGGCGCGGGCGAAGACGGCGTCGTTGTTGCGGATGAGGGTTGCCGTTAAGGCGCGCGCGAGTTGGTATACCCTGCTTTAGTTAGATGGTGGATTATATTCGTTTTAACGGGTTTCGTACCAGTAGGTGAGGTTCCAGTACCAGATCTCTATTAGGAACGGGAATTTAGCTAGAAAGCGTGAAGCGAGGTTCTTGCGAAAGCGCGTGTTATTTGGATAGTACGGCCGCGGCTCTAGCTGTGGAGAGGCGGCACGTCGCGGGAGTAAGGGCGCGTGGAGCTCTCTGTCGCCGTCGCGGATAGCACGGCGTCTGTTAATAAGAGCACCTGCTGTAAAGGCAAGTACTATAGCTGTTTCCAGTCAGAATTTCAAAGTGCCTGGCTAAGCTCAGTGCCGCGTGTGTGTGACGTACAACCGGGCTCGATCACGTTCTTGAGGGCGCTCATGATGTAGCTAGATATCCCATTCGTTTTAAAGGGGTTGGACACTTAGGAGATTCGGAAAGAGCGACGAGGATATAGGAAGATAACCGTAGAGTAGAAGAGGAAACAAGCACCAAGGGGGAGAACGAGAGCGGACAGAAGTGAACAGATACACGGAACGAGTAAGAGCAGGCATTAGCGGGTCCCGGAGGGATGGAATCAGGCAGTCCAATCATCAGTGACACCAAGTCGTCAGCAGGCAGGCACGATTCTAAGCTTCGGAAGGCCGGCAAAGCCATAAGGCTGCGTGGTGCTTAACTGGCTAGCACCTTCCCGCTAAGCTCGTAAGCCTGTCCCACAGCTGCCGGTGGTCCCATACGGCAGCGTGGCACGCGGACGCGGCGTCGCTTCTGCGTCTGCGCGATGCTTGGCTGTGAGGGTATACGCGTCGACGCTAAACGGCGGTCGCAGCCTTCATCGGCCGTCGGTCCAACGCACGACTGCCACGCACTGGGTCAGATGGAAGTGCTAACGGAAACATCCGAGGCTCCGAAGAGTCCGACACGGAAGCAGAAAGTTGCGGGATCCGGAGGCTGGAACACGGAGAGAGAGAGGTGATGTGGTGCGCTGGGTCGAAGACGGCAGAAGAGCCGGGCGGGCCGGGAAGAGCGACGCAGGGGCCAGCTCATGTCGTAGTCGTTAGGGATATCCATTACATTCAGCATGTGCAATGCCTCGGTCTTTCTTATTAATTACTCTCTTGCTCTTTTCCTGATTTTCCACGCCATGCCATTTTACAAACCAATGAACTTTTCGTAGCTTCGTCTCACGCTCGTCTAGTCATCACCGGCCTTGAACGAGTCCACCGCGCGCACAATGGCGTAACTGGTTGCCGCCGCTAATGCCCCCACAAGCAGTGTCTGAAACGCGCTGTACCAGCATGTCTTTCTCGGGCAGCTAGTCGCGCTTGCCTTGACGTAACCGAAGATGAGCAGAACGACAACGGTAATGGCGATGGACGTGAACAAGGCATGGTGGATGTCGTTGAGGAAGAAGTACGGAAGCATGGGAACAAGTCCGCCTGCACGCAGTTAGAATCTCCGCCCATGAGAGGCTAGCAGAGTAACTTACCAAGAAAGTAGGAGAGGCCCATGACGAGTGCCGAGATCCACGCGCGGTTCAGCGCCGGCTTCTCGAGCTTAAGCTCGAAGTCCATCATAAACTACTCGAGTTAGTCCGAGTCCGCAATCGCAGAGAGTGAAAAAAAAAAAAAAAAAGCCTTACCTTAACCCACATCTCCTTGTCTTTTCTGAGCGCCTCGACAACCGGACGCACCGTCTCCCGCGAAACGTTGTACTCGTCGAAGATGTCGTAGATTTCTTCCTCTTCAGCCTCGGGCATCTCCTCAACCTCACGCCTCTCTCGCGCCTCCTCGACCTGGTACGTCTTGCTCTCCGTTACAGCGGCCAGGTATGCGCCGAGGCCCATGCTAATGGCGCCGCTGAAGAGCTCAGCAAGACCGCCTAAGATGACCAGCCGAGTAGAGCCGATGCTGAAAAATATTAGTCTTCCATTTCTACCTCGAAAAAGAAAGGGTATCAAAAGAAGCAGAACAAAATTCCAGTGCATCCATTGCATTTTCCAACAGAAGCAGGCAACCGAAGCTCCAGGCCGAACCAGCACTCCAACCGCCAGCCGTAACATGGCCGACTGCTGCAGCGCTAAACGACGCTCCTCTCACGGGCATGCGACAGCGGATAGCAGAGAGAAAATAAAGTAGAACTCACGAGGATAAGCCGGCAGTCAAGGCGAAGGGGACGGTCAAGCCATCAGCGAAGCCGATGATGGTGTCGCGAATCATGGCGCTGTTGTCCGAGTGCTTCTCCGGGTGCCGTTGCGACTCGGAGGCGGGGAAGGTGAGGTACTGGCCCGGCTTGGGCAGGAGAGCTTCGCGAGACATGGTGGCGAGGAGGAACCGGCGCGCGAAATACGTGGATCAGATGCTGGAGAAGCTTGGGGCAGACGGAAAGCGGATATCGAGAGGGGAGAGCTTGGGATTCGAACGGCGGCAGTGGTAGAGTCGGGGTTGGCGGATTTGTTGTACGGCTTATGGGACGCCTCGGTGGTGTTTCCGGCCAAGGAGGAAGGCGCAGCGCAACGGACAAAGAAGTCAGAGGACGGAGCTAGAGGTAGAGGAGAGAGGAGAGCTTCAGATTAGCTTTATAGCAATGAACAGAAAAAAAAACGGCCGTAGTCCGCTCGGTCGCGCAGCTTGCGCGCACTTCTACAAGAGAACGCGGCTGCCCGAGGCGCACGGCCAATCACCGCCCGTTCATTACACACCAGCCGACCTCAGGCCCCGGTGGTGAGACGCCCTCCCCGCTGCATCGGACATACCCCCCCGGTCTCGGCCTCGGCCTCTCATCATGCATCATCGGCCTCATCGGCTTCCACGCGGTTTGCGGCCATCCCGGTTCATGCCTCTTGCCGGCACAGCCGCTCGCCACTTGAACCAAAACCACGACTCCATCTTCAGAACTATCACACAAATAAATCCATGTAGATATTCTAAGAGTATTTAACCGATCAACACGTCGCCCTGTACCAGCACATTGGCATTTGTCTTCCCAAAGCGGCCATCGCTACTAACAATGAACCGACGGACAAAGACATGAAAATATACCAAAACACCAACGCAGGACACGCCACCCCTCCCAATCCTCACAAAACCCGTCACATCCCCACCTCTCCAAACGCCCAAAGAAAAAAAAAAAAGAAGAAGAAAAAAAGATGGCGTTAAACCTAACAACCAACAACCGCCCTCCCCCACCCGTCTCCCCCTCCGCCATTATTCACCACCCGCCATGCACAATCACCACCCTCCTCCACACCCTCTCCCCCCCAACCGCCTACGCCTACGCCTACCTCCACACCCTCCCCACGACCCTCACAACAGCCCTCTTCCTCCACCCAACCCCAACCACCCCACCACCACCCCGCCTCGTCGCCGCCCACCTCTGGCCCCTCCTCATCACCACCATCTACACGATCCACGACTCCTCCTCTTCCTCCCCCTTGCCTTCGTTCCTCCTCGACATCCCCCCGCCTCTGTTGTTCCTCGCAATCCCCTCGTACAACACCCCTCCGACGACGACGACGACGACGAAGACATACCTCCTGGCAACCTACCAAACCCTCTTCGCGACGCTCCTCGCGCTGCCCGTCGCCGTGCTGGGCGGGTTGCTGGGCGCGTATCACGCGTACGTTCTCGCGCCCGTGTCGGTGTTCGTCGTGGGCCGGGCGGTGGGGGCCGTGGGGGGTGCGGGGGCGCGGGCCGCCGTGGTCGGGGGGTTGGTGGGGGAGGTGGTGGGGGTGGTGAGGAGGGGGTTTGTGGAAGGGTTGAGGAGGGGGTGTGTGGAGTGGGTGAGGGCGTGTGTGGAGTGGGTGAGGTGGTATGTGGAAGGGTTATGGTGGTGGTGGTTTGAGACTACCTACGTTTACTCGAAGTCTGAGTAAAAACGCATGGGCGGGCGTTGGCGGCCGGATTGATTCGCGGGAAATGAGGAGACTATTGTTTGGGGAATGGGCGGAGGAGGACAGAACGGAGGGTACATATGGCACAAGGGAAGAAGACTTTGGAATGCCAAGGCAGAGATGAAATACCGCGGTTGTCTTGTGCAATCTCTTAGGCACTACTTACTTACTCCGCGTTCTGTTTTTCCTTCCCTTTTCTCTTGGCTTTCCTATCTTCCCTTTCTTTCCGTTTGGCTTTTTCTATGGCCTCGACCTCTCTCTTCCATTTTCTGGAGTTATGTCGGGGGGCATCAAGCGTGTACTTGTGCTTCTTTTTGACATGCTCCCGCAGCCGCCAGAGCGTTTTGTATGGCTCATCGTGTCTCTCGCAATCGGCATGAGGACATGCCAAACTAGACCTATCCCAGAAGGGCTTGTCGTCGTCTCCATCCTCATCATCCGCCACGTCAGTGTCGCCCGGCTGCGGGTCCGTATGCCGCGGATGTGCCTTTGCAAGCTTTTGGCCACGTTTAGCTTTAGCTTGGGGCGGTCCTTGCGTCGAAGGTCCTTCTCCAACATCCCCTTCAATAACAATAGGCTCTTCTCTTGCGCCATCGTGACCCGCTTGCGTTCCTTCCACCGACTCTTCACTAGCCGCCGCTCGAACCGTTGAGTCTTCCCCAAATAGCTCTGCACACCGTTGCATTGCACGAGCAATAACGGCCTCGTTGAAGCCACCGAGCGAGGATGCCTTACCGAGGATGTCGCGCCAATCCTTCAGAGGCCGGGCTTTCCCACCAGGACGTTTATACGGATGGATACCGTCGCTGTCGTCCGAGGATATGCTAATCGACCGCGATCGCGCAAGCATAGTAGCTGCCGAAGCGGAAGGATTGGTCGGAGTCGGTGGCCTGGAGCTATCGGGCTCGGGCTCGGGCTCGGTGGTTTGCGCTCGGCTTGGGGGGTTGCTGCCTGCGGTGGCATCCGGAAGCTGACCATCAGCCGCGAGCTGCGCAAGACGCTTCCTCACCATGTAGTACGACTCTCCGGGGAGCCTTTCCCATTTCTTCGGACGGCCTCGTCCCCGTTTCTTCGTGGAAGTCGACGTCTCCTCGCCTTCGGTGACGTAGGGCGTAGAATCGGGTCCGGGAGTTTGGCTGGCTGATTTTGGTGGTCTGCCTCTTCGGCGCTTGACCTTGGCTTCTCCCTCACTCGCGCTTTGATCTGTTTTTCGCCGTTTCGTACTGCGAGAGCGAGACGTTTCTGTGTCAGTTGCAGTTTTGGACCTGCGAGGCTTTCTATCGGGGCCCCGACCACGGCCACGATCATGGACGCCCATGAGCACGTCGTTCAATTTGCTCACAATGGAGCGAGAGGTTGGTCCAAGAATTTCATACGCCCGATCATCGTCCAGGATGAATTCCCGGCGGGAACCAGTGGGTGTGGCTGCACGGCTTGCACTAGCTTCGTGTTTGGGCCCCTGTCCATCAACGTCCATCTCCTCTATCGCACCCGCGTCACTTGAGCTCCCGCCCGAGGTTGAACGTGTCTCCTCAGCCTCTAGATCCTTGTCGTCCTCCCATTCTTTTTTGTCCCACTTCTCCCTCGCATTTTTTTGTACCAATCCCACCAAAATCTCTTTGATGTCCCGAATCGGCCTCTGCCGCTCGTGTCCAGGCCGGCGAAATGTGAATTCCTCGTCCGGATCAATCGTAGGTAGGATAGTGAAGCGCTCGTAAGGCCTTGGGACGTGCTCCGGCGCCAGCGGCCATGCCGTCCACATTCTCGCGGGCTTCCATTGCTTGTCGTCGTCGCTTTCGTCAGCAGCAACTCCGGCCGCCTCGCTCTCGGCCTTCCTAGCAGCCTCTTCGGCGAGGAGGCGGCGCTTCAAGGCATGGACGTCGTAGAGGTGCAGGCTCAAGTCCTCGGCGCGCAGCTTGACCAGTGACTCGGCGAGGGCGCGCTCTGGCTGAATGTACCTGCGGTAGGTCTGCCATTTGCCGTGAAACCTGGGGCGGTTGCCCTCGCCGTCCGAGTCGGTATACTCGCTGCCGGACTCGTCCTCGTCGTCGGCTGCTGGGGTTTGGCCGTCATTGCGCTCGTCGTCGTCATCGGTGTCCGGGACGGGCGGCGGGCTGGAGGGCAGCGGCAGGCTCGAAGAGCGGAAGTAGGGCGACTCATGGCGGGGATCGGCGGGGGCCTGGGGCGGCAGCGGACCGCCAAACAGAGACATGTTGTTGGGTGATGGGGCACATGTTTTCGGTGGGCGGCGGAAGGATCAGCGAGCCGTTGCGAGCCGTGGGGTTGCACGGCAGAGTGGAGCGTGGCGCCTGTCGCAGGTCCCTGGGCTGCGGCCGTGTTTCGAAACCCACCAGCGTGCAGGGATTGCGTGTGATTTTTTTGCGATGGGACCACAGGACGGGGGTCATAAGGCAGCGGCGATCGCATCACATGGGGCGGGCTGATTTGCCGGGTGGGTGGGCAGCGTCGTCATCTCCCGCGCTCACGACCCAGCGCCCCAGCTACGTGGTGCTCAAGGCTCTGCCCTCCGCGCAATTACTGCTGCTGCGCCTTAGCATCCTTGAGCCGCTCCCGCCCTCCCTCTCCTCTTCCTCGACGCCCCCGCGACCGAAGCCCCGCTCGAAGCAGCAAAATCCCGCGAGATATGTGCGCCTGGCGCGTCCGCCTTCCTGCCGCGAATCTGCGGTAGCACGACTCCCAAGACGACATGGCCTCGGCCCTCTCCACGCCCCCGAGTGATCCTCGACACTCGACCTCATCGCAGCCCTCGCAGTCCTCCTCCACCACCCTGCACTCCGCCCACGATCCCCACCGCCACGATCATGCCGACCCGACCACAACCAAGCGGCGGAAGCTGTTGGGCCGCGTCGACGCCCCCTCCGCCGCCGCGCACAACACCGACACGAGGCCGCAGGGGCTGCTGGGCGCCGACTTGGGAGAGCGCGACAAGAGGCGCCGCCTGCCCCGGCGACCGGGAGGCTTTCTCCTGGATGCCGCTCTGCCCGGGTCCAGCGCGCGCCGCCGCTCTCGGGAAACCCGCGCCGAGGAGTCGGAAAAGCGGGCGGGAAGCCGGCACTTGAGCAAGAGCCCCTCGTCTCACGACGGCTCCCGCAGAGCCTACAGCAGAGGATCGTCTTCCCGGAGCCGTCCACTCAGCGGCGACACGGACGTTGGCCCCTCCAGCAACGGCCATGCGCCCGAGGAACACGGGGCAAGGACTCCAGAGAATCGCCAGGCCAAGGCGCAAGTCATGGCAGGGCTGGGGATTGACGTGGATGGCGCGAACGAGTATGGGGAAACCGCGGTGTCGCCGGCAAATGCTGGTATTGACCCCGCGCAGATTATCAACATGGCTCTGAATTTGAGCGAGAGTAGGAGACGGAATTTGGGCCATGGCCAACTGGCCGCGCCATCGATGCCTCGCAGTAGAAGAGGAACCGCTTCAGGCATAGGGCCGAACACCCCCATGCAAGGGAGCTTCTACGACTACGGCGTTGGCGGAAGCCTCAAGCAGCACCTGCAGCAACAGCGGCGCATATCGCGCAACATGTCCCCTACCGGTGGTCGGTTGAGCACACCCGGCTCTCGACATGTCTCCATGCCAAGTCCTAACGCTCTCATGGATACCAGTCTCGGACCGCAGCATGGCTATACTTTCACAGCAGCAACACTGTCCCGAGCAGAGAAAGCAAAGACTTATGTCGAGCTGGGAGCAGAGTATCGCCGATTACTACAAAACCTTCCGCCGCTCAAGCCCGATAGTGAAGCTGGCTATACTTACAGTGCGTTCAGTTCCCCTGGCAGCCCGAGCGTAGAGTTAAGAAAAACCCTTTCACGCACAGGTCCCGATCCCCTTGGCCGACGGTACAATCCTCTGCAGTTCATCCGTAACAGGAAGCTTCGAGGCCGCGAACGAAGACAACTTCATCCCGATGTCGTCGATTTTGAAGACATAGACCGTGTGAAATTGTGGGTTGACAATGTGGAGCAAGCAGCTTCTCAGCAGAGCTATCGGCAAGAGGACAAGGTCCTTCTGCCTCCGTTCATACCGGATCCCACGTTCCGGGGCAGCACGGAACAACCGCAAGAGGGTGGCAAGAAACCGAGCATCCTTTTGGGAAAGCAGAAACGGCCTCGTATGGATTGGTTTACCTTACCGACCGAGTTCTTGGCCGATGCGATGTGGCTGGAGCAAGACAGTCACAAGAGTTTGATTGAAGACAGAAATGGCAACAGGATTTTCCCTTCGCCACGTTCAACCAGTGTGATCAACCCTCGTCTGAGCAAGGATCAAACTAGACCTAGCATGGACAGACGGCGCGTGAGCACTGCAGGCTCAATGGCTGGTGGCGGCACCTTCTCAGAACCTCGGTCCAACTACTCCAGCGAAGCCGAAAGCCACAGAGGTCGTAAGAAGCGTCACTTCCTCCACTCTCACCGAGAAGATAGCCCCGAACGTGGAAAGCGACTTGGCTGGATCTCTCGAGGCCGCTCAAGTAGCTCCTCGGGTCTTTCTTCAAGCGACGACGATATGAGCGCTAGACGAAAGAAGCACGACCGTAGGCTGAGCACTCAGGATGAGAACATCGGTCCTCTGGAACGCCATATGAAGACACTGTTGGAAGACGACGCCCGAGCAGAGAGCGGACTCTCCCCAATCATTAGCTCTCCGGAGAAGCATTGGGGTGCTAGCAAGGCGAAGGCACCAGCGCTCCAGCGGGTGGCGAGCGAGACTGAGAGTGATGTTGACCCCAGGGGTGGTGCTAGGAGAGCGACCCAGCGTTTGACCCTCATATCAAGCAATCAGGCAGAATCGCGCCCTTCTATGGACGGCCTCGATTCTTCGGTCCCTAACACACCCCTGTCGAAAACATTCAGCTTCGGTGCATCCTCTCCGCCGAGTCGCATCGCATCACCAGACCGCAGCAAGTCGAAGAGATCCAAACTGCCCTTCTTCCGTTCCGAGGGGAGTTCAAAGGCTCCCAAGACGGATACTTTGGACTTTGCCCCTGACTCACTCAGCCACAAACATCCCAGTGGAGAGTCCGCCGAGCCTGGACGCCTTAGCACTGACCAACCTCGCCGTTCAAACTCGTTGCCACGGCCCGCTCTATTGAAATCGCACAAGACAACTGACAGCCTCAGTAGCCTTGCGTCCATTCAAGAGGGCAAGATTAGCAGAGGTCGGAGAGAAGGCAAGGAGAAAGAGCCGAGCTCGGCCGTGACCAGGTTCTTCAAGGATGTGGGACGAGAGGGGTCCAAAGCGAGGAAGTTCATCTTCAAGAAAGACAAGCCCCCGGAGGAGGCAGATGAGGATTCGTCGTCCGACGACGGCGAAATGTCCTCTACGTCAGACACGGAAGAGGAGATGTCCAAGAGCGTTCTGAAGCGTCGTCCAAAGCCAGCCTCACGGACCGGGACAGACGCAGCTCTCTCGGATGCATCTGATATGTCAGAGCGGCCACAAGGATATTTCCTACCGACATTCAAGTCGGCCGCCTCGCAGGATATGAAGCGTGACCCGTCGGCTGCTTCATCCGAGCATCGGCGTGGCCGTACTCGTCCGTCGCGGTTCGACCGTCTGGCGCCTCCGCGTCTTGACACCAATGTCAGCCGCTCATCATCCCCAGGCGTCATTCAAGTACACCCGATGGGCAACAGCACCCGAGCCCATTCCGAGGGTCCAATCTCTCATTCCCGCTCTCCATCTGCCGTCCGTCGCCGCATGACCAAACGCCTGGAATTGCCAGGCGCAGTCGGACGCGCCGGGCTCCCCCCATCCGAGCTCTCCCACATCCCCGTCCAGCGCAAGTACAGCGACCGCTCGCCCGCCCGGCCCTCGCCCCAACGCCACTGGAGCATCACCGACGAGAACCTCTCCCGCCGCGCGTCGGCCCAACGTCCCTGCGCCGCCGCCGCCATCATCGCCAGCAACCGCACCGACATCGCCCGCATCCAAGCCCTCCTCCTCTGCTCGGGCATCAAGGCCGCCGAGCTCGCCCGCCGCGCCCACTCCATCCCCGACACCCCTCCCCCCTTCCTCACCCGCGCCGCCGCGACCGCAACCGAGCAGGCCAACGACGCCTCCTCCACCCTCGTCCCCTCCACCAAACACGAAATCCTCAAACACACGCGCATGGTCTCGTCGGTCGCCCGCAAGGAACAGCACGTCCTCGCCGCCCGCATCCTCGCGTCCGACCTCGAGGCGGGCTCGGCCGCGCTCGCGGCGGCGACGGAGCGCTTCCGCGCCCTCCGCATCCGCGCCCTGCACGCCCGCTGCGAGGCGCTGCGCATCGACCTCGCCGACCGCCTCACGCCCCGCTGCCACGCCTGCGCCGACGACGCTGACGCCTTCACGCGCGAGGTCACGAGCGGCGCCGCGCTGGCCGTCAAGGCGGTGGCGGATCGCGTGGATGCGATGGGCAGGGCGCGCAGGCGCCGCATGCGCTGGGTCCGCAGGGTGGGCTGGATGCTGTTGGAGTGGTGCGTCCTCGGTGTCATGTGGTGGGTGTGGTTGGTCGTTGTTGTGGTTAGGACGGGATTGGGCGCGGTGAGGGGCGTGGGCAGGGGCGTGAGGTGGTTTTTGTGGTTGGAGTGATTGGAAGGGGGATTGGGATTGGGATTGGGGCGAGGTTGCTTCGCTCTGTTCTCTCTACTACTCTCCTTCTCTCTTTCTCGTTCTCGTTCTTCTGCGTTGAATGAGTCTCTCTTCTCTTTCCTCTCTCCTCTTTCCTCTTTCCTCTCCTCTCTCTCTCTCTCTATTATGGTCCTTTTCCTGCGTTGGTTTAGAGGTTGGATTGGAGGAAAGAAAAGCGTAGTGTAGCGGAGTGAGTGAGTGGGTTGTCGTGTGTAGATCTGATACCCCCGTCGTCGTCATCGTTGTCGTGTGGTACACACCACAGTGGTTTTATACCTTCTTTCCTTTTATTTTTATTTTCCTTTACGTCTCTGCCATTCTACTCCCTTTAACTTTTCTCTGGTCTTCATGTGGTTTGAAGCGCGGCGTTTTGGGTGTGTGCGCCTTTTCTCTTCGTTCTTTTCCCCCCCACCCTCGGGCTATTTACAGCCACTCAACCGTAGTCTAGTAGTATTAGTAAGTCAGTTTTGTTGGGTCGGCGGTCGGTAGACGTTGATAAAACTTGGGTTAAAAAATTGGGGGTGGGCTTGGTTAATGGATTGCCGGCTTATGTAGGCGCGGCGGTATGCCATGTTTCGATTGGATGTTTGATACTGCCTGCTCTTCTTCGTTGGCGTATGTTGTACGTGGTATATACCCACTATTTTGTGGAATATGGGAGGTTCCAGTGCACATGTGTGAGACCCGGGCGATATTTAGGACGACGAGGTTCGTTTATTGATTCGGTATGGATGGGAATCTGTTGCTCGTCCGGGTGTTAGACGACTCAGGCTGTGGCAAGGAAGGCATTCTTTGTAAGCATTTGATGGCTTTCGGCAGTTCCTTCGATTCATCCATTTCCTTTTCTGCCGCCACTTCTCAGACATGGCAACTATAAGAACCATTTTTCTCATCCTCAGCTGCATGCATCCTTATTGCCATTCGTTCCGTGAATAACCTTGCCCTTCCCGCACCGACCGCCGAATTCGATAATATCCTTACGCACGCACGCCCCACAGCAACCGTAGTGGATCGAAAGAGTTTGAAAAAAAAAAAAAGAAACTTAAAGAAATGCCTTTTCATGTGAAAAAATGCCCGATGCAATCGCAACCCACCAACCAGTTTAAGATAAACGTCTGATCCGATTCGGTCTCATCGACCCCAAAACTCGCCCCACTTTCCTCTAGCAAGAAATCCCCAACCCAACCAACCCTTCTCTCAAAAGCTTCTCTCATCATCTATGCCCCTTCAATCATACCCCGCATCATCTCCCGCCGCCGCCGGCGTCTCCGGCATGCCGCCATAGCCACCCGGCGTCTCGGGATACTGCGCCGGCGTCGGCGCCGCGGCGGGCGTGGCGCCATATCCGCCGTAACCACCGCCGCCGCCAAAGCGCGGGGTGGGCACGTCGGCCGCGGGCGTCGGGGCGCTGAAGCCGCCAGGGGTTGGCGCGTCGAAGGCGCCGGGGGTGGGCTGTGCCCAGGAAGATCCGGGGGTGGGTTGCGAGTCCTTGTTGGGCTGATAGGCGGGCGTGCGGCCGCCGGCGGCGCCCCAGGCCGGGGTCCTGCCGCCGTCGTTGTACGACGTGGAGCCGGCGCCGTAGGGGGTGCGGGAGGAGGCGGACCAGGTGGAGGAAGAGGGGTTGCGGGACTGTGGTTCCATTGGAACGAAGAGCGGCTGCGTTAGAAGATCATTGCTGCGTCGATGAAAATGGGGTTAATAGGAGAAACTTACAGAGTCGCCGCCACTACCACCGTAGGCAGTGCTTCCACCGTACGCCGTGCTGCCGCCGTAAGCGGTGCCGCCACCATAGGCCGTGCGTCCACCGTCAGCGCCGTAGCTTGTCCTGCTGCCGTCATTGCTGCCAGCCCAGGCGGGGGTACGGCTTGAGCCAGAGTTCCAGGCGGGAGTGCGGCCGCCAGCTCCGCCGTATGAGGTAGACGAGCCACTTTGTTGCCAAGCGGGCGTACGGGATGGGGCGCCTCCCCAAGCTGGTGTTCTACCACCGGACTGTGCTCCCATGGGAGTTCTGCCACCAGACTGACCCCAACCTCCGGGAACGCGGGAGCCTGGAGTGGAGCCACCGTAACCGCCTTGACCCTGTCCACCGCGACCGCGACCACCACTTCCGCCGCCAATAGTTGCGCCGGTGATGGGATCCTTGATGCTCAGAGTTTCCTTCGGAACGGTGATGGTTTTATTCTTGGTATGCAGCTCGACACGAGCCTCAAGGTCGGTAGTATCCTTTACGATACCAAGCAGGCCCTTGTAAGCACCCTTCCGGACGATGACTGTCTTGCCGAGCATCCTATCACGACCCATTGTCTTGGGCGGGGCCATAGAGCCGGGGCCGTTAGGTCCATTTCGCAGATCCTGGCGTTGCAGGAGGGGGTTCATCTTGGATAAGTCGGGGCCAGCACTGCTGACCTTGCCACTCTTGGCGGCAACAGTGGTTACGTTGCCAGAGCGAACGACGAAAACACCGGCATTCTCTGCACGACTTTTGTTCTGAACGAAAAGGAAGCTGCGGTGAATGTGAAGAACACGGCCCTGGCGCTGTTCGCCACCGTATTCCTTGACTGTATCCTCAGTGCGGATCTCAGAACCATCCCGGTCAGTGGCGACGGCATTCTTGCGCCTGTCAATCCGATTCGAGATGTTCGACGGCAGGAGAGTGCGAACGGAGCCGCTTTGATCCAGAACACGCAGAGACTCGCGATCCAACTTGATGATGCAGGCAACTGTAGAAGCATCGAGCTGAACGAGGTCGAACAGATCGTACTTCGAATCGCTTTGCATACCGCCGCTGTCGGACGCAACGCGCAGATCACGGCTGAACACGGTGATTTCCTGATTGGTGGAGTCGGTGAGGAGAGTGACGCGGTCGTCCCTGATCTTGATGACCATACCAACTTCGTCGTGGTACTTGCTACCACCGACGACCTTGACATGGTCTCCTTCCTTGAACAGCTTCCGGAGCGATTTGACGGGTGCTTCCACCTGCTGACCCTTCAACTCGCCTTCTTGCACCTTGAGTGTCACGATGTCGTTGTGCACCGCAATGGCCTTGCCGGACACGCCTTGCTGCTCGCCGTGGTAGATCTCTACCATGTCGCCGGGCATGTAGTCGGCACCGGTAGATGCTTGCTTCAGGGTTGCCGCAAGAGCCGCAAGATCGAGGTTTTCGGTGCCGTCGTCTCCGCCAGCCGCGAACCTTGTGACTTCCTCCAGGCGCGGATTGACATTTTCGGTCTGAAGTTGGTTGAGCTTGACGGTCTTCTCGAGGAATCCATCAATGTAACGGTCCTTCTTGTAGATCCAGATTCGGTGGCCGGATAGAGAGTTTTCCTGGGTCAAGAACTTGAGATGCTTCTTCTTGGCTTCCGTCTCGCTGAACAGTCTCGGAGGAGGACGGGTCGTGAGAGCACCGGGGCGCTTGCGCTTGGCGTCGGGAAGGGCGTTGGGGTCATCGTGGAGCCCATAATCCAGACGGGGGATAAGGCGAATCGCCACCTCATTTCCGTTCGCCTCCACCTCCTGGACTTGAGCCAAGTCGCCAGCGTAGAGACTAACACCCTTGACACGGACGTACATGCCCTCTGTGAGCTCCTTCGACTTCTTGACTCGAAGCAGATCAGGCATCTCCTTGAGAGGCACTAGAACCATCTTGCTGCGGACGTAGCAGAACGAAATGTTCTCACAGGCGGCCATGACAGCGGCCTGCTTCCGAGCTTCGACATAGACGTAGCCAGCCGCGACACCGCCGCGCTCGAACACGGAGCAAATCTCAAGAGGTTCGCGGGTGCCCAGGCGATCTTCAAATCTCTTCATGATGTCAAACACAACTTCCTTCTCCTTTCCAGGCTTACATGACACACCCCAAATGGTCGGATCGTCGACACTCGGAAGGAGTAATCTCTGCGGGAGGACGTCGGCGTTCACGGCGGAGGCGCGGTTGCGTCCGTAGCGCTCTTTCAGCGCAGCAGCCTGCTTCTCGGCGTCCATGCTGGCCTCGAGCTCGCGTTGTCTGTCGAGTTCTCTGTGGCGACGGTCGTCGTTCTCGGCACCGGCAGGCATGTCGAGCAGGTCATCGGGGTGAGTCTCCTCCGGAAGTTCGTCGTCCTCGTCAAGTTCCTCCTCGTCTTCTTCGTCGACTTCGGCTTCCACATCGATGAACTGCAGGCGAGCATCACGCTTGCGGCGCTTGCGTTGGTGGCCCTAGCATCGTGTCAGCAAAACAATCATGCCATCCAGCGCACCTGGGGACCTACTACTACTTCCTCCTCGTCCTCGTCTTCCTCGTCATCCTCTTCATCTTCCTCATCATCCTCGCCGCCTTCTTCATCCTCACCACCTTCCTCGTCGTCCTCGGCGGCGGCACCCTCGTCTTCATCGGGGCTCTGGTGTCTGCTGGGCTTCTTGCCGCCCGTTCTGCCCGGCCTCACTTCATCCTCGTCATCGTGGTCGTATGCTCTGGAGCCGCCGTCCTCATTGTCGGAGCCAACAGGGGGTTCGTAGTTGAAAGGCTCATCATCAGACTCGGAGCCGGCAAGGTCGTCGCGGTTTGACATGGTTCAATTGCGCAGTGGCGCCGAGCGAGATTGGAGGAGGGGTACTTGGCGCGACGCGGGTCCGGGGGGACACGGTGCAGTGGGGGAGCGGCGGAGGTTGATGTTGGGTCGAGGGAGCGGCGAGGGTTGGAGATGTTTCTTTGTAGTGACGAAGTGAAGCCAAGGTTGCGGCAGCTGCGCGAGCTGACGGGGGCGCCGCGCCCGGCAACTCCCGCGCCCAGTCGCCGAACCCTCCCGTGACCTCCGGCTAATCCCCGGCGGATCGCACACGCACCGTCTTTCGCGCGCTCAACACCACGATGCTCTCCGAACCCTCCAGATGTCGGCCCCGCTGCATGTGAGCCACCCTTCTCTCAATCGCCTGCTCAGTGGTACTCATATCACCCCAGCATGCATGCACTCGCACCCCGGTGACTGCGCTTGCCTTTGCAGGCCGATTTATCCTCACTGCAGAAGGCCCATTTTTGCGCGTCTTCCTCAAGAACGGTTCGGACTGCCTCTTCACGGAGAAAATCTTTGAAAACCAGACGGTCCACGGGCTTGTAGTCGTCGATGCTTTCCGCCCGGATTATTCATCAGTAATCGCGTACGGAGGCCAGCTGGTGCGGTACCTGCGGCTTTCGCATGATGAAGATGCGCGTACATTTAGCCTGGACCAGGGGCCGGCCGCCCGGGTTTCAGACTGGGTTTTGGATCTCGCCCACCCTTTTCAAGAGCTTAACCCGCTCCCAAGCTCTTCTTCGCCTGCCACTGTGGCCGTCACTGCCCACAACCAAATCGTACGACTTTGCTGGACAAGCTCTTCGCCAAGTACTTTCCTGACCGTGTCCAACCTTACCGTCAGTTCGCGCTGCATCCTCTACTCCGCACATCTCTCTTGGCTCTTCGCAGCCAAGGTTCTTGTCGCCTCAGGAACCGCCTTCGGTGAGATCTTGGTCTGGTCCTGCGATTTCAGCGACCTCGAGAAGCCCCGTTCATGCGTCCACCACTTCTTCACCGGCCACGAGGGTTCCGTCTTTGGCGTTCAGATCTCGCCGCCCTTCTTCGTCTCGGAAGACCAGACACAATTGCTGGCTAGTTGCAGCGATGACCGCACGGTGCGAATCTGGGATATCTCCCGATTACCAGATGGAGGGGACTTCTCCACATCGGACGATGCTCTTGGTTTAGTGCAGGACCGAGAGACTGGCTTCGGCGCCAACGTCAACTCAGACCAAGACGACTGCCTTGCCGTAGCTTGGGGGCACACTTCGCGCGTATGGGCGATTCGCTTTGTTGAATTCTCCGCTAGCAACAGAGTCCGTCGCTTCGTCTCTTTTGGCGAAGACGCAACGAGCCGTGTCTGGGACCTCGACTGCACCCTGTCTGGACACGATCAGGCCCCGCAGCGCTTGAAAGTGGCCGCCAAGCTTATAGACACGCGTGCTTTTCACTCTGGGAAGAACATCTGGGCCATGGATTTAGCCGCTTCCCCGCAACCTGCAGGCTTCGAAATCTGCACTGGTGCGGCAGACAGTGCAATCATCAGCCATCACTGGCCCTGGATGCCCGTCGAGTCAGTTTCACCGCAGCCGACAACCGATGCGCATAGGTGCTGTTCCTTTGTCTCTGATCGTTTGGTTATATCCGCTACGAACAGTGGCAAAATCATCAGGGGCAGTAATGACAATGATGGCTTCGTATGGCATGTCATAGACCAGAATGACGAACTGAAGGGTTACTCGGTTTCAGTTGGCCTGCCGGAGTGCAGCCTGGCATTCCTGGCCGGCAGCAGCGGCAAAATCTTCGCATACCAGGACAGCACTCGCCAATGTCCCGTTGTCGCCCAAATGAATCGGAAAGTCGCTGGAATCTTTGCCTCCCATTTTCGCGGCTCAGATGGCGCGGGGTTCATCAGCCTCGTCGTCACAACGGTCGGGGCCAAGGTTGCTGAAAGCTTTCTCTTCTCATGGAATCCTGAATCCTTTGGTCTCCAACTAACGAAAAGGACGACACTAGAGTTACCGCGCTCATTCGTTGTCACAAGCGCTCTGTACACCCCAATCGCTTCTCAGACAATGATCTTTCTAGGTGCCAGAAACGGCTCCGTGGCACAATTCTCTGACCGAACCCCGGAACAGACTTCGGAAGTTGAGACTGTACAATCCTGCGCCGTTTTCGAGCTTCATGCACCCGAGACAGTCACATCGCTAGCGTGGATACCGCACGACTCATCAACGCTTGAGCCGAATCACCTTGGCTACCTGATCTCCACGGGGCGCGACGGGCATTATGCCACTACGGAGATCCACATCAATAGCCATGCTATCGTTGCTCACCAAGTCAGCCTGCCTTTCGGCCCTAATATCGAGGGATGCTTCGTCGACAGAGGCAGTCTCATTGTGTACGGCTTCCGCGGCAAGCACTTTGTCGTAATCAATGCTTCCACAGAGCAGGAGATTTTCTCCGTCGAGTGCGGAGGTGCACACCGCATCTGGAGCTTCTGTCCTTCCGATGTAGGTGAAGGAGGTACGTTCGTATGGAACCAGGCTTCCACACTAAAGCTGCATTCTACGAATGGGTTGTCCCACAAGATCATCAGATCCGGTGGTCACGGGCGAGAGATCAAGGCTGCGGCTGCATGCCCTAGCAACCCGCGCATAGTTGCTACCGGGGCGGAGGACACTACCATCCGCATCTTCGAGTATGACAGCTCAAATCCCGATTTCAGATGCGTGAGGGTGTTGCGAAAGCACGTTACGGGCATCCAGCACCTCGCTTGGTCTGATGATGGAAGATATCTCTTCAGCAGCGGCGGCTACGAGGAGTTTTTTGTTTGGAGGGTACGCCAGCTCCCAGTGATCGGTCTGGGCATCGTATGCGAGGCAGTCTGCCCGCCGGAGAGCGAACTGCCGGACCTACGAATCATGGGCTTCTCCGCGCAAGCAAATCCGAGTGCGGAAGCCGATGCCAGCTTCAGGATCACGCTCGTATACTCAGACTCCACCATCAGAGTAAGCAGCGCCCCCTCCCCCCGCGCCCATCCAATGAATCATCCACTGACACCCTCACCTCCACACAGACCTACTCCTACATCTCCACGCCCACCACCAAGACCTTCGCCCTCCTCCACGTCGGCACGTACCTCACCTCCTGCCTCACGCAAACCACCCACCTCACCCCATCCCTTCTCCTCACCGCCGGCACAGACGGCCACATCGCCTTCTGGCCCCTCCCTCCTTCCCCCACCATCAACAACAACGACGACGACGACGACGACGACGACGACGAC
Organism: Diplodia seriata; assembly: GCF_021436955.1. NCBI lineage: Eukaryota > Fungi > Ascomycota > Dothideomycetes > Botryosphaeriales > Botryosphaeriaceae > Diplodia > Diplodia seriata. The sequence continues at coordinate 1,527,304 of NW_027117317.1, read as the reverse complement.
GACCCGCGCCCCCTAACCTTCACCTCTCGAACCCCCATCCACCAAAGCACCATCAAAGCCCTCGCGCACGCCCGCCTTTCGCCCCGCACCACCCTCCTCCTCACCGCCGGCGACGACAACGCCGTCGCCTTCACTCTACTGCGTTTCTCCGCAGCGCAGAACCCCTCCCCCTCCCCCTCCTCTGGCAGCGACGGCGATCCCTCACAAACCAAGACGACGACGATGACGACGACGACGACAAGCACCCTCATCATCCCCCGCGCGCACGCCGCCACGGTCACGAGCGCGGTGTTCGTGGACGCCGACGCCGCCGGGGGAGATGGGCGGAGCGGCGGCGGCGGAGGCGGCGAAGGCGGAGGAGGAGGGGGAGAGGAGAAGAGGCTGCTCGCCGTCACGGCCGGGAGCGATCAGCGGGTTAAGGTGTGGGAGGTTGTTGTTGAGTGCGGTGCGTTGGAGGAGGAAGAGGGCGTGCAGGCGGTGAGGGTGGGGAGGGTGGCGGATCGGGGGACGGCGGTGGCGGATGTGGCGGATGTTGTTGTGTTGGCGGGGCTGGGGCTGGCGGATGGGGAGGAGGAGGAGGCATGGGAAGGGAGGGCGCAGAGGGTGGCGACGGCGACGGTGGTGGTTGTGGGGGTGGGGATGGAGGCATGGGAGGTGGAGGTGGAGGTTGGTGGTTGAGTGGAGTGAGTGAGACGGGAGGGAGTAGATGGCGGGGCGGATTAGAGTGGGCTCGGATGGAAAAAAATGTACAGTTGATTGCAATCATCCGTGTATCTTGCAACCAGCCGGTAGTGGCAGTGTCGGGAAGCAGGCAGGCAGGTCAGGTAACAGTCCACACTCCCATGCGCCAAGACCACACCTGGTGTTGTTGCATGCAGGCCAACGTCTGGCACACGACGCCTGGAATGGACGCATGCACGGCTGGAATCCTGCCTAACGCATCATTCCTACCCAAATACGCAACACGTCCTTTGTCCACCAACAACTCAACTTCCACCGTCTCTCTTCCCAGTGCCGCCATCACCCACCACCTCGCAAGCGTAACCCGCCCAACCCCCACCTGCAGGCATTGCGGGCCCTAGACAAGGCGCAAAGAAACAACAACACACCCCCACCCACATCCGCCTTTGCCGGTATGTACGTACCCCGCCTCTGTTCCAGACACGCGACGATCGAGACAAAAGCTCGCGCCTGCCTGCGGCCTGATCAGCACCCACCACCACCACCACCACTCCATCCCCCGTAGTACGGATTAGAAAAAATGTCTCGACCCTTCGGCACGGTCGGTGGCACGGGTATGCTTGTCTTTCCTGCAAGACGCAACAGAGGTCGCTTCCTGCCTTACCCCCTGCGCTTGCTGAATGCGAAGAATCCGAACGCCATGGATAAGCTTATTGAAAGCTTGTTGAAAGCGATGAGAGATAGATCATGGGTAGCGCTTGAGCATCGGCTTCTTGCAAAAAAAAAAAGAAAAAATAGTGTTTGAAACCCTGTGAGACGTCTCAAGCGTCAGGGTATAACGTAATGCCCGGCCATGTACCCCGGATTGTCGCAATATAAGCGAGCGGTATGCTATATATGTAAGAATCACGAGGGTTTAAGCGAACGCGGGCTGGTCGTCTATCGAGAAAGTGTTGACTTCAACGGTTCCCGGAATAAGTCATGTAGAATGAATGATGTTGCTGGTGTTGTCTATGAAATGGTATCGATGGAAATCACCAGCAGCCGCCCGCTAAGTACCACCCCACTACGCCTCAATCGTACGATCAGCACGACTACCGAACAGCAGTTTCGCTTCATGGTATCTCAACATTCAAAACGTCGTCGCTCAACAACGCGGAACCGTGTGTTACGGAAGTTGGAGAGGGAAGGAAAAAGGGACGATAGATCGAAACGGTGAACTGAGATAAGAAGCGGCATAACAAACAAAGTGGGCTAGAGAAGAGGAGCGACGATGCAAGACGTCTACTTTTGCGAATTCTCCGGATGAGATGGAAAGAGAAAACCAACGACAACACGTCCCCCCCTTCCTCAACCAATGATCTCATGGATAGCAGAATCAACCTCTTGCAGCTTGCTACTCAGCGCATACAGCTGCTCCGCATTAGTCGCCGGCGCCGGCGCCGCAGCAGCGACGCTCTCATTCGTCGCCGCCGCCACCTTGCTCTCGTCCTCCGACACGGCCTTCAGCGACTGCTCCACCCCCTCCTCGGCGCCGCCGGCGGCGACGAGATTAGCAAGGGCGGTCTGGTCGAGCAAGTTCGCCTGCCCGAGGCTATTCTGTGTGAAACGGGCGTTGAACTTAATGACGGCCTTAACCTTATTGTACGTGGCGACGTCGAGCGGCAGCGGCTGGCGGGTGACGAGAAACGTGACGTCCTCGGCGCACGGCGGCGTCGTCAGGCTGCCCGTGTAGTTGGCCAGCGGCGTCGACGCCAGGTGCTCGACGAGCGGCGCGAAGTCCAGGGGCCCCGTCTCCGTCACCGTGCCGGGTTCCTCCACGTCGGCGATGTTCTGCGTCGCCGCCGTCAGCAGGTCCGTCGTCGTCGCGCCGTCTTCGGACAGCTGGAAGAGCACGGCGACGACGACGATTCTTCCCGAGCCGTCGTCCGCCTCGTGCACCATGTGCATCTCGAGCGGGAAGTACTCGTCCGCGATGCGGTGCTCCGACGGCGTGTGCAGGTGGAATTGGGCCAGGTTGAAGGCTTGCCCGCCCACCGTGGTCGTGCCGTTGACGATGGTCTCGAGCGTGGTGCCGAGGTTCTCGAACTCGGCGGCTTCGACGTTGGCGATGTCGATGGCTGGGGCTTCGGTTGCCAAGGCTACGGTATCGTCTGGGGTGTTGTTAGAAGGAACGGATGCTTGGGGGGAGGGTGATATCAGGAAAGTGGGTCCGTTTTCGGGGAGAATCGGAAGTGGGAACATCCCAAGAGTGGTGTGTGGATGTGTTTGTGGAGGTGGAGACTGGGGTTATGTGCGGGGGGTGTGAAGATCCATACCAAGGTTGATGGGTGATTGGTTGCTGCCGGTGTTGCACAATTCGTTGCCGGCTTCGATGTTGTGCCAGTTGAGGGGGCCAGTCAGGCCAGTGTAGCCGAAGTTGCTGACCTCGACCTCGCCGGCACGTTTGGTCAGGCGACGAGGCATCAGCGAAGTGCCGTGGAGGCAGCTTGCGCTGGCCGAGGAGAGGAGCAGGGCAATGGGAAGGATGTTGGAAAGCATATTGACAGTTAATGAGAATGCTCCCGGATGGTGGGTAGTCAGTGAAGAAAAGAGTGAAAGTGAAGGTCAACACCACCGAATGAGCGGAAGAAGGAGACTTAAGAAAGACTGAGGACGAGACCGATGAGCTGCCAGAGCTGTACACACGTGAACCTTGTGTAAACGGAAGGCAAATTGTAAGTCAAGCTTATGTAGAGCGCAAGGCGCCGATGATGAGCGCGGAAGGCCTCCAACTCATCCTGGAACATGGCCACGGTTCGGCGCCTTCATCTTGGTTTGACTGGGCGTGGCAGCTTCAGCACTTGGCAGAGGCGATGCCGCTACGACGACTGCTGAGATCAATAATGGGGCAGGGCAGGCGCGTGTTGACTGGATTATTGCAACCATTCAGTCTGACTTGGCTCGTCAACTTGGCTTGGCGCTGATGCGGGCTGAAGCAATACGCGGCAGGCCCCTTGAAGAGACGGATGCCATATTTGCCGGCGGGCCAAGTTCAGTGGAGAAGTGACGTTCCTTCGGTGGGGATGAAGATGTCGGACGGCCTCTCGACTTATAACGAACATGGCAAACCATCAGCTAGATAGCGAAGAGCAGTGAGATTCGCAGAGTCCAGGAGGGTGAGTAGAGCAGGCTTCTGCTCAGGCGCGCCACAGTGGCCGCTGATTTGGCCGAAAGCACAGAGGGTTGCAATCTGAGATGAGCGGACGGCAATGGCTTCAGTTCACGTATTCCTCACACACGAAGGCGCTCTTGGCGATTACGGGAGGCGGCAGGTGGCATGGGCGTGGTTCGGCTGCGCCGCGTGGATGACAGCGTAGGGACTGGGGATGCAGGCGGTTGACAGCTTGGCGCGGCAGTCATCAGGCCACTCTGCGGTTAAAAACCACCGTTCGGGAAATGCCGCCAGGGTGCGGAAAAGGGAGCGGGCGGAGAAAGACGCGGGGTCCGGTTGGGTCGAGTTTCAGCCGACAACTGTCGAGGCCCGTCTCGACCTCGCGAGAGCCGTTTCCTTTCATTGCGAGGGAAAGGGGCGTTTGAGGACACGATCAAATTGCCAGGCGGAGAGACAGCATGCAGCCCTGGAGACAAGCACGCGCGCCTAAACTTGGCTCGCGTGGAGAGTCAGTGGCAGCGCTCGGCGCAATGTAGCGGCGACAGTGCAGCTTCCCGGAACGCGGTCTGCCGGGTCGAGGGGTCCAGGTGCGGTCGTCAGGCAGGCTGGCGTCACCGGCATTAATCGCAGGTCCAGCAGGCGCAGGGTCTACCGGTGCACGGTTGTGCGAACAAGCCTTTTTCTTGACTCGAGGCCGAAGCGTGGAGCCGTCGTGGTGTTCGCCGTTGGGCCTGCGCCTGATTGGCCGCCGCCCTCACCGCCCACGCGGCAGTGTGTCACCGTCCCGCCTGCCGCATCTGCCCCAAGCTCCCCAGCTAGCGCGAGGTCATCCGCCATCTCGACGCCTCAGGCTCGCATTCCCAGACAACTGATGCCCGCGTGGCCAGCTGGTGCAGCACGGTTGACATCAACCACCGCCGATAAGGTGAGTGCCCATCTCTTCACCCTCCACGCCTGCGTTGCTTTTCTTTAACAGCCATGTCTCTATTTAGCTCCTGGTCCCGTCTGCAGCACGCCTCGTCGTCCTTTCTCAGCGATAAGCCGGCGTCCGAGCATGAGCTGCCGCTCTGGCACCAACCACCAGCTACGAAAATGGCCCTCTCCTCTCCCCGCTCCCAACCATCCGCCGCCGCTTCGCCCCCACCGCCTCCCGTCGTTCCACCCGCCCCCATCACCGCGAGCATCCACGCGTCGACCGCCCGCCTGAGACAGAACCGCGCCCTGCCCGATAGCATGGTCCTGCTGCGCCGCCAGGAGAAACAGCTGCACGACGACCTGCAGGACCTGCTCTACCAGCAGGACGAGGCTTTGCGCGTCGCCGCCGCCGGCACCGCCACCGCCGCCCACGACGAAGCTGATCTCAGCGGCAGCGCAACGCCCACCGTACGAAGCTCAGCCGACAGCAAGCGACGATCGGCCGACGATAGTCGTCATCGCCCGCAACAGCGCCACTCCAATATTGGGGGGATCCGAGGCGTGAGGAAGGCCATCCGCTCCGCCATCCGTCAGCTGGCCGCGGTCAAGGCCGAGGAGGGGCGGCTGCTGGGCCACGACCGGGCGGGCAACGAGGCCGTGGTGCGCAAGCTGGCCGGCTGGGCGGAGCAGAAGGACGGGCTGGAGACGCACATCCGCGCCATCGAGCAGGGCGACGAGGGCGCCCACACGGCCGCGCTCAAGGACGAGGCGCACGCGCTGGAAGGCGAGATCCGGGAGCTGGAGGACAAGCTGCGCGCGGTCAAGGCCCGGCATCGGAAGCTGCTGGCGGACGTGTCGGAGATTGAGAACTCGGTGCAGTCCAAGCTGTCGTCGTACAAGGCGTCCCTCTCGATTCTGGAGGCCGATATAAATGCGTTTCTGCGCAATTCGGCGGCGCGTGATCGTCAAGCCAGTGAGGCGCCTTTCTTCCAGATTCCCCCAAAACGCCGCACCTTGGACCTGGCAAAGGAGCACTGGGATGAAGAGCAGGCCAATATCGAGAAGCTTCGTCGGGAAAGTGAAACAGAACGCGATGCATTGGAGCAAGGTGCCGTCGTGTGGAACGATGTCGTGCACCGAATCAACGACTTCGAGAAACGCATTACCGAGGCAACAATGCATCAGAGCAGCAGCACGGACCCAACGGCTGAAGCCAAAGATCTCGTAGCTCACCTAAGCGAGACAATCAACTACGTCGAGTCGCAGTTGGAATCAGCCGAGGAGAGGGGGTGGAAGCTGCTCGTGGCGTGCATAGGCGCCGAGCTCAGCGCGCTGCACGAGGGGCGGCGGATGCTGGAGGCCATGCTGCAAGCGGCAGGAGAAACATCGCCCACGATCGAGCGCGAGAAGCAGCTCGGCGACGTCGAGATCGAGTTCCAGCCCAGCTTGGCTAATAGCCAGACGCTGCAAAACGGCGAGCCGGGTGGGACACCGGCTTCGAAACAAGTCTCGGCTCGGCAGCCCAGACCCGACTACCACAGTACGGACGAGGACGAGCCGGACCCGGAACTGCTCATATCGCATCAGGATACGGACGATGAGCACTGAGCTGATGATGACACGCTATCATAGATTTCTCGGGGCAGGATAGAGGCGGCGTAGACGGGGAGCATTCCAATATGCCTCGTCCAGCAGCAATTCTGGATGGATGGATTACTACGAATCATGAATTTCGTTTATCCCTTCACTTCATTCGTCATGTCGTATCGTCGGTTCGTGCGCGTGCAACTGATGTTGTACGAGTCAAAGAATCGAACCATGGGCGCCACGCGCCTGGGCGCCTCGACCGTCGCTGCTTAGCCATCGCCTCTTCCCCCGCATCCCACGGATCTCTCGCCTCCAGATTGAGATTGACGCGAACCCTTAATTCTGTTTATTTCCGCGTCCGCTTTCTCTCTCGCCTCTCGGCTGCCGTTGCCGTCGACGCAAAACTAACCCCCGCGAGTCGTGCATTAAACACACACAGGCCTTCTTGCCCCAACACCAGAAACCCTTGCCAACTACCCTTTCAACACCTTCCCCACCCCTTTAACCAGGATTCAATGAAACCGTTCTCGCTTGCCTGCCCTCGAAACGCAACGCAACGCAACGCAACGCAATCAATCAAACCTTCTCGTCGGCGGCCTTGCCATCATGCCCTGGGCCAGCGGCGACAACAATACGGTCGTCGTCGCCGGTGCTGCTACTACCGCCGCCGTCCCGACGCTCCTGCTCCTCCTCTGATACGCCAACACCATCGATGATGACAGAAGAAGCCCCCCCTCGTCTTCCCCTACTGCTCTTAGCACCCGTCGTCGATGTCGTTGCGTAGCGGACGAAGCGCGCGATGGACGCGCGGCCCTCCCAGATGGGGTAGCAGGTGATGGCGATGGCGGCGAAGAAGGCCCAGAGGTAGACGACGACGATCCAGCCGCGGAAGAAGGGTTTGGAGAAGACTGGTTTTTGTTTTTGATCAGTTGAGGGGTTTTTTTTTTTTTTTTCGTGGGCGCGGAAGGATGGGGGAATTGTTTGCACTTCTTCTTCTTCTTCTTCTTTCACTCACCGTAGTTGGAGCCGTACATGGGAATCGGCCAGAGGATGCAGAAGGACAGACAGAGGGCGACGCAGCAGATGGCGGCCTTTTTGCGCGCGACCAGCAGCCGCGCGTTTACTTGGTCGTCGTGGCGGCGCTGGTGTGCTTCTTCTTGTTCTTCTACTTCTTCTTCCTCCTGTTCGTCGTCGGCCTTTTCTGAAGTTTCGGTCACGGCTACTACTTGCGCAGCAGTTGCGGCGCCGTGGCTTTCGTTGTTGTTGTTGTTGTCGTCGTCTTCGTTGCCGCGCTGTCGTTGCTGTCGTTGTTGCTGATGTTTGCTGGACTGCTGCTGCAGTTCTTCGAGCGAGCCGCCGCCGGCGTCCGACTTGATCTGCTTGAAGACGGCCCAGTCGAAGTCGTCGGGCTTGATGTACGTGATCAGAGGCGTCAGCACCATGGGACCGCAGATGGACATCCTGGTGCGTGCGTGCGTGCCCCGCCGCGAGAAGGCGGCGGTTCAACTCGGTCAGCGTATGTTCCCCAGATATGGTTTCCGACTCTCGTCTTTTTCCTTGCTCGTGTCGTCGCACTTCTGCTTTCGCACCGGGGAGGGGGAAAAGACTTACATGTTCCCCGCCACCAACGGCAGCGGGCGACTCGTCGTCTCGATGGTCACGGCGCCGTAGTGGGTGTATGCGGTGCCGAACCAGGCGACGGCGGCGGCGAGGGTGGAGCACAGCGGGGCGACGACGACGGCGGCGCGGCTTTGCTTGCGCCACATGATGGTGCAGGCCATGGGCACGATGGCCGAGTCGACGAAGATGCCGATGCAGGTGATGAGGTAGTTGACGCTGAAGCCCGCGTGGTTGAAGGCGACGCTGACGCACGCGACGACGACGCCGAACCCGACGACGATGCCGTGAGAGACGCGGACTAGCTGCGTTGATGTCGCGGAGGGGTTGATGTACGCTTTGTAGATGTCGTATGTGCCGAGGGCGGCTGTGGCGACGGTTTCGGAGGACATCTAAGGATAGGGGGTGGGGTGTGAGTGTCTTCTCTCTCTCTCTCTCTCTCTCCGCGCTCGCTCTCGTTGGGTCATATTTCAAAAAGGGGAAGGGAGGAAAGAGGAACCGGGGTTCTTGAGGTGCCTCGAGATGCGACCAAGAACAGGACCAACTCCCGTGGCTTTCGTCTCCTTTCCCCCCGCAAATGAAAAGACGCAGTCGGGGACTCACCGCACTCGTCACAGCCATGAACCCCATCAGCAACACGGCAACGACACCTCCCTTGCCCATGACGGCGTACGCCGCGTACGGCATCGCCATCCCCGCCGAAACCTCCTCCGCCGTCATGCGGGCGGGATACGTCGGAAAGATGGGCAGGTGCTCGGTGGCGGCGGCGGCCAGCCCGAAGGTCGATGCCAGCACGAACGGGATCGTGAACCAGCAGAGCCCGCCGAGCATGTAGCCGGGGTAGGTCGAGGACGGGTCGGCGGCGATGGCTTTTTGGAAGCTGGGGTTTGTTTGGGTCAGTGGTTTTTCGTTTTGTTCGGAGGTCTTTGGCGGTGGGCTCCGATTCTCCCTCTCTCTCTCTCCCCCTCGATGTGTTTGGGGCGCAAGCGGTTGTCCTTGACGCGTCGTCCGCCTCTTTTCTTCCCGACCGTATGTCGTGGAATAGACACTATGTTCTACCAATCTCGTCCATCCGTACAAGCTCTTCACAGGCGGCCACGCACTAACATGAAGAAGAAAACGAAAAAAGGGAGACTACTCACAGCTGCGAATCCACACAACTCGCAAACGACGCGCCCATGAAGATCAACCCGATGTACCCGCCATCCGGGCTCTTCATCGTCAGGTACGACCCGGCCTCGTTCCCATCCACCGGATGCAGCGCCGCCGCCTCGCGCAGCAGCTCCCACATGCGGTCCGGCGAGCCGATGGCAGACGAAGTCGTGTACACCATGAACAGAGTCGTGAGCATCACAATGTAAATGATAACCGTGTGCGCCTGTTGTCGTTCGTTCGTTTTTGCCAACAGTCAGCCTCCTATCCTCCTGCCGTACGTCTCGTTTCTCGCTCCTTCCTCCTCCTCCTCATCCCAAACCATCGCTTCCGTCGACATCACAGCAGCACTCACTCACCCAGTCGGTCAGAAACGTCGCCTTGATACCTGTTCCCCGCATCAGTTAGTCAGTCCGTGGGCCCCGCCAAAAATCACAAAGGTGGAACCATTACGCACCTCCGAACAACGTGTATATCAACACCCCGATGGGAAACAGGAAGCACGCGGCGTCCCGGCTCATGCCGGTCATGGACGCGTACAGCGTGCTGCCGCCGACGAGCAGGTTGACGGTGGTGAAGATCTGGAAGATCAGGCTGTAGCACATGAGGGTGACGTGGCCGGCGGGCCCGTAGCGCGCCTTGACGACCTCGAGGAAGGTGTGGGCGCGGGGGGCTTTGCGTTTGAGCTCGATGGCTGGGTTCGAGTCAGATTTGGGTTGGGGGTGCCATGTGTGTGGAAGCGCTTGGCGGAGGAGAGTGAGTGGGGAGGGGAAAGGAAGGAGGTGCTGGGATCAAAGCAAGTGCAGGTGGTACAGCACACACAAGAGACGAGACACTTCTTCTTCACCGCACTGCCTTTTACTTACCCGCCAATGCGAACATGAAGATCTGGAACGTGGCTCCGCACGCGTACCAAAACGGGCCGCTGACGCCGTACAAATACCCATCTGAGAACCACCCCCAACAACCACAACTGTCAGTCATCTTTTCATACCTTCCCCCCCTCCCAGAGACCGAACAAGAAAAAAAACAACATACCAGTCGTGCTACTCAACAACGTCGCCGCAATCGTCCACGAGCTGACGACGGCGGTGGCGACGAGCCCCGTCTTGACCGAGTGCTTGGCCGTCATGTACATCTCGCTCGTCTGCACCTCCGACATGTACCGCGACAGGCCCCACGAGAGGAGCGACATGCCGATCGCAAAGGCCGCGCCGAGCCCGATCACCATGGCGTACCCGACCGAGGCCGGGAAGAAGGGTGGGGTGGACATCTCTCTTTTTTTTTTTCCCCTTCCCCTTTGGCTGAATTGAATTCTTCTTCTCGGTTTTGTTTGGGTGGTAGCTGGGGTGGGGGGAGGGAGGAAGTGTTGCTTGGAGCTGGAATCTGAGAGGGGGAGGAGGAGGAGGAAAAGAAAAAGTAGGGACAGAAGGTTTGTGTTGGGTAGAACGGAGGAAGTAAGTCGTCGCGAGATATGGAATCGAGTTATCAGACTACAGTCCTCTATTGTACTGGCGGGGAGGGCGGGGCGAAGACCTAGAAGGGCGGGGGACATGGAACGATGACAGCATGCGCACATGTGTATATGCGGAACAGAGGTCGATCCGTTGTGGGACCCCCCCGGACAATTTCCCAGGAAAATCAAACCATCTGCCTTCGACCGCCCCATTCCTCACGTCGCGGCTGTCAAGTTGTGCAAACCCGCTCAGGGCAATCCTTCCACGCGGGACGGGAGGAGCGTGGTTACCTGATATCAGTCCCTCCATCCGTCTTGGACAAACAGCCCGCAACGAGCGTCAAGAGCGCCAAAGAGACACGACGCCTCCGAGCCGGTCGCCATGTCGCAAGATAAGCGAGCACAGAGCGTTCGCAGAAGATGCGGCAGGGGTGATGAGATAACGTCTTGAGTCTAATCTCACCGTACCGTGACCGTTGCTGATCCCCTTCCTTGGCTCCACACGGCAAAGTCGAGCATTCCATGGCGGGTGGCAGCACGGCGGGGCAGGGCAGGTCGGACTGCCCTACCGACGCCCTCGGGACAGGAACGCGATCAGAAGTGTCCATGGCAAGGCAGGGATGTATGTACGTGGACGTCATTATAGCTTGAAGCCGCTATAGTAGAAGATCCGATTCGCCCGGATTATGGCCAGGTGAGCAACGGATAACTAATAGCGGCCAGTCAACCAACTATGCCGACTCTCATTGTAATTGTGCACTGAGATGGATGAGCGTTATTGTGGTGGTCCCAGCAAGCTATTCGGCCAAGAGTGGGATCGGCCTGCGCTATCAATGCTTGATAAGGAATGGGTCTGATATCGCAGCCCGACGGCAGAACGAACCAATTATCACCCGCTTGGTGAAGATCCGTGTCAGTCAGCAGATATCCAATCATGTCGAAAGTCAGCGTTCGTGCGGAGGAAAGGTTCGCGGGTCAAGGGAAAGAAAAGGATACAGGTAACAGAAAGAACGCTGCCCCGAAGTTCCTCGGCAGAACATTGTCAGACCATCTCCAGCCAGGAAATCTCGTCTTCTACTACTATCACAGGAACGACAGTGTTAACCCAAAGTGTACGCCTGATGTTTTTCCCTCCTAGGTGCTCGATTTCGGAGCACGGTATCACCCCAGTTTCCAGTCCCAAGCTGAACAAGACTCCTAAAGTCATGAGTACTTAAAAAAAATCTTTGATCCATCTGCTGAACGCCAATCATGCAAAAAAAAAAAAAAAAAAAAGGTTGCTCTCAGAGTTTTTGACCGCCGGCCGGAGAGAAAGCGTCTCAAGTCAACGCCAGTCGCCACCGCCGGCGCGCGAGAACATCGATCCAGTCAATTCGCCGCTGCCCATTGCCAGGCGTAGTGTTGCCGGCGCGTAACCGCCACAGTTCGTCCAGCACGGTGAGCGCAACCTCGACGTTGTGGAAGTGTCGGTAGTTGACAATATCCAGCATGCGCTGGCGGATGATGCGGATCTGTTCTGCCTGGTCCGTCTCTCCGCCGGCCATGAACAACGGAAATAGCAGCGTCGTCTCCGGCAAACACCTGACAGGCATCTTCTCCACGGCCTCAACAATCCCCTGCACGGGTGTAGCCATCTTGCGATTCAGGGCTTGTGTAAGGTCTGGAAGGTGGCGACGCAGAACCCGGTAGAGGTGGATCAGCGCGGCGTTGCGGTAAGTTTCGGCCATGGCTTTTAGGTGGACATCCTGGCATTCCGGCGGAGTCCACTCCTGGAGTTCGATTTCAAGGCGTTGTGCTCTACTTGAGAAGTCCGACCTGGCTTGTGACTGTCCGTTGGGCTCTGGCTGCGGAATGTCTGACCGATGGACATGCTGGATCTCCGGGTCCTCCAATATCTTTGCTTCGTCTTCTCCTACCACGGTTGGTGATGTCGCCGTTGTGCAAGATGAGGTCGGAGAGGGGGACTTGGAGGCCTCCTTGGCAAAAGCTGCCGAGGCATCGGCCATGTCTGCGTTGAGGACACTGATTTCGGAGATGACGTAGATTATCCTGGATGCCAGGCCAAAATAAGAATCCGCGGCCTCGTCGTCGGCTGCTTGCCAGTAGTAGCCCGAGATCAGCGGCCGTGTGTTCATGGTGACGGTATGCAGGGCATCATGATAAGCAAAATTGCGCTTTAGCCACCGCCCTTCAAACGTGTTGAAGAACTGAGCCAGCTGGTCTGAGCTGAGCTGGCCATCCTCATACATGGTGCCCGAGGTGGCCCGGATTATCTGGGAAGCTCCAACCAAGTGGTTATACCACTTGCTGGTGTCACCGAGGATGGATTCCATGGAGCACAAAACCAGGCAGCAGGACAAGTCGAGCTCGGGATCCCGGTCGGTAGAAGAAAGAGAAGAAGCAAGAGAACTCAAGGCATTGCTTCGGCTCTGCAATGCGAGAACTTCGTAAGACTTGTCTCTTAACGACAAGTGGGAAGAAGAGTGAGCGATGATGGCATTGAGCAGCATGGGGGATTCGGTGGCCATGGGAAGGAAGACTGGGTCGTCAGCACCATGTTTGCTCGTTGTTCACAGACTCGGACTCACCGGAGGCAAAGCAGTTGTTCTCGAGCGTGCTAGTTAGAAGGGTTGAAAGGGTCTGGAGGTAGTAGCGGAGCAGTAGTCTGCGGCTGGTTGGGGCGGAACCGTCGCCTGCGGTCCCAGCGTAAGTGGCCACGGGATCCAACGAGAGGATCGGGGCGGCCCAGGTCGAGGTGGGAACAGCTAGCACGGTGGATGAAGAGGTTGCAAGGACGGTGGTGTCCGTCTCGGGAGCTGTGGCGTTGGCGGAGCCTTCTCCGGGAGCGGGCTTGCCATTGCCAACGACGGCCTGGCGGGGCTCCTCGCGGATGCATTCAAAGTTCAGTCGGCGGCAGTGGTCACAGACAGGCTGAAGGAGAGGTCAGCAAGGACGGGCTGCGCGGGAGCAGAGGACGCAACTCACGTATTCATTGGTGCACTTCTTCTTTCTGCGAGGCCAAGTCAGAATCGGATGATTGCGTGATGACTCAAGCGGTTAACGCACCGACGACGGCAGGTGACGCAGCCAGTGCGTTCTCGGGTGGTGCCCGTCCGCTTCCTGATGCGCCGTTTGGTGGTGGTCTGGGAATCGGACTGGTCGGCAGTGGGAGCTTGGTCGGCCATGCTTGCTACATAGCGGGGAGCCTCGGGATTGGCGCGGCGGCGGGGGGTCCCCTTAGGCCCGCAGCACCTGCGCAATGTCCGCGGCGGGCGAGGGAGGGCGAGGGCGGCCGTGGGCAGTGCTCGCGGGACTGGCGAGGATAAAGGGCGTCAACGGCGGAGGGAGGGTTGAGCAGCGGCCTCAGCGGCGCGGAAAGCTTTGGTTTGAGCCATCAGCCCGGCCGCACGTGATCTGCCTGCTTGCGGCTAGCCGCCCTCTCGCTTCTCCTATCTCCACGCGGATCCGCAATCCGTATCCCGCAACTCAACCCGCCCAGCTCCGCGCCATTGGCTGGCGCAATGTCTTGACTAACACCAGTCCTCCCCCGCTCTCACCACACCAGCAGTATCTGTATAAGCCTGAGCATAAGCAACGCCGTCCGCGCCCAATCGCAGCCCATCCCACCCAAGAGCAATTCCGTCACCATGAAGACCCTGTTACGTGCACGCCCATCAGCCCGCCGCATCTCATCTCCGCACCATCATCACCCACTCGCACCTCTCCCCAGCCTCCGCCCTCGCCGATCATCACGCCTCAATTCCACGTCATCATCACGACCGCCAGCCCGCGACTCGGTGGTCCACCCCTCTGTCGCCCGCAGCCATGTCATGCACCGCGCCCTCCGCTCCGAGCCGCTCCGCATCGTCTCGGGCGCCCGAGGCATCGCCTTCACGCTCTCCGACGGCCGCACGCTGCTCGACGCGTCCAGCGGGCCCGGCGTGTCCTGCCTCGGCCACCACCAGCCCTCGGTCGCGCGCGCCGTGGCCGACCAGATCAACCGGATCGGCTACGTCTACAGCATCGGCTACACGTCCGAGCCCGCCGAGGAGCTGGCCGCCATGCTGCTGAGAGACCGCCCCGGCGGCCTGTCGCGCGCCATGTTCTTCAACTCGGGCAGCGAGGCCACCGATGCCGCCGTCAAGCTCGCGACGCAGTACTGGGCCGAGAGCGGCGAGGCCGGCCCAAGCCGCCGGAACGTCATCAGTCGCGCGCAGTCGTATCACGGGAATACCATCGGCGCGCTGTGCGTGTCGGGGCATCGCGCCCGCCGCGAGATGTATGCTGACTGGTTGAGCGGCAACGTCTCGTTCGTAGATCCGTGCTATGCGTATCGGGCCAAGCCGGAGGGCTGGACCGATGAGGAGTATGTTGCCCGGCTTATCAAGCAGCTTGATGAGGAGTTTCAGCGGCTGGGGCCGGATACGGTGGCGGCGTTCTTTGCTGAGACGATTAGCGGGACTACGCTGGGGTGTGTCACTGCGCTCCCTGGGTACTTCAAGGGCGTGCGGGAACTTTGTGACAGGTATGGTGCATTGCTGGTGCTTGATGAGGTAAGTGTCCTCTCGCTCTTGTGCAGCCTTCGCTGGTTTTGGGGGAGGGCGTGTGAGAGTCAAGAGCCCGGGTTGTTCTCTCATAAAAGAAGTAGGATGTTCGGTGAACGGCAATCGAAGTCCTGGCGACATTACACGATCGTTTCGAAGCCGCAATCTTGTCGGCAGAGGCTGACAATGCTTGTTGGACGGAGCTAACTCGTGTAGATCATCTGCGGCATGGGCAAGACGGGGACCATGCATGCCTGGGAACAAGAAGAAGGGTTCCGCGGACCGGACCTGCAGACTGTCGGGAAAGCACTCGGCGGAGGATTCGTCCCTCTCTCGGCAGTGCTCGTGCATGAGAAGGTATTTGATGCTCTGGCCGCTGGAAGTGGAGCACTTTCGCATGGTCATACATTCCAGGTAAGACAAGAGCTGTGCCACAGTGAGTTGCAAAAGGGTCTACTTGCTTCGCAAAGAATATCGCTGTCCCATTGCGTGAGTAGTTGAGGTTACGTCTGGATGATCTCTGAAGTGTTCAGAGTCTATATTGACATCCGGATGTTGCCGTCAACTGCCCACGTGAGAAGAGTGCAATCTCCCTTATGCCACAAAGAAGCCCGAAGTTGGTGGCAATCTTCTGTGGTATGGCAGCTTACCAAAAATTCGTAGGCGCACCCCACGGCCTGTGCAGCAGCGATTGAGGTCCAAAAAATCATCGAGCGGGATGGTCTGCTCGAAAATTGCCGCAAGATGGGCGCTCTGCTCGGAGAACTGATGGAAGCAGAGATCCTGCCGCTCCCCTTGGTAGGCGACGTCCGCGGGCGAGGACTGTACTACGCCGCCGAGTTCGTTTTAGACAAGCAAGCGAAGACGGCATTTCCAGTGGGCGAGCACTTCTCCACCAAGGTTGTCGCGGCGGCATCGGAGTTGGGATTGAATATCCTGGGAAACTTGGGTAAGACCGGGCCGATCGATGTAGAGCATGTCATGATCACGCCGCCCTACATCATCACGGAAGCGGAGGTGGTGAGAGTGGTGCAGCTGCTGAAGCAAGCGATCCAGAAGGCGAGCGAGGCGTATCTGTAGACGCATAGACAATCAAACTGCCCAATTGGGCAATTGCACGGCAGCCGACGGCATTGCTTCCCGTTGCAGAAGGTGATCTGAGGAGGTTGAGAGACCAGGGAGTGCATGTGCCGGCCAATGCGGCGGGGTTGATATGTCAGTAGCTTGGCTGCGCCACGTGCGGCGGGTGTTGGACCAGCCAGCTGCGGCTTCGGCAAAAACACCGTCGCCCTCCAGTCCAACCACCATGACCCGAAGTCGCAAGACATGATCCTCCGACCTCCCCTGCTGCGCAGCGCGCCTCTGCAGGATGCCGCCCCCCTCTGTCTGCGATGCCTGCGCCGACTCGAACGCTCCCAGCTCCCGCCGCCGCGCCGCCTGCTGTCCACCTCGCGCGCCGTGAAGGACGCCGCCCTCGCCGCCCGCAACCCCCGCACCGCCTTCAAGAAGGAATACTTTTGGGCCAATGCCGTGCTGGACGACGTGCTGCAGGGCGCACGACGCGGCGTCTGGAGCAATGCCGTCCCCGGCCGCAATGGCGACAAAGGCGCTGCGCCGGCGACGCTGCACGAGCAGCCCAAGATCGCCCACGTCGTCAACCACGATGCCACCGCAGGCACCGAGCTCGCCAATGAGCTGCCCCACCGCCGCCGGAAGCGCTTAAGAGAAGAGGCCAAGCAAGCCGCAGTTGCGGAAACAGCCTCAGACACCGAGATCCGCCCCGACGCCTCGGCCGCCCTCTCGACCAGCGCCCAAGCTCTCCCCGCACAATCCCTCCGCCGCCGCTTCTTCACCTACCTCGCCCTCACCAAGCCGCGCCTCTCCTTCCTCATCGTGCTCACCGCCACGGTGCCGTACGCCATCTACCCGGTCCCCGCGCTGCTGGCGCCGGCCGTGACGTCGACACCCTCGCTCTCGACCCTCACCCTCCTCTTCCTCACGACCGGCACCGGCCTCGCGTCCGCCTCGGCCAACACGTTCAACATGCTCTTCGAGCCCGCCCACGACGCCAAGATGAGCCGCACCAAGAACCGGCCGCTCGTGCGCGGCCTCGTCAGCAAGCGCGCCGCGCTGCTCTTCGCGCTCGGCACCGGCGCCGCCGGCGTTGCTTCGCTCTATTATGGTGTTAACCCTACTGTCGCTTTCCTCGGCGGCCTCAACATCGTCCTCTACGCCGGCTGCTACACGCCGCTCAAGCGCGTCTCGGCATTCAACACGTGGGTCGGCGCCGTCGTCGGCGGCATCCCGCCGCTGATGGGCTGGACGGCGGCGGCGGGCCAGTGCGCGACGGGCGGCGGCACGTGGGACGAGCTGCTCCTGGGCCCGGGCAGCGCGGGCGGCTGGCTGCTCGGCGCGTTGCTGTTCGCGTGGCAGTTTCCGCACTTCAACGCGCTGTCGTGGACGATCCGCGACGAGTACCGCAACGCCGGCTACCAAATGCTGGCCTGGACCAACGCCCGCATGAACGCCCGCGTCGCCCTGCGCTACTCGCTGCTCATGTTCCCCGTCTGCGCCGCCTTGGCTGCCGTTGGTGTCGTCGACTGGGGGTTTGTGGTGACGAGCTCCGCTATCAACGGCTGGATGACGTATAATGCGGCGCGGTTTTGGTGGTACGAGGGCACGCGGGGCACCGCGCGCGGCTTGTTTTGGGCCAGCGTCTGGCATCTGCCGATCGTCCTGGTGCTGGCCATGGCGCACAAGAAGGGCTTGTGGCAGCGCGTGTGGCGGGCTGTCGTGGGCGAGCCGGTCGTGGATGGGGATGAGGAGGAGGACGACGAGTATTGGGATGATGAGGATGAAGAGGATGGCCAGCAGAAGGTGATGTCGCCGGCGCCGCCGGGAAAGGCGGTCGTACCGGTCGTTGGTGCTAGGTGAGGATGGTTTGGGGTTGATGGGGAGGGCAGAGAGAGAGGATGGGTTCGATATGCTGGATGGCTGGCTGGCTGAGTCTCTTTCCACCACCACCACCACCAACAGCATCAGCAGCAAAGTGGACGAGGATAGTTGGCCGATAGTGCCGCTACTTGTGTTTTGATAGCTTATTGTACGTTTTGTATATCTTGGGCTTCTTTCATCTACGGATCGGATGGAGGGGCGTTTTGTTTGGCCCACGCCTCATCAACCTTGAGCCTTTCTCGACGCGGAATGTCAAGGTTTAAGCCGTGTCTTCGCCATGTGCTTTTCCAAAGTCTTCGGAATCAGCGGGGCGGTTGGGCCATACCCATGCTACACGTTCAGCGCATCTCGCGGACAGTTCAAAAACATGTCTGGCGTGTTCACTTTGAGCTGAGCAGACACACGAGGGAAGAACAAGAAGGGATGATATGGGTGTGGCTTCTCTACCGTCGACGATGGTGAAACGAGGTAGAAGACTGGTCGTCGGCTGGGTCTAGACTACAGTGCGTGGCGGCTGATCCTCGCCCTCCCCCGGTGGTGTTGGGAGCTTAACACCAGGCCGTTATATCATCAAAGCATTGGAAATTCGTTCTTTTTTATGCACCGTGATTGAAACACCTGGCTTGGTAATGAAGCCTCTTCCTACTCCGGAACCTTGGGGGTGGAAGGCCAAACTCTCGGTGCTTGTATTTTGCAGAATGCTTGTAGGGACGTCGGGGTTTGGGCAAAGACGTTGGAGGTCCGAGACCGGGGCGCTCTCCGCTCCACGCGTGGGACGAGCTAGGCTAGGCCCCTCCGACGATGTCATGGCCAGCCCGGCTCAGTTTTTTTTTTGTTGTGCCCAAGGGCTTTTGGACAAGGTCGAAGGCAACTGATATAATTCATCAAATCATTGAACGAGGTTGCGGTTTAAACAGCGAGAATAAGAAAGGGAAAAGTATTGGCATCACGTCAAAACAGCACGTTGCGATCCCGATCGAGGTGACGCATTGCTCAAGCGGTAAGCGCCGGAGCAGCGTCCAAGCGAAGCTGGGGGAGCAGCAGCAAGGAAGAGAGCTCGAGCAAGGATGGTGGGATTGGAAGGAAAAAAGCGGGCGGCCACAACCCATCATTGGCCCGCCACCGCCTGTCTCCTCACCTCGCCCGCATCATCGCCCACAACATAACCCCCTTTTCCTCTTCTGGAACCGCCGGCGAAATATTGGATTTTCTGCAGCCTTCGCACCTCGTGTTCGCCCGCCGTCTCGTCCACCTGCCCCGCCCGGACACGAGCGTGTTTGCCCGCCACTTCTTTGAGTGACTTCCGTCACGCTGCGTCGATGCGCTGGCGAGGGCTAGAGGAGCGGACGACAAACATGCGGCCTTTTCTTCTGCGTCCCGGGCGAGCCGGCGAACACGGGCGGAGTCTAGACACGACCATGACGAACTCGGCCCACGGCCAGGCACCGTTATGGTTGAATCTGCGGGGCAGGCGGGCTTCCTCCGCAAATGACAGGCCGGCAGCCCTGCAGCCCTCTGCTAATGATAGCACGTTGACAGCCCGGCCCAAGCCACCCACCTGATCCGGTCCCATCGTCACACCTTCGTTCCTGCGGCTCCCCGGAATAGACGACGTCAGCCCATGCGGGAAGCAAGCCATGCAGGTACCTTGACGCCGCTAATCCACCTTTTTTTTCCTGCTTCTCCTTTCGGCGGCATATAAGTTGCTTCTGGCCTCCCCTGTCTGCTCTTTTCTTTTCTCGTTGCTCTCCTGCTCCATTTTCTTGTGTGCTCGTGGAAGACACGAACGGAGCAAACCACACTCGCTACTCTTTAATCAATAGTCTTAATTCCAATGCGCTACTCCACCCTCGTCGGCCTCGCGGCCAGCCTCAGCACGGCGGCGGCCCAGATCAAAGGCTTCAACTATGGCAGCACTCTAACCACGGGCGCCGCCAAATCCACGGCCGACTTCACGACCGAGTTCAACCTGGCCAAGAACCTCGTGGGCGCCTCGGGCTTCACTTCGGCACGTCTCTACACCATGATCCAGGGCGGGACGGCCAGCACGCCCATTGCCGCCATCCAGGCCGCCATCGACACCAAGACGTCGCTGCTGCTGGGCCTGTGGGCGTCGGCCGGCCAGGCCAGCTTCGACAACGAGGTCGCCGCGCTCAAGGCCGCCATCGCGCAGTACTCGTCGGCCTTCACCGACCTCATCGTCGGCATCTCGGTCGGCTCCGAGGACCTGTACCGCGTGTCGCCGACGGGCATCATCAACAAGAGCGGCGCCGGTGCGGACCCGCAGGTGCTCGTCTCGTACATCGACCAGGTGCGCGCCGCCATCGCAGGCACCGCCGCGGCGGGCGCGTCAATCGGGCACGTCGACACGTGGACCGCATTCGTTAACGGTTCTAATTCTGCTGTTATTGACGCCGTCGACTGGCTCGGCTTCGACGGCTACCCGTACTTCCAGAACACGCAGGCCAACGCCATCGCCAACGCCAAGGCCCTCTTCGACGACTCGGTCGCGGCGACGCGGGGCGCGGCCAAGGGCAAGCCCGTCTGGATCACCGAGACGGGCTGGCCCGTCAGCGGCCCGCAGGAGAACGAGGCCGTGGCGAGCGTCGCCAACGCAAAGACGTACTGGGACGAGGTCGGCTGCCCGCTGTTCGGCAACACCAACACTTGGTGGTACACGCTGCAGGACGCCGTGCCCGACACCCCCAGCCCCAGCTTCGGCCTCGTCCCTGCCGGTGGAGGCGACACTCCGCTGTTCGATCTGACGTGCGGCGGTGCTGCGGCCGGCGATGACCCTGCCTCTGCCTCCGACTCGTCGAGCAGCTCTTCGGCTGCCACCTTTGCCGAGACTTCGGCTGCTTCTGCTGCTGCTGCTTCCACCGCGGCCTCTTCTTCTTCTGCTGCTGCATCCGCTCCTGCGGCATCGTCTGCTGCCGCCGCATCTTCAGCGCCCGCTTCCAGCGCGGCCTCCTCCGCCCCGGCCTCTTCAGCCGCTGCCTCTCCCTCAGCCCCCGCTCCTCCCAGCGGCGGCACCGCAGCTCCCCCCTCCTCCCTCACCACCGTCCTAACCACGCTCACAACAACCTACTGCCCCACATCCGGCGTCACCACCACCACCACCGCCACCGCCACCGCGTCCCCCTCCTCCTCCTCCTCCCCCTCCTCCCCCTGCCCCCCCAACCTCTCCGGCCCGTTCGAATTCCCCCACCTCATCATCCCCATCTCCCGCACCTCCCCTCCGACCCCCGCGGGCAGCACCACCTCCTACAACGGCACCGTCTCCGCCGCCGTCTCCTCCCTCTTCAGTTTCGACATCGCTCCGTCCCACGCCGGCAAGACGTGTACGCTCGTCTTCCTGCTGCCGGCGAAAGCGGAGCTGCAGACGAGCGACTACACCGTATCCGGGGCTGGCGGTATTGCCGTTAGCAGGTTGGCGGAACCGCCGAAGGAGGGAGGCGCGACGTGGGAGAGTGTGTCTGGGGGGGAGGATGTGGGGGGTGTGGAGAATGTGGTGGAGGGAGGCGCGTGGGTCGTGGCGAGTGGGCCGTGCGAGGCGGGGGGTGCGGTCGGGTATAGGGTCGACGCGACGCGGGGGCTGGAGTTGGTGTGGTTTGAGGATTGGAATCCGAGCCCCGTTGGGTTGTTTGTTAGGGTTTGTTAGGGTTTGGTTTTTTGGTTTGGTTTGGTTTGGTTGGTGGGGGATGTAAAAAATGATGATGGATCTGTAATGATGAAGAATGGGGGTGTGGATGTTATTTATGTACATGCTATGGAAGGAGGGGGATTGGATGGTGTGTTTTCTTTTTTCTTCTCTGTCATCTTGCGGACGAGAGAGGGGAGGAAAGAGGATTGATATATAGCCTTGTTCGGACACCATCCAGTATCTACCATCGACCCGCTTGGATATCCTTTCGTATGGAGTCGTGACGATCCGTCTACGCGTGAGAGTTTCTGCAGCTCGAGCATACTAGTGAAAAGCATTACCCGTGGCTTGCCGAGATTTCTGGGTTCGGTGACTTGGGAAGTCAAAGCGAAATCACCACTTCCGCTTCAGACGCAGGAAAACTGGGACGATTGGAGGGCCGAAGTCCTATACATTCTGAGAGAACACCATGCAAAGGCTATGGAGAGCATGGCGTTAACGGGACAGGAAGGAGCAGCTAAGAAGACTAGTTGCAATCACGACTCCCAATAGCGTACGTACATGTTGTGTAGGTTAGAAAGGTGTGCGCGGAAGTGACATCAGGTACTGACCGAAGCCAAAGGGACTAGAAGCATGCAGCACTACTGCCACGTATAGCAGGCAAACCTCTGCCTCGGTCTTTTTTTCTATAACCCGTCCCATCCGCTCCGCGCTTTCCAACAAGGATCTATGCTGCTGCTGCTACTACTTACCGACCACCACACACCACCATTCCTCCAAACTTAAGGCACCCATCTTCTCCACCCTCCCTCTCCTCGCACTGCAACTCCCTTAACCTTCAACCACTCGTTCCCCCTCAGTCCCGCACGACCGCAAGTTACAAAAAAACAAAAGTTCCACCAGGCCGCCGCCGCCGCCGTCGTGTGTCGTCGCCCGATCCACACCCCCACAACGCACGTCCCACATAACGAGCCATCCATTCCATCTCTCAACACCAAAAAAAAAATCCTTCTCCTCACAACCACAACAACAGCGCAAAAAAAGGCTAACTCCCCCGGACAGGCTTGAACTGTCAACCTCCTGATTTGCAGTTGGACGTATACACAACAACACCGTTACGGTATTATTGAAAAGGATCCCATTTAACAGTCAGACGCGCTAGCCAATTGCGCCACGGAGGAGATGGTATCTCCTTTGATCCAACGGGATTGTTGGAGTGGTGGTGGTTGGCTGGTGATGGGGAAGGGGTTTGGGTGGGTGGGTTTATAAAGGCGTGGGTGGATGCTAGTAGGGTCTTGTCTCTAGATATGGGCGTGGACGCGGTGGTGAAAAGAAAAGGGTGTTGGTGGTGTTCTCTGCTCGCGTCCTCTCGTACCGAGGCGTCGGGGGAGGGAGGGAGGGAGGGGTAGATGCACGGTGAGAGTTAATGGTTTGAGGTGAACGGTGGAAAGGGGGTCGTTTGCGAACGAAGGAAAGAAGGAAAGAAAGAAAAAAAAGACTTCAAACCTTACCCGCATGCGTGCGGCTCCTGCGAAAACAGTTGGGATGATCTGCGAGGAAGGCGTGCGAAGATATGCATGGGACTCACGTTTTTTAATCGTCAACACATTCCTTCAACGTGACAAAAGGGAATGAATCCACTAGCAGGATAGATAGCAAAGTTGTCCATACCTTCCTCCTCCTCCGAAACAAAATCTCGACAACAGAAACCTCGGAAACGTCTTTTTCGCTATAAACACGCCATCTCCCTTGATCATTTATACATGAACTCATAACCCATGAAGAAGCCCACCCCCATTCCCCGCAAGAGAGGTCGCCTCCCCGCCTCCGCCTCCACACCAGCAACGACAATTTCCCCTCTCTATCATATACACTTACCACCACCATCACCACCGTACTCACCTCCACAATCTTTTCTAACAATAGAAAAAAAAGAACACATCCATCTACACCCCATCCCACCCACACTCTCTACCCTCCACCCTCTACTACTTCCCCCCCAACCTTCTCTCCCTCACAAACCACGCCGCAACCGCCGCCCCCGCCACCAGCACGACCATCAACCCAAACGCATCGCGCGTACTCTCAGCATAGCAGCGCCTAACGAGCACCCTGACCTCCGGATCCAAGCGAGCGATATACTCAATACTCTCCCGCACACGTTCAGCGATTTCCCTCGCCTCATCACCGCTCCCCAGCGCCAGTGCGAGCTTGCGTCGCAGCTCTTGGTTAACGACCGTAGCGGCGAGCGAGACGCCAAAGACGCTGCCCAAGCTCCTGAAGAGGTACGAGCAGGCCGTCGCGACGGCCTGATCGGCGTGGGCGGCGTTGGAGATGAGGCCGATGAGGCTGGTGGTGACGCCGATGCCGTTGGCGAAGCCGGCGACGCAGAGACCCAGGACGATGCCGAGGACGGAATCCACGAGGACGCCGGCGCAGGCGAAGATGGCGGCGGCGCCGACGACGAGGAAGGCGTAGGCGCCGACGGTGAGGCGGTAGAAGCGGCCCGTGTGCTGCATGTAGAAGCCGCCGAAGAGCGAGCCCGAGACGCCGGCGGCGATGCCGGGGATGAGGCGGACGCCGGCGCGCGTGGCCGAGGCGGCGTCGGCGCCGACCTGGAAGTATAGTGGGAGGTAGAAGAGGGCGGCCATGTAGCCGGCGAAGGAGAAGAAGTTGCACGCGTAGCACGCGACGAG
Source organism: Diplodia seriata (assembly GCF_021436955.1). Taxonomy (NCBI): domain Eukaryota; kingdom Fungi; phylum Ascomycota; class Dothideomycetes; order Botryosphaeriales; family Botryosphaeriaceae; genus Diplodia; species Diplodia seriata. The sequence continues at coordinate 1,502,904 of NW_027117317.1, read as the reverse complement.
CGAGCGCTCGAAGATGATGTGGCCGGGCGCGAACGGCTCGGCCGCGACCTTGGTCTCGACGGCGACGAAGAGCAGGAAGAGCGGGGCCGACACGGCGAGCGAGATGATGGTGAGGCGCGCGTGCCACGACACGTTGGAGCCGCGGTCGAGGCCCAGCAGCAGCATGAAGACGGCCGCGATGAGGATGGCGGCGCCCAGGAAGTCGATGCGGCGCAGCTTCTGGCCCCAGTGCGCGTGGTCGCGCTTGGGCAGCTTGAGCGCGAGCGAGACGGCCACGATGGCCACGATGCAGAGCGGCGGCTGGAAGAGGAAGACCCAGCGCCAGCCCACGCGGTCGGCCAGGATGCCGCCCAGCGGCGCGCCCGTGCCCGCGCCCGTGGCGAAGACGATGTTGATGTAGCCTTGCCACTTGCCGCGCTCGCGCAGCGTAACAATATCACTCATCATGATGGACACGACTGTCGTCATGCCGCCGCCGCCGATGCCCGCGAACGCCCGCGCCGCGATCAGCTCGTTCATGTTGCGCGCCAGCCCGCATGCCAGGCAGCCGATGCCGAAGATGGTGTAGGCGAAGAGCAGGCACGACTTGCGGCCGAAGATGTCCGAGAGCTTGCCGTACAGCGGCTGGAACGAGGTGAGGGTCAGGAAGTACCTGGGGGGGCGTCAGCACTCAATCTTCCCCGAGCAGCGAGAATCCTTACGCTGTCGCTATCCACGACGTGTTGTTCAATGCCCCCAGGTCCGAGCCGATGCGCCCATAACTCGACACGATGATCGTCTGGTCCGCCGCCGCGAGGAAGATCTGCCCCGACGTCAGCAATCAGCACTCATTCAACCACCACAAAAAAGAAAGCTAGCAACTCACCCCAACAGCTACAGCCGGCAGGATGTACTTCATCCTCTTCTTGACCTCCGGCAAGCCCTTATGTTTCAGCGACGACCCGCCTTCGCTGACATGGCTCTGCTGCCGCTCCAAATCTCCACCATCACCACCGTTGTCTCCCTCCCCGTTCTCGCCATCTCCCTCTTCCGGCACGGGCTGTGGTGGCAGCACCTGCAGGCCGTCCGACGTCCGGCGTTGGCCAAGCAGCGGGCTCGTCTCGGTCGGCTCGTGGCCGTTGCCGTTTGCGTGGTGAGCCGGCGGCGGCATGGCCCGAGTATGGTGGGGTCGTGGTGTGTGTGTGTGTTTGTGCGTGCGTGGTGTTTTCTCTTCCTCGTTTATGAGTAAAAGGAAAATACGAAGGGGAGCGGAAGAAAGAGGAAAAAAGAGGACGCTCCTTCTTCCTCGAGGGAGATGATGGAGCTTTCTTTCGCAGCTCCCCGTACACGCAACAAGTCCTCGACCGGCAAGCAGCTCCGCCAGCTCACGTCGATCGGCGGCCGCGGGTGTTTCGACTTGGCGTTGGGCGGTTTTTTGCGGTTCGACGTACACCTGGCGCGTGGGGACGCGAGAGCGGTGGAGGGAAGGATTGCTGCTGGGTGGTGCGTGTTTGTGCGTCGTGTGGGTGGAGGAAGGAAGGAGCTTGGGTCAGGTCTCACGGCGCAGCGCCTGGTCAATGTGTCTCTCGCATCGGGTGAGTCTTGACTCTCAATTAGCCCGGCGGGAGGATGCGAGCGTCAAGGTCGATGATATGGAGGGGAGGAGGAGGAAGAGATTGGCAAGAGGGAGAGAGAGAAGGAGCAATTGCGGCACCTGTGCATCTTTGTTGCTCGTCTCTTCCTCCCATCGCTCCCCTCCCCCACTGCTGATGATTAGCAATTCGGGATCGCCATCTCGGTCTGCCGTGGGCTGCCGGGCGGGCGGGTTGGTCCGGTCGGGTTCGCAGCCCGGAGTTCGAGAGAGGTAGTCTACCGCCGAGCACGTCAGCGGCTTGTTCCGCCCGTTTTCCTTTTCCCTGGCATCTGTGGCTTCTGGTTGTACGCGCTGCAATCGGTGCAAATGAATGCAGCTTGTCGCAAAACAAAGATGCGGTCCGATGCGACAGGTCTGCTCACGCAATTGCGATATCGCGCTTTGTTCACCGTGGAGCCGGGGTAAAACGGGCGTTCCCGCTGGCTATCTCCGACGGCCTAGCGTGCTTTGGGTACGTGTCGAAAATACACCATCAGTTGCTCGGCAAAGCTGCCGCGATTCTTCAAAGGAAACCATTGTATGTCATTAGTCCTGACTGTTGCCTATTATACTCCTGTGAATTATCGTCTTGCGCTGTAATCCTGCCATGCTCACAGCCGCTCTAGGCTCAAGCATACTACTTACAAAATACGAAATGACAATGCCATCGCAATGCTATATGTAGCAAACAAAAGAAAATTTGTCCCATGCCATTCTCAGTTATTGTGCGCTCTCCATGAGCATAGTAGACACCACCTTAGTTCGTCACTGATGATCACCAACTGCAACCACCTTTGATCGGCTTCAGAGTGATTCCTTCTCGTCCGAAGTTGCATCCTGAGGAGTCCTCCCGTGGTAGACTATCCTGACTTCAACCTTGTCCAGACGAGCGCGAAGGGCCTCAACTTCGTCCTTAGACTCGCCATCAGGCAAGGAAACGAGAGCGGAATTGATAGCATGCATGATTTCGGTGATGGTCTCCAACTCGTAGTAAGCTACCCTGAGTGCAAACTTAGCTAGATGAGCTTGAAGAGCCTCAACTATGTCCTTAGACTCGCCATCAGGCAAGTGAACGAGAGCGGAATTGATAGCATGCATGGTTTCGGCGATGGTCTCCAAGATCTGTAAGTCGGACTTCATTCTCTCTTCGTTAATGCTCTTGTCCTTGCCTCCAGCGGTCGCCACGATAAGCTCGTACAACTCCGTAACACGCTTAGACAAACGATAGAGGCGGTATTTCAGCTCCCAGGTGGTGATGACCAACGACAGGATGGAGAAGGACCATATCAACGGGTAGAGCGTAGCCCAGTCGGGGACCCATCCGAAAGCGGACATGGTGGTGTTGGTTCCTGCAGGCAGGGCATCTGAACGATCCATTTTGCTTGGAAATAGAGATTGTTCTGGATGGTGAGATCGTGGTGATGCCGAGGGAAACTTTCTCGTTGCGTGCGTCACTGTGACCCGAGTAAGCTTCGCGCCTCAGTGAACAAGGTGGGCGGTGATGTCAGGCAGCACTTCTCACCAGACCGGGGGACGGACAGACAGACGGACGGACGGGCTCGCTGACGCTCCGATGAGGCTTGAATGAGGAAGCGGTGATGAAGGCGACCCGAAGGAAACGTCCACACTTGGAGATGGACGCGGAGTTGGATGTTGAGACGGACGTTGTCGTCCTTCAGTCTGAAGTTGCCAGAGAGAGCGGCCTGGCGACAGATGCATCCGGGGCAAGAACGAACATGCGCCCTGATTGAGGAAGCCACGCAAACCGTACGTCCCCCCCCCTCGCTGTGGATTAGGAAGCCGCGCTGTTTAGCTCGACTTGGCGGGTTCATCTGGCAGTGGCGGTTTCTGGACACTCCTTCTCCAAGCGTACCTACGCGTCAAGCACCGTCAACGGGGGAATGGAGCCAATGAACCCTCATATGATAGATTCAGCCAAACGTCCTACCAAAATATCTCCAACTACCACACACCGTCGTATCCGTTCATTCATCCAGAAAGGGGATTCCGTGGAAAAGGAGAGCAACAACAACAACAACAACAACCGAACAATCACGCAAATTATCTCGCTCTTATTCTCCAACGATAGCCAAGACAAGCCTGCTCGGCCTTTTTTTTAATCCTTCACGGACGATAAGAAAAAAGAAATATAGGTATCTAAGCTCAACGGGATGATGATGAGACGTGTAAGAATGAGAACGAGGAGAAGGGAAGTAACGGATGAGTTCAAAAAAAAGAACCAAGAAGTCGCACATCGCCCGTTTAATCATCGCCCCACCCAACACGCCATCGAAATGCGTATCATCGTCAATACATACACGGCGTTGCTCTCGCACTCAAAACTTCGTCCTCACCTCCAAAAAAGCATCTGTCATCGCAAGACCCTATTCCCTACCTCGGCTACTCCAACTATATCGAATCCTGATTCATCCTTATAGCTTGATTCCCCACACTCCCCTGCCTCCCGTGACGCCCAGCCACTCGCCACCCTGAGTCGTGAGTCCACTCTGTGGTGCCCAGCTCAAATTGCCCACCTCGTAGTCGCACCGCCAGCTAGCAGCAGGGCCCTTCATGTTGACGCCACTGGGGCCCGAGGGCGGTCCTGAAGAGCTGATGGTGTTGCCGTTGGACGCTGCGTGCTCACCGTTGATCGTGGCACCGTTCTGAGAATGAATCAGGTCCCAGACGAGCACCATACTGTCGTCTCCGCCCGATGCGAGCATGCCACGTCGCGTAGGGGACCATTCGATGCTGTTTACAGCCGATTGGTGACCACGCAATTCCAGGAGCGCCTGACCTGGCTGGCGCACGTCTAATATCCGGATCAGGCTGCTGTCCGAGGCAAAGGTAGCGAGGAGATGAGCATCGTGTGGTGACGCTGCCAAGCGCAACAAAGGCGGGGCGTATGCCATCATCTGTTGAGCTTTCGTAGGAGACATGCGGCCCGGAGAGCCTATATGAACTGTCAGGAATTGCCGCAGATTTGTCCATCACGAAACCTACCTTTCTCTTCTTTCTTCTCTGTGGGTTCGTAGATAATTGTGGAATGCTCCAGACTTCGGAGGTCGAACATTCTTACGCTACCGTCCGCACCACAGCTGACAAACACATCGACGCTCCCTGCGCAGAAACGAACGTCGAATACCTCTTTGTCATGGGCAATAAGCTGCGTTTTGGCAGTCAAGGTCGGGATGTCCCAGATGGTACACGTGGTGTCGATGCTTGACGTGATTATAAGCTTCGGGGAGAGCGTGTTCCAATCGAGCGAAGTCAGCGGGGCGGTGTGCTCGGGCGATTTGGAATTCGAGAGGAGAGCCAGTGGAGTGAGCTTCTGCGCAGGGGGGTCGCGGGTATTGACCGGCGATGATCGGTTTATGGTGTTGCTGACGTTGGATGCGGTGGTTTGTGGCAGCGACCAGAGTCTCAGGTGGTCGCCCGACGTTGCGAGCAGGTCGGTGGATTGCTTCTGGGAGGACGGAGGCTCCCATAATATCCGCGTCACCGGGTAAGAGCAGGTCGCCTCGGCGACACGAGTGTATTCGATGCCAAAGGCCGGAGCGCCTGGCGTGGTAGCCTCCTGAGGAGCGATGTTCGAGTCGACAATTTGAATCTATGTCTGCTATCAGCATTAAACTGGTACCTCTCGGCGCAACGGAAGATGCTAAGAGAATCTCCGGTGACACAGATCGTGAAAATTGAGGCGGGGATCGCCAGCCACCACAATAGCGGCTGTACACGCCTCTTCTCCCTCTGCGAGTTGCAGCATGCCGGTGAATGTTGCTAGGACCGCCAGGAATGGATCCGCTGTACTCACAAAATTATGCGGATCTTCCAAGTAGCTGCCGACAGCCATCTTGCCCGCGCTGTTCCCGCCGTGGACAGGCCACTTGCACCAGTCGAATGCGTACACCGGCCATGGCGCCAAGTAGTTGCAGTTCCCCGGCGCCCGGTTTTCCAGATCGTTCAGCAGCGGCGTGCTCGACGGCATATCCTCTCCAATTGTCGAATTTGCGCGCGGCCGTATGTCTGACAGGGCGAGCGGGGAATTGGACGCGGCGCCGGAGGGCGTCTGAGCCTGATAGTGTCTTTGGCTGGGGGTGGGCGCGTACTTGGGCACGTCGGGCGTCGGGACGGTCGAGTTGAAGGGAATATACTTCTGGTCCAGGCCGGCTGGGCTCGAGCGCGAGTAAGAATGAGCGGAGGATGAGGACTGCATGGTGCTGGAGCGGGTCGGCAGGGTGTACTGCTGGGCGTTGGTGTTGATCTTCGGGACGGTGGTGGGTGCCGTGTAGGAGGCGGAAGGCGCAGGGCGAGCACCCGCGGCCGGGCCGGGCTGGAGAGGAGCAGGCAGGTCAGGAACGCTGCTGCCGGTATTAGCGAATTGCGCGTCCTGCGGTTGCTGGTTCTGAGGCGGCGTCGCGTGGTGGAGGTTGATGTTGAGGTTCTGTGCGCCGCCGCCGGGCGTCAAGGCAACGGGCGAGTTGAAGAGCTGCGAGTGCGACGCGCTCTGGTGCTGGCCCGCCGGCGGAATGTGCAGGGCCTCGGGCTCTCTCTGGGCAACCGGCCGCCGCGCTACCTCGAAGTGCGGGCCTGTTGCAGCGCCTGCTGACTGCGAGCCTGGAGCTGGCAGGCCCGACGCCGACGCCGACGACGGCGGGGCGGACTGCAGCGCGCTGAATCTCGGGTCGTTGCCGCTGCCAGGCAAGAGCGCGTCGCTGTCCCCCGGCGTGCCCGCCGTCGCGATGCGGAGGTTGCTGTGCGGAGCGGCAACGGAGCCTAGGGCCTGCGTGGCCGCGAAGATGCCCTGCGCTGCGCCCTGGCCGGAGCTGCTGGGATGGTGGTGCGAATGGAAAGGCATGGTGCCGCTGGCGGTGCCTGGACTCGGGCCAGGCTGCGAGGGGTTGGGCGGAGGGCGAGGAGAGCGGATAGTTACCTGCGACTCTGGAACAAACAAGGGCCTGTGGCCGCGTAGGGATGAGGCCGCTGATTACCTACTGACCGGCGAAGGGGTCGTCGATGTTTGGCGACGCGCGGGGCTGCCTTGCCGTGGCCATGACTAGAGCTCTGTTGTCACTTCTGCTGCCCAACAGCCACCCCTCACGACACTCGCCTTCCACGGCCCCAGCCCTTCGCCTTCACGCGCGCTTTCATGACAATGCCCCAGCCCGGTCGCCAGAGCGCCCGCCACCTGCTGCTCCTGCCGCCGCCGCCCTCGCCGCCGTCGTTCGTCACGCTCAAGGCTGCCTACGGCGCGACGCTATGCCTCGTCTTGCGGCAGCTCCAGCACGCCTCGGCCTCCACCACCGGCCCTGCACTGCTGGAGATCGCACTGCCGTGTCCGCATCTCCATGCCAATGAGCGCGTCCCGCGCCGCGCGCTCTTTGCGCGCACGCAGAGCCTGGTGGCCGGCCTCTACAAGCTGATCTGCGTTGTTGCCGCGCGGGAGCGAATCGACGTCGAGAGCGCAGACGGCGTCGACGCACGCGTGCTGCTGCTGGCATACCCCAGAAACGGCGCGCTGAGCCATCTGCCCGCTGAGGGCCGGGCCGAGGCCGATCTACAAGGCCCGGTCATCGACATTGGCACGCTGGCGCAGAGCGGCAGATCGTGGGAGACGGTCTATGCCGTCGAGAGCGAAGCAGGGGAGCACATGCTTAAGACTTTCCAGGCGCTTGGAAAGCGTATGCACAACATCGCGAGGCTGCGTGGGGGGATCGTGCAGCTATCAGACGGCGATGCAAATGAGCCTACCCTGGATGAAGCCCGGAGGCACATCTCCGTCGCCGTTGGTGGGACGTTTGATCATCTGCACATTGGTCACAAGCTGCTGCTTACCATGACAGCCTTTGCGGTCGAGCCCGCAACGAGCGTCGAGGGGTCCAAACGCGCCATCACCATCGGCATCACCGGTGACGAACTGCTCAAGAACAAGAAGTACGCCGAGTATCTCGAGAGCTGGGACGCACGGCAGCAGCGCATCTTTGAATTTCTACGCTGCATCATCGACTTCGCCCCGCCAGGCGGAGGCATGCAGAAGGTGGAGGAACTGAACAACCCCGGTCCAAACGGGCACGCTGTCAACATCACGCTACCCACCAACCTGGTGCTCAAGTGCGTCGAGATCTGGGATCCTTACGGTCCCACCATCACGGACGAGAGCATCTCTGCCTTGATCTTGTCTGGGGAAACGAGATCCGGCGGGCAGGCGGTGAATGCCAAGCGCCAAGAGAAGAGCTGGCCGGAACTGGAAGTGCTGGAGGTCGACGTCCTGGATGCGCAAGAGGAGCAGGATGCGCAGGGAGCAGGCGTCGAGCAGACTTTTCAGAGCAAGCTCAGTAGCACCGAGATCCGTCGCCTGCAGAGCGAGAAGTCTAGGCCAACTGGCCACGCGTGAGCACAAACTCGGACGTGAGGGCTGCAGCCGGCGCCGCTCCAACGGTTATTTCATTCTTTAGCATTGCAGCACAGTAGGGCACCCATACGGGGAATTCAAGGAGCGTTCCGGGCGCCAGAGGCAGCGTGTAATACGACGAATGCTTGCACGGTTGCACAGCTGTTGCGAGTCCTCGGGCTGACGGCGTACGTGTCTCCTTCCGCTTTCTCTGGAGTACAGCACGGCGGTGGCCGGGGCAGAGCAGCCATGTATAGAGACCAGAACGGAACGCCGACGTGGCCTGGTAGCATCGGGAGCGCCATGATACAATCAAGCTGCAGTCTGCGTTGTCGGACTGCCGGTGCACGACACTAACGCTGCTGCAGGCGGGAGGCAGATGGGGGAGGCTAGTGGTGGAAGCGGTCTCCGCGAGGCGGCCGTCGACGTGTAACCGTCACGCACAGGCGCGGCCATGTTCGAGGCGGCCCTGGGAGGGCCAATCAGGCGGGCGCGGGGCGTTGGTGCAGACCGTGCCCACGCGCAGAGGTCGGACGGTGTTTATATCAGTCTGCTCGGCAGCATCTTGCGTGACGTGACTCTCGGGGCGGGAGCGGGCGGCGCCTGAAAGCTCTGTCGTGCATGGCGGATTCCGCGTCGTCCAGGCGGCGCGGCCAGCTGCAGGTCCCAGGATGCAGCGTCGGACGAGTCTTGAGGTCGACGGTCAGCAGGGCGGTGGAGCTTAGGCGGCGGTGGCTTTTAAGCGTACCGGCACGGCGCTGCGGGTCGGAGAGTCAGGGCATCGCGTCGATCTTCCACTCATCGCTCAGCTCCAGGCTGGGCTGCGATCATGGAAACAAGCTGACGTGCTTGTCGCCGGACGTTGCGGGCGCCCGCCGGCCAATGCGGCGGCGCTTTGGGGCGCTGGGCTGGGCGTTGAGTGGTCAACTGCACATGCGTCTATGTGTTGTCACCTCAGCCCGCGTGCAGCGCACCCCGGGCCCCGTTCCAAAATGCAGCCTAGGACTACCCACAGACCCATGCCAGCCGACAAAGTCGACGCCCGCCTGCATCTCACGCGCATAGCCTCTCAATCACGTGTTGCGACTTTACCGGATTTATCCACGTCTGAACGGGCCTGGTCGACTGCGCGGGCGCCATTGGCTGCTGGCCTTGTGAGACGGCTCTGGGATTCGCTGTCGGCGCATGCCCCATCCACTGTCCCTCAAAACCGACGATAGCGCCTGACACGCCTGCATACTCAGCGTGCGCTGCTTTTTCTTCGGTCATGGTGCAGCAGCAGCAGGACCGCTCTTAACCTGAAAATGCTCCGCTACACCCAGCGCTCCCGCTCCCACAAGTAGTCCCAGGCCTCCCCTCCACCGCCGCGCCAACCAAGACCACGCCGCCAGCTGCCACCGCCCCGCCGCCGTCTGCCCCCAACCTCTGCCCGCCGCTGCCCGCTGCCGGCTGCCCTCCGTCGCCTGAACCTCGAGCTCCCGCCTGCGCGCCAGACGCGCCGCCGCCCGCCGCCGGTCCGCCGGTCGATGCGCACGCCTACCCCGCGTGACCCAGCGACATGGCCTCCCCCGCCGGCATCCTGAGCCTCTCCAACGAGCTGCTGCGCGAGATCCTCGACCAGATCGAGGCCGACCCGGAGAAGCAGGTCACCGTCGACCGCCGCTCGTATCTGTCGCAGGAGAGCTTCAAGCCGCCCCCGCCACCCGCGCCCAACCAGGCGCAGGACATCGGTGCCTTCCGCCTCACGTGTAAGAGGTTTTCCGAGTTGGGTGCCGTGTGCCAGTTTGCCCGTGTCACCACCCGCTTCTCCTCCAAGGGCTTCAGCCGGCTGGAGAACATCGCCGCCCGCCCGCACCTGTCCCAGCATGTCAAGAAATTCAGTTACATGGTGCCGTATTTCTACGTAGAGGGTCCTCCACAACGCCCACCCGCACCCGCCCAGCCAGAGACTGACGTATCGATTAGGACGCGAGCGCATCCACCAGCTGCCGCCCGAGGCGCAGGCCAGCCTGGGGACGCTGGACGTGCGCCATTTCGTGCGGAAGATCAACGAGCAAAAGGAGATTGTCAGCTCGGGTGAGGACGAACGAGCCCTCAAGCACGCGCTAGCTGCCTTTACGTCACTACAGCATGTCCAGATCCTGCGCGTGCAGGACCGGGAAACAGCCACGCTGCTGTCCTACATCCGCCAACACGAGGATCTAAATCAGCTCGTCGAGCTCCGGTGGGCGCCAGCATGCTCACATAGCGCAAAAACCCTGGGCGCTGCGCTGCTCGAGTCTCGCTCGCCATGCTCGCGCTTCTCGTCGCCGATGCTCAGCCCGCAGAGTGCAATAGTCCTGGCGTCACATCCGCCAAAGGCCTTCACGGCTCTGGCAGAGCGGCTTACGTGTTTAGAGCTCCATTTCGATGATGGCACAGACCTGGACAACAAAATGAGAGAGCTGTCGGACCTTTTCAAGCTCGTTTTCAACGCGGCTAAGAACATGCAGGCAGTCCACGTCGGTTTCCCTTCGCACCGTCCTCTCAGCTTGCGGCTAGAGGAAATCTTCCACAACGTCCGTTGGGACAAACTCCTGGCGTTCGGCATCCAGGCGTGGCGACTGGACGCGGACGAGATCATTGCCCTGGCGCAGCGGCATCGGGATAGGCTAAAGGGCCTGCGGCTTAGGGATGTTTTGCTCAAGGATGGCAGCATGTGGAAAGATGTGCTAGCATTTCTGCGCGACGACATGATTCGGCTGGATTGGGTGAGCTTGCGGCGCATAGGCTACGCGAGGCACTTTGACGAGCAATGGGCGGTAGCTGGAGCCGAGGTCCCCGACGATCCGCCAGGCGGGGCCAGCGAAAGTGACGACGAGAGCGACTGGGATCCCCACGCCACAGCGGAGCAGGACGATTCGGAGATATCCCTGGAGGACATGACAGATTCCTCTTCGGACCATGACGTTTCGGACGACGACAACGGGCCGGAAGAGGAAGGCATGGATTTCCCGATGATCTCACCGGACACGCCGTCGTCGGTCCCATGGTGCAATTGCGGAAGGAATTCGTTCTTGGAGAGTCCAGAAGCGCTAGGTGATAATGGATTTTTCGTATCGAACGCACAACGGAAGATATGGGAAAAATGGGTTGTGAGGAGGTGTCCAGAGCACAGCCAACGGTGACGCGGGCCCCAGGATTCAGCTGTGCTTTCGGATGACCTTCCGGAAGCAGCACGCCACGGTTACCGGATGAAGCTTCCCGCAGGCGGAGCGTCCCGCCGTCCCGCAGGCGGGATAGTCAAGGCCGTTGACGCAGCGGTCTGGCCCCATATACGTATGATGCGCGTTTTGCTTTTGTCGCGGCGACGGGACTGCCGGCTCGGACATGCATACAGTCGATGTTAGTGTCTCTGGCTGCATACTGTTGACGCTTACTTCTTGGGGTTTCCGGCATTCTGTTTTGGGCTGAACGCGAAAAAATCTGTACTGGCGGCATATTCTTTCCTTGTAGCAAAGAAAAAAGCCTGGTGTCCGGAGCCGAAGAGACAGTTCTTTCTTCCCGTATTGGTTAGTAATAACTATATCTCAGGTTTCGCCCTAGCTTCTTGGTCATATTATCTGGGTAGCTTTCTTTTAACAGTGTTTTCTCGTTTACATTCCTTTTCATTGTACGCGGCTTCTGGGCAGAAAAAAGGATTTCGACTTCTCACTGTTGTTTTAAGTAATTTCCAAGGAATACATATCCAAAGGTAGCAAATAACATCATCTAGCAGGCATTTCCCTTTCCAGCCATACCCGGCAGGACACTAATTGGCTCCATCGAAGCTCTGAGGCGGACGTTTGATATGGGACGGCAGAAGCACGGAGCGAAATCCGGCAACTTTCAAAACATATGAGAGCTGAGGCGACTGACACTGCAAAGGTGAACAGGCAGCAGGCGCCTCAGGCAGAGGCAATGACGTAAATGGCCGGTGGTCGCGAGGCAGGAGCGGAAGGCGCGTCAAAGCGGTAAGGCTGGGCAAAATCCCCAAACGGGCAATCACGAGCAAGCATAACTTCCTTCCCAGACCCGACCAGCTCCTGCACTCCACACACACACTCCTCCACACTTCGATCGCGACCGACTCTCCACCTGAAGCAAGTCACTCCTTCCTCCGAGAAAAGCAGGCAAATGACTACCTCTAGATCGCGCGCAGTGTCGCGCGTGACCTCGTCACGCCCAACGCTGCTCAACACCGCAGGCCTATTGCACATGACAGCACATCTACAGCAAGCAAACCCTAAAGCTTCGGTAAGACTTAGCCATTACAAGCTACGGACCCACTGCAGGCCGGTCTACGCTTCTTACGCAGAACAGTGAGGGTTTGCTCTACTGCCCACGTCTTAGCGACCGACGCGCCGCCTCAACGCCAGAGGCATCCAGAAAGCCACCGCACCTGCGCCCGCGCCCGCGACGAACGACGGCAAAGTAGCAACTCTCGTCATTGAATTATCACCTCCGCAAGACCGCCGCGCCCACGTTCTTACCGCTTCCCACGATCTGTTTCCCACGCAGTCAAACACTTGCACTCTGTTCTGGGCACAATTTTGGTTGGACAATAAAACGTCATCGAAAACCACTCGAATGGCCTTTACAAGAATGGCACCCTTTCTGGCGCCCCTCCCAATCTTCGGCATCGCGCTGACCGCCACGGCCATCGTTACCCTCGTCATCCTCCACATCTGGCACTCTCGCCTCGAGCACCACAGGAGTTCCGGAAGTGAGATGCAGAGCACCGACTGCAGCCCTTTCGATGAAGAGTGCGGCCTTCAGGATAGGGACAAGTTCCGCGGTACCACCGTCAGTGTGGCGCCTGGTCAGCAGAGCAGAGGCCGCGTGTGGACGGCAGCGAAGGTGCAGGGTGGAGACCTCAGAAATGCAGAAATGGGAATCGACCTCGGCGACCTTAGAAGCACTACCCAAGAGAGGAGTCGCCGCTACGGCTACCACGTTACCGGCGCACGCGATGATGCTGGCGACAATCCGTTCGTCAACCCTTCAGGTGTGGTTGCGATCATGAGAGGCGGAGCTCCACTCCAACCTACTCGAGTAGATGCTCTCCGCCACAGCAGAGGCAGCAGCGTCTATAGCATTAACAGTTACGATGGAGCCGGTGGTGACAGCACTGTTCACCACGGCTGCGACCTCGCCGACGCCCCGCTCCACCAGCCTTACGCCAACTACCGTCATGACACTACCAGGAATGCTCACGGCTCCTCCCCACTCCGCTATGGTGTCACTGTCAGCACCATCACGACCGAGCTTGATGCTTCGTCCGTCCGCGAGAGCATGAGCAACAATACCCTAAGGCCGTCGTCGAGGGACGAGATCCACCAGCAACGCGGCAGGAGGAGCAGCCTCGGCCGCAGCATCAGCAACTTGAGCACGAATAGCAGCACTAGGAGCAAGAGCGCGAAGCGGATGAGCAGCAGGAAGAGTGTCAGCCCGTTGGAGGTACACCCGTGGCGCATGTCATACTCCTGAGCATCTGCAGGCTCTGGGGCAGGAGATCATGCTGAGCGCGTGTTTGGAAGTTCGCGGATTGACTTCTGACAGTTTTGGCACTGAGCAAAAGGCATTATAGCAAACAGAATGGGTGAAGTCCTCAGTTGTGCGTTGGAAAGATGGCAGGTGTAGGTTCTGACGAATGCTTTTCTCCAGTATTATTGGCCTTGGTCGACATCGTCCACTCTAGCAATTCAGGCCAGATCACGGTTTGCTAGTTCAGAGACAGACAGCGAGTTATGAAAAGAATTATTTTAACTCTTTCTGTGCTCCGTGATAAGACGTTGCAGTTTTACAATACGCATTGTGAGAATACAAGTTTGGGAGTAGACGTGATGCTGGAAATTATGCAACAGCTTCTGGATGTTAATTCCAGTCCACCACGCACAGCAAGCGACTTTCGTCACCGATTCGTAAAACGTAGAAGATGACCTTTTGTTCGTTCCTCGGACAATTAAAGCAAGTATCTAAATGCGCTAGATGTTTTTTACTTAAGATCACGAATATACTCACATCTTCGACTTTACCATCACTTACAAAAAGAAAGAAAAAATCGAAACACTTGTCTCGAAGCTTTAGATACTACGTGTCCCAGCAAAGTATATTCGCCAATGCGCAAATAATTATCTAAAAGGTAGTCGCAGTCACTGTATACATGTAATCATCATCACAGAAGCGCACATAATGATATTAGTCAAGTAAAAGATAGACAACTTCTGTCCAATTAGGGAACAAAAAGAAAAAAAAGAAAAGAAGAGGTCAAAACCAAGAACGAAAGCAAAAGAGCGGAAAGGAATCCAAAGACCTAGCAATTTGTTGCAGTAGTCCCCAAGAGCAAAAGTTAAACAAAAGAAGACCACCTTTCCTTTTCCGAAAGGGGGGGGGGGAAAGGAAAAGCGGTCAAAAGACGCCTGCCTAGGCTGTACTGCTCAACGCCCCAAATCCAATCCAACCAACCAATCCGACTCGAAGAAGGAAAAAAAGCCCAAAAGAGACGCCCACGCCCCCAAACCAACCTCATCCCGTCGTTAAGAAAAAACAAATAGCGATATCAGACAGCTCGCTCGCTCGCTCACAACACCACCAACACCAAAAAAGCGCGCTCCCTAACCAGAAAAACAACAAACCAACCAACCAACCACTCAATCAATCAACCAACCCTCCCCGCCTTCCTCCCCCTCGCCACCAACCTCTCCCTCAAATCCCCCACCGCCTCGCCCCACCCGGGGCGCCCGCCAACCCTGACCTCCTCACCAACGCACTGCTGCAGAAACGCCGCCATCTTCGCCTCCTTGTACGCCTCGCCATAAACCGCCTGCGCTCGAACATTCACACGCGTCCTGAGACCTTGGGCCAAATCGCGCCCTTCGTCGCCGTCGTTCGTATTGTACGTGTCGACGGCGATCTCGAAGGACACGGCGACCTTTGACTGGACTTGGGGCAGGAGCACGGCGGCGGAGACGGCGAGGCGCTCGTCCGAGAGGATGGCTTCGTCGACGGCGTGGGCGAGGGCGAGGCGGCGGGCGTCGGCGGCGACGGCGCGGCACGCGTCCCAGCCGCGCGCGACGTGGGCGAGGAGGTGCGCGGCGCGGGTCGAGGCTTGCGGGAGCGAGTGCAGGGTGGCGCGCAGGACCTGCAGGAAGAAGCGCTTGGTGGTGGAGAGCGGGGCGTCGCCGATGTAGGTGAGGCTGATGGGGCAGCCGCTTGGGGACGAAGCAGAGGAGGATGGGTCGGCGGCGGCGGCGGCGGCGGCGTGCGGCGCGAAGGCGTCCGGGTGGAAGAAGAGCTGCAGGTCGTTGCGGTACGTCATCGTCACCGTCTTCGACTCGGCCGAGGCGCTGGCCGATGTGATGAGCCAGCCGTGCTCCTTCTCCAGCGCCGAGACGCGGGCTTTGAGCGCCTTGACCTCGTCGACGGACCAGCCGCGGCACTCTTCGCGCACGCGCTCCGCCGCGTGGATCTCGTTTTCGCACTCTACCCTGCGCTCCTTGACGGCCTCGATGCCGGCCTCCTTCTCGGTGAGCTGCTGTTGCAGCGCCTCTACCTTGCGCTTCTTCTCCTCAATGGCAGCTTCGGCCGCGACAATGCGCTCCCTGGCGGCATCGAGCTCCTCACGGTCGGGACCGTTCAGTTCCTCCGCGCGGCGCTGAAGTTGTTTGCATTCTGACTCGAGGTGTGCGTGACGATCTTGAAGCGCGGGTAGAGTGGAGTCGATGATCTGCTCCTGCTCCTTGAGCGCCGCGTCATCCCGATCGAAGCTGTCGACAGTCCTCGTCAGGGCTGCCTTGATGTCATGGAGCAGGTTGCTCCGCCATCCGTACCAAGCTTCCTTGGTCCTCAGGCGGGCATTCGTCTTCATGTTTTTGAACTGGATATCCATGACCTGACGCTGGTCGGCGGGCGCCGACATGTACTCGCCGAACAGGGCTGGATTCTCTTCGTGGACCTCTTCTTCGATCTGACGAACGAGATTCTTTCCCTCGGAGATGTACTTCTTCAGCTCATGGCATGCATGCTGGTACATGAGGTACTCAGGCTCTGTGCAAGCGGCAGCCACGACGCAAGTCTCCAGGTCGTCCTTGCCCTCGATTTCGGCAGCGCTGAGGCTGGCACCCCTGCCAAACGCGCTTTGAGCTCCGGGATAACCTGTGTGCCTTCGCTTGGTAGTGGTAAGATCCATGAAGCGAATGTTTGTCATTTCCAGAAACTCTTGGAGCTTAATTCGCTCAACTGGTTCCGAATCACCAACCGCCGAGGTATCCTCCTCAGCAGGTAAAACGGAGCCTTGCACTTCATCGACACCGAATTGGACCTGCTTGCGAGGAGACGATGACTTCTTGGGGGAAGGACTCTTTTGGGGGCTCAGGGACTTCCGAGGAGTTGACCTTTGGGGAGTTGCGGCAACAACGCGCTTGAGAGGGGACGCAAACACCTGTTTGCGAGGAGTTGAGAGTAGCCTGATAGAGTCCATCAGCGACGGGATCGAGGCCGCCTTTGCCACCGGTTCCTTGATTGGCGTTGTGGATTCCGCTTCGACAGGCGTCTCAGCCCGCTGCTCGGCCACTTCTTCCGCCGCAGTTTCAGTTCCAGCAACGAATGTCTCGACTGACTTCTCAGGACTTTGCCGCTGGGGCGTGTTTGCAACAGGCGCAGGCTCGGGGGTTGTCGCGAGATCCGGCTGTGCCGTTCCAGCACTCTTCCGAGGCGACCGACGCGGCGATTTCTGGAGTGTCTTTTGGGGTGATTTCTTTGGCGATTTTCCCGGAGATTTCCGGGGTGTAGTATCCTTGTGGATCTTCAGGGCAGTGATCGGGCTCTCCGTGTTCGCAATCACGGCGTTGCTGACTTTCATCGGCGAAGGACTGGGAACTTCAGGGTGGTTGTTTGTGAACTTTGCAGCACTTCCACGCTTGCTGGGTGGCGTCGCCACAGCAGTCTTCTTAGATTCCGGAGTGGTGGGGGTCTCCTGGCGCGAATTTTGAATCTTTCCAAGAATTGCCGTAAATTCCATGGAGAGATCCTCGTTGTTGTCCTTACTCATCACTGTATCGTCCCCGGAGGTGTTCTGGATGTCGTTCTTTATACCACCCATCGCCATCGTGAAGTCCATAGTCTCATCACCGAATGAGGAATTCACGCTTCCGCGTCGATCGCTTTTGTTTTGTGCCTGAGACGGCCTGATCCCCCCGATTGCGGTAGTCAGGTCCATGGTGCCATCCTCAAGAGCCTCATCGTGCGCCCCCGACTTCCTCCTCCTGATGCTCATGCGGCGTGAAGCTTGCCGCTTGGCGGGACTTCCTTGTTCGTCGGTATTTTCTTGGAGAGCCGAGGACCGTCGCCGCTTTGTTCCGGCGCGGGTGGACTCTTTGGGGGCTTCTCCGGTCTGAATGCTGCCGATGGCCGTTGTGAAATCCATGGTTACATTGTCTGGCTCTGGGCTTAGCTCTTCTTTTTTGTCTTGAGGCGCTGCGACAATTCCTCCGATTGCACGTGTTATGTCCATGCTCATCTCCTCCCCCTCGCTGTCATCGTCCTGGTTGGGTCCTGGGAGATTGAACGCAAATGGGTCTGGCTGAACGTTCTCCCTGTTCTCTGAGAACGTTGTCTTCTGGACCCACGGCTTGAAAGCTGCTGTAATTTCATCGCCGGCAATTTCCATTGACGCCTCTCCACCCTCGTCCTCGTCACCGAATTGGAAATGATGTGTCCCTGCCTGTTCCGCAGCTTGCCTGAGTGCGGCGTCGAGTCGCGCGCTGGAGCCTGTGGAGTCGTCATTCGAGGCGGCTGACGCTGTCGTAGGATCGTCGCCTGCGTCCAGGCTCATCATCGTGCTTCCATCGTCATCGTCGTCATCATCCGACGCGATCTCGATATCGTCGCTTCCAGGAGCAGAACTGCCACTGTAGGGGCTGGATGAAAGCACGTCATCAGGATTGTTGAAGTCAAGTGGTGGGATGCCCGAGCTGCGGCGCCGGTTCTTCTGGTGCAAGTTGCGTTGCTTCTCGGGCGAGGAGGAGGGAAGGTCATCTTCAACCTGCTCCGGAGGTGTTGAAGGCGGATCCGTGGGGTCAGAGTCTGGTCCAGAGAAGCGGACGCCGCGCTCTGGCGACGTGGGTTCCTGGGTGGCGTTCGACGCGCGCCGCGTAGAGTTCGAAGAGGCGGATGATGAGGTCGCATCGCGCATGTACTCAATGACGTCCCAGGTATGGAGAGTTGCTTCAGGAGCAAACGAAACGCGTCGCTTGGCTGCGCAATCATAAGCAGGGCTCTCAACGGCGACTCATCACTTTCCACATACCCAAGGACTTGCGACGCTCCTCCCGTCGCTTGACCTCGTCCTCTCTGGAGAGAATGGACTTCACGGGCATGGCGGGCATTGCAGACTGGCGTCATCAGCACGCGATCGTCATGTGGCCGGGAAGGTCCTGCCGGCCTACCTTTCTGCGATTGCCGCCCGATTCCTTCAATGGCACATCGATGCCGCCAGGGCCGATGCTCTTGCTACGCGTCTTGCGGCCGCCGGACTTCTTCGGCGACAGGGCGGTAGGCTTGGCGCGCGAGGCTACCGAAAGCCCCTCCGCAATGTTCTCTTTGTCGTGGGCGGCGGACATTGCTGCGGCAAAGAGCGGCGAGGCGCGGCAATGGTCCGCGGAGCGGTGTCGTGGGCGTGGTTCGGAAAGCGGGGCGGTGGTGTTGCGGTGCGTCGCAGCTTGACGTCGGTTTGTTGTTCCCGCGTGTTTTGCTGCTTCCCCATCGGGCGAGGGTCCGGCCCGCTTAGTCACTGCCTAAGCGAAGGCCCGTGCGCGCCACCCACATCGGCGAGAATTCGAATAGCAACTACGCGGAGCCGACGACCTTTTTTCGACACCGACGACCTCGTTCACCACCCATCCTCCCCGACGAGACAACCCGCAGCAGCCATGGCGACCGAGCTTACCGTCCAGAGCGAGCGCGCTTTCCAGAAGCAGCCTCACATCAACCTCGTCTCCAAGTCGAAGAACAACCGTGTCGGCAAGGGTGGCAGGAGATGGTACAAGGACGTCGGTCTGGGCTTCAGGACGCCCAAGACCGCCATTGAGGGCTCCTACATCGGTATGTAGGATTTCCACACGGGCGCGCTGTGTGCGTTGGGGCAGAGTCGCGAGAGGCGGATGCGCGAAGGCAACACTATGGCACGCGGCACATCTCGAAAACACGCTCGCACAACCACACGGCCTGCTGCATCGGGGAGCAATACTGACTGAAAGACTACAGACAAGAAGTGCCCCTTCACTGGTCTCATCTCCATCCGTGGTCGTATCCTCACCGGCACTGTCGTCTCCACCAAGATGCACCGTACCCTGATCATCCGCCGCGAGTACCTCCACTTCATCCCCAAGTACTCTCGTTACGAGAAGAGGCACAAGAACCTGGCTGCCCACGTCTCCCCGGCTTTCCGTGTCGAGGAGGGTGACCAGGTCACCGTTGGCCAGTGCAGGCCTCTCAGCAAGACTGTACGTTCTCCCGCCGCCGTAGTTGCGATGCCCGGCACCACAAACGCGCGATTGCGCGGTTTCTCAAGAAGATGCTGACAGCGGGCAACAGGTCCGCTTCAACGTTCTCCGTGTGCTCCCCCGCACTGGCAAGGCCGTCAAGAAGTTCAACAAGTTCTAAGCGGTTACATCGGGTTGCATTTCTTCATGGGACAAAAAGGCTTTGAGCTACGTAAAGGGGCATGTAGCCTAAGCTGGGTAGATCAAAAACTCTTGCACGACGACACGGTGTCACTATCCGATCTCATTTGCGCATGGCAATGGTGGAATATCCCGGGTACTGACGCAGGCTTTGGTGCGATGAGGCAATCGGCTTAGATATCCGAATCAATTTGAATCGGTACAAAAAGGAAGCGCCACGACGCGCGAAACTCAAACAAATTGCAAGGTCCGCTGCTGGGTGTATTATTCACGAGTGCTGGAGGATGCTTTCATGTTGTCACGTTACTTCACGATTGGGAAGGGTTCCAGAGATGGTTCTTGGTTTCTGCATGAAGCGGCTGTTGCACGGAAAAGGAAATTGTGGAGCCGGGTTCTTGCCGAATTCTAGGCATACATACCCAGCTGCGTGTCCGTTTGCACCTCCCTTCTTTGCCATGTCAAACACACAAACCTCCAGCTTCGTTGCAAACAGATGCTCCAGTGACCTGACTGCGCCTCGCCAAAGTCCTGCCCGACCGTGACACTATCTGCGTCGCCGAAGCTCTCGCTCTCAATGGCGTACGGGCCAGCTTCACTCGACTAACATTCTAGCGAATCTACCGTCAACCATGCCTCCGGTGGTGATCATCGACTTGGGGTCCGAGGACGATGACAGCTCTGGCGAGCTGGTCGGCCCGCACAATGACGCGCAAGCACATGGGCCAGCGCGGAATACAGTGATTAGGTACACGATTGAGTATCCCGGAAGACAAGCGCCGGGAGCAGCCAGCACAGCGGCCCCTGCGCACGCCTCAGCAACAATTGACCTGACGGGCGACGACGAGGCGGATGGAGGCGTGGCTGGACGGCCCGGTTCGGCAGGTGAGGCGTCGACCAATGAAGCGCGGCCTGACTCGCGACCGCGGAATCAAAACACCAGCGCGCGCACTCCCAGCACGACAGCTGAAGGCAGCAGCAAGCCCCGTGCTCCAGTCTCAGGTGACGCTGGCGGTGCGCACAAGCTTACTCGCGTATCGGCTAAAGCTGCGCCATCAGCGCTAAACTCGGAGAGTCCACCCATGTTTCCAGCAAGAATTGCGCATCGTCCAGGAAACCCGTACGGAGAGCGACAATGGGGCGCCCCAGCTTCTAGCACCCGCCAACCACCACCCGGAGATGGCTCCACGCCTGCGCGCCCGCATGTAATTAGCGACGATGAGCACGACAGCGCCGCCGACGAGCACGACGATGACGACCTGTTAATAGACGAGGCAAAATCGACACCAGCGACCGCGAGCAGGTTCACGCATTCGTCTGGACACTCACGAGAGCACGTGAGGCAAAAGGCCCCGCCGGTTCCCGCCGTAGAACTTGACCCTGATCGATTGACGCACCTCTCGTCTTCGCAACTCGAATTCGCCGAGACGGTCAAGGCAAAGTGGGGACTTTACCCATGGGAAGTGACGTCCTCGCCTCCGCCTCAAATCGACGCCGACCTTGTGTGCGACATCCATGAGCTTGCCTGCGCCGGCTGCTCCTTGGAGACAGCAAAAGACTTGATCGAAGGTCAGATCAAAAAAAGATCCGCGGCATCCGACGGTAGCCCAGGATACATCACCGTGGATGATACCAGGGAGGCCAAAAAATTATTCAGAAGCCAGCAAACCAAGGTAAGGCAACATATTCCCAGAGAGACCGCTAAGCTTATCAACTCACCAGTCCTGTCGATCCACCACGTTGGCGTCTCCAGGCCACGAATCGCGAGTGAGTGGCCTACAGGCATATGTCCCATGTGTTATGAGTCTAACGTCGAAACAGGAAGGCAACTCTCTATTGCCGCCACCGCCTCCGCATTCACATCCACTCTTAGTCTTGAACTCCTCGGGCCCTGAGCCGGAGCCGGATCCCACTCACACAACCCACTCCGAAGACGCTGCCAGTGGCCGACCTAGGACACCCGAGCCTGCCCCCGAGCAAGAAAAACTCGCAACCCTTGCGGGCACGCCCCCACCTGAATCCTGTGCTTCACCAGAGAAAGGTGAAGTCAAGGATCGCATCAATAACGAGTCGATCTCGAGCCTCTCCCGGCCACACGATCAGAGTCTCGTAGCTAAAGACAGTGACCTTGCAGAAGCAATCCTAAGCGTTCGGGACAATCCCCCAGAAAATTCCCTCGCTAAGGCTGAACCGGTAGAAAACGCCGAAACTGCTCAGGCAGCACGTAAGTATATCTTTTGCATCCTAAACTGAGCCTGATGTCAATGGATGGTGCTAATGGATCGCAGAATCAGGCACGGGAGCAGTCGAAGGCATGGACAACACGGAACCTTCCGATTCGCAATCTGATACTCCTTATATCGTTGCTTCAGGTGAAAACGCCAAGCCGAAGATTGCACGAGACTACATGGACAAGAATGGAAATATATCGATGTTTAACATGAAAGCAATCATGAGCCAGCGCTCGAGAGAGATGCATGAAGATCGCGAGTATTTCACAAAGGTAAGAGGGAGCACGCCCCAGTACCTTTGTATGTCTAACATGACCAGTTCCGTTTGGGCCGAGCTCGCAGAATCCATCGTTGTTCAGAGCCCGCAACGACAGGGCAATCCGCCAGTGACTTCATCTCAGGACCGAGCATCGTGCCAGTAGAATTCGCGCAAGACTCGTTTCCTTGGAAGGACGCGCCGGCTATTCAGACTCGTGGAGCAGTCAAGCCAGGGGACGCTAAGCCGATGAACCAAAAGTCCCAAGAGGTGTTTTCTCACGGCAATAAGGGAATCAGGTCAATCATTAGCAACCCAGTCGATTTCTATGCCGTCGATACGGTCCCAGTCCCGCCATACACCAATTATGTCAGCCTGAAACAGAGCGTCCTCGCCGAGAACCATAGAACGCTTTTGGTATACCCCTACTTCGATGACAACCAGGACCAGGATGACGCCAAGAAATCGCTTTGGGATGAGCTACAGAGTCGCTACAACATTGTTGCAGACGAACTCAGGCTACGCAGGCTGCTTCAAGCTGAACAGAGCTGGCAACTTCGCTCCTACGCTGACAAAATCCTCGACGACATTGGTTGTGCGCCGGAAGTCATCTTGAGATACTTCTTGATGCCACCAGACGAATTGAAGAGGAATTTCGAGGAGGTACTCAAGCCTAAGCACGTCGAATACTTGGAAAATGCACGGAAGGAATCTACCCGGGAGGAATACGATCGGGAGAAGAAGAGGTGGAGAATGGTCCTCGAAAATCTTCCACCATCAAAACCATCCGAAATTGCTTTTGCTGCTACTGCCTGCCGCGCGTGGGCCGAAGTCTTTCAACTTAGCTTCTGGCACATTGCAAGAAGGTCTGTTTTGGCACAACCAATGAACCTTATAAGCCGGCCCCGCGTTGAAGATTCTGAAGGCTATTCCGATTTCGCCTATCGAGACCTTGCATGCCGCGTGTGCCACCTGCACAACTGTCCCTTTCACGGCGCAATCTTGGAACAACCTGAGCCAACCTACCTTTCCGAGAGCGAGGAGTCAGATGTTGCTCATGAGAGCTCTGACTCTGCCGCAAAGATACCTGGTCTTCGAAGATCATCTGTTTCGTCAGAGACTTCTGGTATAAATTTCAAGAAGCACGTCAATACACAGCCTCGAGAACATCCCCATGAAGATGGACCATTCGCACGGCGATCTATTAACTATTGGAAAAACACAAAGACACACATTATGGAGCAGAGACCGCCGTTCTTTCCCTGCAGTCACAAGGGCACCTGCTCAGAGGCAAAGTGCAGCTGCTTCAAGGCCAACATCCAATGTGAGAAAACTTGCGCTTGTGCAGCATCATGCAAGCGACGCTTCAGAGGCTGTACCTGTGCTTCGCAAGGACTTGCGTGCTCAAGGAACAAGTTATGCGACTGCTGGGCCTTGAACAGAGAGTGCGATCCAGATCTCTGTGCGAGTTGCGGGGCTGCCGAGGTTCTCGATCCAATCAACAGATACAATGATGCTCTCTTCAACGGAAAGTGTGGCAACGTCAATATTCAACGCAACGTGCCCAGGCGCACTCTTTTGGGCCAGTCAGAGGTCCAAGGCTTCGGGTTATACGCTGGTGAGAAGCTCAGCGCGGGCGACTTCGTTGGAGAATACAAAGGCGAGGTTGTTACAAAGGAAGAGGGTTCAAGACGGGGCGCCGTCTATCAGCACCTCAAGACGAACTACCTTTTTGATTTGAATCGAGGTAAGATCTTGCATATTGGTTCCCCATGATCTTGGCTAATCTGAAGCTCCAGCCCAAGAGGTCGACAGTACAAGAGCAGGCAACAAGCTCCGCTTCATCAACAACTCGGCAAAGGCGCCAAACTGCGAGCCTCGGGTGATGCTTTGCAA
The DNA here is from genome assembly GCF_021436955.1 of Diplodia seriata. Classification (NCBI taxonomy): domain Eukaryota; kingdom Fungi; phylum Ascomycota; class Dothideomycetes; order Botryosphaeriales; family Botryosphaeriaceae; genus Diplodia; species Diplodia seriata. The sequence goes on along the minus strand of NW_027117317.1, from coordinate 1,478,819 downwards.
CACGGTCGTCCGTATCGGCCTGTTCGCGAACAAGGACCTGGAACCCGGAGACGAGATGTTCTTCAACTACAATTATCCCGAAGAGGTCACGAAACATTTCTGGGAGAAGGGCCAGGCGAAGCCCTCTGGCAGTGCGTACGCGGTCAAGACCAAGAAAGGCGCGAAAGGTAAAGGCAAGGTCGCAAACTCGTCCCGTTCATCAGACAGCGAATTTCCAGCGGCCATCAAATCTGCGCCATCGAACGGCAGAGCTCAGAGGGGCAAGAAGCCCGGTCCTAGTCGGAGAGCTAACGAGGGCCGCTCGAGGCTAGGCGAGACGCCCCTCAGGGGCTCAAGCACCATCAGCCGCTATGCGTGTGCGACTAAAGGGAAGCGACCGCGGCTTAGTGCGCTAGAGAGACAAAGGACGTGGCAAGACCTGAATGACGTCCTGGGGGAGGAGGATGACGAGAGCTTCGGGGACTCGGAGCAGGACTTTGACAGCGAGGAAAATGGAAGGGCCAGGAAGAGGGCCAGGAAGGCGAGAGAGTGATTTCATTCGGGGAGACTGATGGGAGGTGGGTGGCTTTAATTATTTCACTGCACAAAAAGCGATAATCGAAGGGACTGGAAGGGTCAATTAGAGTAGAAAACGGGATCACTTTGGCTACAGCTAGCTAGGAAAAGGTCGTTTATAAACGGTAACCAGATTGACATAATCAAATCATAACGCATTAAAGCAAAACACTCCAGCTGAATGTTTTTCTACTCTAAAGTGTCCAATGGACCAAGGAACCTGTATCCTTCCTACATTCTTCATACATGCGTGATGGGAACAGAGCGTACGTGGAGGGTTTGATGTTATTTTAGTATACCCGGATGTAACTTCAAACTACTGACAAGAGCACGGTTCGTTTTCTGTGTGAAACATGCTTGAAAATGGAAGCATCATGGTTGTGGCCAATAGGACGCTTGCTTAGATTGAACTAGACCTAAGCATCACATGATCGCGTTCCCTTATCGATTACATCATCGCGTGGCGCGCAGGCAGACGCGACCCTACTCTTTCGTCAGCAACGGAATCCGCAGCTTCCCACTCCCCAAACCCTTTCGTCACGCCCCCTTCCCCCAGGACGGCCATCAATGGCCCACACATCCATCGTCATCGTCGTCGTCGTCGACACCACATAACGATCATCATCTCACCCACCTAGGCAGCGCAACAGCAGCCAGCAAACAAAGAATAGCCCCATCATGGGCGTCACGGGGCTCTGGACGGTGGTGCAGCCGTGCGCGCGGCCGATCAAGCTGGAGACGCTGAACAGGAAGCGGCTGGCGGTGGACGCGTCCATCTGGATCTACCAGTTCCTCAAGGCGGTCCGCGACAAGGAGGGCCACGCGCTGCGCAACAGCCACGTCGTCGGCTTCTTCCGCCGCATCTGCAAGCTGCTGTTCGTCGGCATCCGGCCCGTTTTCGTCTTCGATGGCGGCGCGCCCCCGCTCAAGCGCCAGACCATCGCCGCGCGCCGCAGCCGCCGCGAGGGCCGCAGGGAGGATGCCGTGAGGACGGCGGGCAAGCTGTTGGCGGTGCAGATGCAGAGGAGGGCGGAGGAGGAGGAGGGGGAGAGGAAGAGGAGGCTGAGGGAGAGGAGGGATGAGGGGGAGGGGGAGGGGGAGGAGAGGATTCCAGATGATGTGGTGTATGCGGAGGAGGTGACGATGACGGAGGGGGAGCGAAGGCAGGGGAGGGGCGGGTTCAGGAAGAAGGACGCGTACCATCTTCCCGAGCTGGACGTGTCGTTGTCGCAGATGGGCGCGCCGAACGACCCGCGCATCATGTCGCTGGAGGAGCTCGAGGCATACGCGCGCCAGTTCGAGCAGGGCGAGGACATCAACGTGTACGACTTCTCCAAGATCGACTTCGACAGCCCGTTCTTCTTGAGCTTGCCCGCGACCGATCGGTATAACATCCTGAACGCGGCGAGGCTGCGCAGTCGGCTACGGATGGGGTATTCGAAGGAGCAGCTGGACAGCATGTTCAAGGATCGCATGGCTTTCTCCAAGTTCCAGATCGAGCGCGTGACGGAGCGGAATGAGCTCACGCAGCGGCTGATGAATATCAACAACGGCGATACGCTGTACGGTATGGATGCAGGTGGCAGAGTGGCCGGCGAGAAGAATAGAGAGTACGTGCTAGTTAAGAATGAAGGCGTTGAAGGTGGCTGGGCGCTGGGTGTCGTGGACAAGGACGAAGGCAGGTTCGACAAGCCCATTGATGTTGACCGGAGTAGTCCTCCCAAGGAAGAGGAAGAGGAAGATGATTGGGAGGATGGAGACGACTTTGAAGATGTGCCAATTGAGGGCCTCAACCGACTACCCAAGCTACAACCTGCTGCCAACGACAACCTGGCAGCGGATCTATCCAAGCGACGCCAAGAGTTCTACAGGTCTCGACAAACTGGTGTTTCGAGGCGGCGCAAGCCTCGGAATGGCGATCCAGACTCACTTTTTGTTGAAGCTGAAGATGGGGACGAGGAGTGGGAGAACGTTGACATGGATACCGACGGGGGCGCATTTGAGCAGCTGAACGGGATGGCGGATGAGGAAGATGAGGAGCTCCAGCGAGCCATTGCCATGTCTCTCCAGCAAGATAACGACGAGCCTGCTGACCCGCAAGCGCAAGCAGAAGAAGATGACGAGGATGAATTCCTCGAAGTCTTTGGGCAACAGAGAGCAGAAGAAACCAGGCCATTCACCAAAGGTAGCGGCCTCGCCATTGCGCGCATGGCAAACAATCGGAGCGCCCGAATAGCCAAGCCGGTCGACGAAAGTGATAGCGGAGACGACATCGATCTCCAAGCAGCGCTCGCGGAGTCGCGGAAGTCGAAACACAAATCAGCTCGCCCCGAACAGTCTCGCAAGACAGCGACGCCAGCGAAGCCTACAGCATCGGCGCAGCCCGCTACCCAGCAGCCCTCGAAAACGTCTGGTTTCAGCGGGCCGTTGCCGTTCGAGAGGCTCAACTTGGGCAGCTCGCTGTTGGGAAAGAAGAAGATGGAGAAGCTGCAGGAAGAACGGGCTGGCGGGTTCGAGCGGTCTGACGACGAGAAAAAGAAGGCGAAACCGCTCCCTCCATGGCTCGCCGAGCACCGGGATGTGAGAGATGAATTCGCCGAGCAGAAGAGGCTGGAGGCGGATCAAAGAGAGCGGGATCGGAAGGAATTGGAGAAGGAGTTTGAGTTTCAAGAGCCACCGAGGCTGAGGAAGCACGGTACGAATGAAGTCATTGACCTTGATGCAGAAACACCGAAGAAGAAGGTGGTCGTTGACATTCAGTCTTCGGAAGACGAAGACGACTTGGAGATGGAGGACGCGATGCCTGTCGATGATGAGGTTAAAATGGGGGATCTCGCGGATAAGGTGAGGGCTGAACCACTGCAAGGGTCACCACCAGCGCCAAAAACTCCAGTGCAGCCGATGAAAGAAAAGTCACCAGCGGTCATTGAAACCGAAGCTCCTCCACCGATCGAGGAAAAGGCATTTGAGTCTGAAGGAGAGCCTATAGAATGGTCGGAGAGCGATACCGAACAGCCGACGAAAGGGCGCCTGAAGGGAAGAGGAGAACACGAAACGAATGCACAGCCCGCTGGCGGTGAGGCGGAGCCCCCGAGGTCGAGGTCAACCTCGCCGGAGTTTGAGACGGTCGTCGACACGGCGACGGTTTCCGAGCAAACCGTCAGACCTTCGCCACCGCCCGCCGACGTACCAGGAGTTAGACCCGCTCACGCGTCCGACCTCGCGGACCACCAGGAAATGCCGGACGACGACGACGACGAGTCCATCTACTCGGACCCGGAGGACGAGGAGCTCTTCCGGCAGCTCGCCGTCGAGGCCGAGGAGCACGCGCGCTTCGCGTCGACGCTCAACCACAAGTCGCAAGCCGCCAACGCGCTCGACTACGAGCGCGAGCTCAAGGCGCTGCGCGGGCAGCAGAAAAAGGACCGGCGCGACGCGGACGAGGTGACGGCGACGATGGTGGCCGAGTGCCAGCAGCTGCTGTCGCTGTTCGGGCTGCCGTACGTGACGGCGCCGATGGAGGCCGAGGCGCAGTGCGCGGAGCTGGTGCGCCTCGGCCTCGTCGACGGCATCGTCACCGACGACAGCGACGTCTTCCTCTTCGGCGGCACGCGCGTCTACAAGAACATGTTCAACCAGGCCAAGTTCGTCGAGTGCTACCTCGCGCGCGACCTCGCGGCCGAGTTCGGCCTGTCGCGCGACCGCCTCGTCGCCGTCGCCCAGCTGCTCGGCTCCGACTACACCGAAGGCCTCGCCGGCGTCGGCCCCGTCACCGCGCTCGAGATCCTCTCGGAATTCGGCGACCTCGCCGCGTTCCGCGACTGGTGGCGCGACGTGCAGTCGGGCGCCCGCCCGCGCGAGGCCGACCAGGCCGTCCCGTTTCGCCGCCGCTTCCGCAAGGCCAACGCGACGAAGCTGTTCCTCCCGCCGTCGTTCCCCGACCCCCGCGTCGAGCAGGCGTACCTGCAGCCCGACGTCGACCCCGATGCCACGGCCTTCGCGTGGGGCGTGCCCGACCTCGACGCCCTAAGGAGGTTCCTGATGAGCACCATCGGCTGGAGCAGCGAGCGCACGGACGAGGTGCTCGTGCCCGTCATCCGCGACATGAACACGCGGGAGAGGGAGGGCACGCAGAGCAACATCACGGCGTTTTTGGACGGGGGGAGTGTGGTCGGGGCCGGGGCGTGGGCGCCGAGGAGGGTGGATGGTGGTGGTGGCGCGGGGAGGAGCGGGCGGTTGGTTAATGCGTTGAGGGGCATCGGTGCTAGGGCGAGAGGGGAGGGTGCGGGTGCGGGCGCTGCTGCTACTGGCGGTGCTGGTGGTGCCGCCGCTGTTGATGTCGACGTTGATGCCGAGGGCGCTTCTGGCGAGCGGGCGGAGCAGGATCAAGTGAGCGCGGAGACGACGGCGCGAAGGGGGAAAGGGAAGGGGAAGGGAGCAAAGAGGAAGAAGACTACTGTGGTCGAGGATGATGAAGACGGCGATGGAGAACACGATGGCGGTTTAGAGGACGAAGCAGATGACGATGCGGCTTATGAAGAGGCGCCGAAGAAGAAAAAGGTGCGGAAGGGTGCGAGTGGCGCAAGGGGAGGTCGAGGTAGGGGCAGAGGCCGTGGAAGGGGTGAGAGGAGGCTTAATAATGCGGAGTTCATCCAGTGATGCGATGGATCGAGGTTGTGCTAGACAACGACTAGCTTATTGATTCGAGGGGTCGAGGGAGGATTGCGGGAATCAGATTATCCTCTGTGCCGATGGTACTAGTACTTCTATACACCTTGCATGAATGCTGATAGGCTTCCACGTAGTAGGATCTATATATGCCCAGGAACGACAAGCTAGCTCGTATGTCAGAAGCACGTTTATGCCCAATTTCAAGTAAAGAAAGGCCGACTGAAGAGGGTGGCCAGTATATGTTCCGTAAAGCCAGGATGAGCAAAAGCGATTGACTCTCCGCTCTTAGTTCGTGGGTATACTCGGCTAGCCTCCCACAAAGCTCAGCTTCCACGTGCTGAAGGGTCGGATTGTCTGGATCGTTGGCGTGGCTCGTGACCGGTTCGCAGGCGGGATATGGATCAGCGTGGGTAGCTTACCCGGGGCGGTGGACGAAAGGCGGGGGATGTACGTACGCTGGCGGCGCGAGGTTCGAAGATCTGCATGTTCGTTGATCGTGGAGACGCTGTTTCATGAGGGTGTCCTTGTTTCATTGCAATATAAAGAGGAGAGCTTGTGTGCGGATAGGGTTGCCTTGCCGCAGGCCGGGGGAATCCTACGGTTCCTCCGGATGTGCGGCGCAGTGCTCAGTGGAATGGACTGGCTAGTATCATCCGGATTGGGACAGGACCATGAAACAGAGAGAGGGTCGAGACGACAGTCGTTTGGTAGGTACGGCCGAACGTTGGCCGGGAATGGGGCTGGGTACATGGTGGAAAGGTTCGGGTCGTGGATCCGGCCACCAGTACGAGGGACTATTTTGGTTTCCGCGTAGGCCGAATGAGGGAAATTGCGCCATCGGGCCTTCTGGAGCTGTGAGACTTTCGATAGCGGCCGTTAGTGTCGGAGACTGGTGCTAGTGAAGACGTTAGCTTTGCGAAACATGGAGGATGCGAGACGTTGTTTGAGGAGTGGTGCCGAAGCGGGAGGGGCTGCAGATGGGCCGGATGGACTGGCAAAGGTACCTAGGGCAGACACGTGCCCGTTCTCACAGCAGTAAAACTGCGCATGCGCGCTGCGGCGATTCCCCAAGCTAGGCTGCCGAACGAAGGTGCTCGGGTGGAGTTTAAAGTTCAACTACGCGATGGGTGGCAGTTGACCATCGAGGAGTTAGCGGGGTGACGGCGCGGCGGTTCTGTGTTGCTCTGGAGCATGGCGGCGGAGGCACAAGACCAGCAGGGCGGATTATTGGCAGTCAGCGGGCGAAGGTTGTTGTGGTTGCACAGCTTCCAGGTCGTGGCCGGGCCGCCACTGCCTCCCCTGTCGCCTTCCCGCCATCCCGGACGCGCATCATCACCACGCCGCCCAATCGACGCCTGCCTCTTCCGCCATCATGTACGCTGGCTCCACTCTCCTGTTGCACACACGCAGCTTCTCCCCCGCCGGGCAGAGGCGATATTGTCCGTCGGCCACTTTCGAGCGCCGCCCCTCTCCGCCGGCCAGCCTGGCACGCCGGCCTGATGCGCGACTCCGGCGCCAGTTCCCTCTTGGTCGAGGTTGTCAGCAAAGGCATGTGGCCTGTGGCGCACCTGCACGTCCTTGCATTGCCTTGTGCGATGTTGTCCACCGTCGCACCATCGCGTGGTAGCCTGGCCCTTGCCCTTAACCACGCACTATTCCCGGTTTCCGACCTCTTTTCTTCGTCACTCTCCCTTGAAATCTAGCCTCGTCGCTCCTACTCTTCATGATACCCGTCGACTTCGTGCTTCGTCACCCAGCATGAAAACATGGTCCGCGACATTCCGCTGTCCGTTCTGTTCACCTGGCCGCAGCCCAACTACGTCGATCCCGTCACCAGAGGCCCCGCCCTGATCATCATTAATGCCGTATTCATATCCCTGTGTACCCTGTTGCTCTTTCTGCGCCTGTACACGCGCATCTTCATCAAGAGATGGTTCGGCTCAGATGATGTCTTCATAATATTGGCCTATGTAAGCTTGATCCGTACCCCCACGACCGCCAGAGCTGACACTTATCAGATGTCGACCGTTGGCTTGACCATCAATGTAATCATCGCGAACAAGCACTACTACTGGGACCGCCACATCTGGGACGTGCCCATCACTGCTTTTACCGGTGCGTCCTGTATCGACCTCTGGGCCGGCACTGTACTGATTTGTCGCAGGCGTACTTAAGGTCGCCTTCTCAGCGAAGCTCATCTTCGTTTATGCCTCTACCTTTACTCGCCAATCACTGCTATGCTTTTACTACCGCCTTGTCGCCGACTCGGGCATCAGGTGGTTTGGATGGGCCTTGCACTTGACCGTCTTCCTTAACGTAGCAGCCGCTATCACCTTCACTTGCCTTGGTATTTGGCAATGCAAGTGAGTCTTCACTGCCTCCCTCGCATCTTCACCCGCTAATGCCATGGACTCCAGCCCCATCAGCGCCTACTGGACCTTGTCTCTGCCGGCCGGAGCTTACTGCATCGATGAGGGCAAGACAGTGCTCGGCATCGGCATCGTCAACTGTTTCATAGACGTCATCGTCGCCATGCTCCCCATTCCGCTTGTCAGAAAGCTACAGATGCCAGTCCAACAGCGTATAGGCGTCATGGTCCTCCTGAGCCTGGGCCTCGTCGTTGTCGTCGCTGGTGTGGTCCGTACCTACTACATCTGGAAGGGCTTGATCGCAAGCTACGACGAAACATGGTACACATTTCCCTTGTGGATCGCCGCCGCGGTCGAAATCAATCTTGGAGTTGTATGTCCCTTTCAACACAAGCCCCACTACTATAAGAACCGCTGAACTGACTGTCTCGTACCAAGATCTGCGCGTGCATGCCAGCACTCCGTCCATTCATCAAGCGCTGCATCGCCCCAGCCTTCTCCAACATCAGCAGCCGCATCTCGAGCCGCATGTCAGGAACCAGTAGTCCCGGCAGCAGCACGCTTCAAAGCTCTCAGTACAGCCGCGGGAACAGGTCATACCAGAAGTTCCGGAGCAACAGCAAGGACGCAACCGACCCAGCGTCGAATTCCACGGCCGACAGCAGCACACTCAAGGAAATGGGCGGCAAGCTACCTCTGGCCACCCGCCGCGGTGTCAAGCACCCGGTCATCACAGACCACAGCGTCGACAACGAACACGATGACGACGAGACCTCTTTCATCCCGCTCCGGGCCGGCGTGCGCCATCGCCGCGTTGACGATGACGAGGAGGAGGAGGAGGTAACGAACGGCGACGAACAACACGCCGCCATCGCCTTCAACACCACCGCACGCTTGCCTTTGGCGACGCCGCCGCCGCACTCGCCGCTCCTGATCACCCGCCGCCGGTCCTTCCAGCTCGTCTCGCTGGACCGCCGACGCTTTTCCGAGGAGGCTGCCGCCGCCGCTGCCGCCGCCGATAATCGTGGATCCTCTCCCTTTCCGTCGCCGCATCATCAGCACGATCAAGAACAGAGCCAGGAACATTTAGACTTGGATCCGAGGGAGAAGAATGACGCCGCCGCATTTGGATTCCAAACGAGAGTGTCTTGTCCGGATGATGGCGGCGAGAAGGGCGATGCGGATGTGGTGGGCGGTGGTGGCAGAAAGAAAAGAGGCGTGTTCGGGATGGGATGGAGGTGGCACCGAGAGAAATAGAGAGATGTGAGAGAGGAATGCGGAGGAGGCATGTGTAATGCAATACGATACCCCGGTTTTGTCCGTTTTGTTTTAGTTTTTCCCGAATGGCCTTTTTGTTGTGTACACGGAGCCTGGTGTGAAGCAGACAGGCTGGTGGGCTTGGAGAGGAGACGCTTTTGGCTGGCTGGCTGGCAAGAAGCGCGTGTGGAAAGAAGCATCACGCAGCGGTTCCTCGAATGGTAGATTGCGCCGGGTGATGGCGATGACGTAGCGGATTGGCTTGCTGGCGAAATGATTACCCGGCCAGCTTTTGTGCAATGATGCCTTTCCGTATCGCCACGACGGGCGTTTGTGTCACGTTGTCTCCGTCAGCTCTCGTTCTTTTTCCTTTGTCGGTCTCAGTTTTTAGACGTTGGTGCTCTTGATCTCCAAGACTTGGCGGAAGTGTTGAGGTGGGAAACTTCCCGCTCGAATGCCTCATGCCCAGCTCTGAAGAAGGCCATTTAGAACTGAGACGGGCTGTGGATCACGGCAAAGGTCGCTTCACCTCACCTCACCTCAGCGGCTCCCGGCGATCCACGCAAACCCTGAGTGATGCGAGCTCCGGCGGCGGCGGTGGTGGTGATTTTCGCGGTGATAATTCACCCCAGCACAGATCACACCTGTGACGCACAACCCCAAGTGAACGCGACCAACCTGCGCCTGCCCAAAGCGGCCGTTGCCCCCAGCAACGGGCAGACCCTGCAGCAAGGGGCAGACCCTGAGCAGCTGCCAACCAGCGTCTGGGGCGGATATATAAACGGCCCCTCCCCCCACCTCTTCCTCTTCTTCTTCTTTCTTCTTCATCAGCTCCTCTAGCGGGATCTCGCCAGCTGGACGGCGAGGTTTCGATTGGGGTTACGGGCGAAGAGTCTAGAGGCGCCTAACAGAACTCGGAAGCAGGGAGCTTTGCTCTCTCTGCTCGTGACGAGTTCTTGTTTTCGTCTTGGTGGGGCATTGACGCGTCCGGGGGTGACGACTACCTCAAGAAACTTGAAAGGTCGGGGTTGGGCGGGTCATCAGCGCAAAAGTGCTGGGGGCAAAAGATCTTAGATTAGTTTTTTGTTTTTTTTTCTCCTTGTCTTAATTCAAGCTTTCTTCTCTCTCTCTCTCTCTCTGCTTCTTGGTCTAATCTGTGAGATTTTGCCTGATTCCTGCCTTCTCCTCTCATGAACTGACCTGCCGCCTTGTTTCTCTCTCTCCGTGCTTGCGTTGTCTTGCATGTTTGCTCCTCCAGCGACCACGGCGGAAAGATCGTGAAGCCTCGCGCCGGATGGATGCAGGAAACCGAAGTCTCTCTTTTTGATGGTACTACGCAGACTTGAGGAAAGATCGAGAAGGGGAAACACGCAAACAGCGTCGCATCCATGAAATACATGGAGAGAGAGTACTTGTGACTCCGCACGAAACCGCTTGAATCACTGCTCTGCTGCGATCACGGTTCCAATGCAGGATCAGCTAGCAAATTCCTCCAAACAACCACACGCGTGCGTTCTACTCCCCGCCGCACCACCATGCAACCCGAACTGCACCTCCCTCCCCACACCCCGCCGACAAACTTCTCACAAACACAACACCCGTACGTCCGCAGCCAAGCCCTCGCCAAACCGCCATCGCAGCAGCAGCGCACTCCATAAAACCCCGCCCCCCAGACCCGACCCGGCCTTTCCCTCCCACCCACCTACCCATCCCACACACACCCGCCCTCCCAGCCCAAAAAAAAGGCCTCAAAGCAACAACCCAACACAATGCCCCCCAACCCACCATTACAGCTACGACTCCCCCACCCCCGCGGCCCCTCCACCCCCAGCATCCCCTCCCCCGCCCCCGATCGCGAACCATCCTTCCTGCGCGACCAGATCCTGTCCAACGCACGCATCATGCAGCGGGATGACAGCTCGACGGACTATCTCGATTTCTTCGACGTCTTGGTTACGTCGGCGCCGCTGGTGGTTGAGGGGGAGGAAGATCTGGAGGGGCGAATGGGGTACATGGCGGTGGCGGTGCAGTGGTGGTGGGAGAAGCGGGGTGAGGGGGTTGTTGAGAGCGAGGGGGAGGGGGAGGCGGAGGCGGAGGAGGACTACGATGATGATGAGGAGGAGGATGAGGGGGCGGGGGGGAGTGGGAGTGGGAGTGACGAGGATGAGGATGAGGATGAGGATGATCGTGGAAGTGACGATGGTGAGGGAGAGGATGATGAGGGGGATGGTGACGGCAGCGTGATGGAGGGAGTGGAGGCGGAGATGGGGAGGGCATCTTTGTCGGGCAGTTTGCCGAATCGTGTGGGACGAAAGCGTCTGCGGTCGTCGTCACCGTCGGCGTCTCCGGGACCGGTGTCCAAGAAGCCGTCGTTGAGGCCTGGTAATGGCAGCGTCGCGGGGCGGGGGAGGAAGGAGAAGGATAAGGACGAGAGGGTGTGGCGGCTACGGCACCGCGTGCTTCTCGTGAGTTCGTCGAATTGCAGGTCTCCGACCGAGGCCATGGCTTCGTTGGCGAAAGAGAGTTTCGCAGAGGCAGGAAGGTGGCTGTATGAGGATGGGCGAGATGCAATGGCACGTGAAGTCAATGCTTTGGACGAGAAACGCCGGAGGATGGAGCGGGGGAAGGAGGGTAGACGTAGATAGATGACACGGGCGGAAGGTGATCACCAATCAAACAAAGAAATTATGAGACCCACCATTTGGTTTTTTGTTTGCCTAGTATATTTAAACACTTAACTGCGTGGATTGTGATTTGTATGGATGGGTCTTATGGCGTCGTGATAATCGCGAGCCGTGTCCCATTGGTGTAGTAATGGTGACTAGGAACTAGGCAGCCCGAGGGCATCAGGAGAGCATGGAAGAAGTCATCACAAACTAGGTCTCGTTAGGCGCTCGACCGACTGAAACAGCTGAAGGTGGTGACTGTACATGCAGATTCCCTGGCAACTCTCCTTTATTATCAGCCACTGTATCGGAGGAAGTCTCCGCCACCCAGCAACAGGTAGCCATGATGGCTGCAATGTTCCAGATCATGTCGCCTTAGCACATTTTGCTCATGGTATTTCGACAACTGCCAGAAAATGCAATAGCTGAGACTTCTTATCACCACATAATAGCTCACTTTTCCTGTGGTACCATGTTGATGAAAAGCGAGGCCCAGACGTGTTGCATCGAGGTTGAGCAGGCAACGGCTCTGCGTCGGTTGAGTGTTGAAGGAATATATGGCAGCGCTAGGTTTCTTTCTCTTTGTTCACCTATTCCACTTTTAAACCTTCAGGCTGTAGAGAGATAAGACAAACCAGAAACTTGAAAGACGCGGAGACGTACAAACGGGAATGATCTGCGAGTTCCGATGGTCCATCCAAAGTGAACGATCTAAAAAAACCTGCGGATAGGGTATATTCATATCCACTCGAAAGTCAGCTACCACATGCCATATTGTGCTGAATGAAAGAACGAGTGCAAACCTATCGTACTTATGTAAAAGATGGATAAGTGGGTGCGGCCATGCAAGCCAGCTTACCAAGCAAGCTGGCATACCCCGCATAAGGCACGCTGACGTCTCCACCATCTCCGAACCATGCATAATAAACCACAAAACCCGCGCCGCGGGGCACGTATCAACCGCGCGCGCTCACCCCATTCCCAGCTTCCGCACGCGTCCATACGCACTTCCCAACGCACCAATCACCCTACACTGCAGCACCATGCCCGAACTCACCGGAAACCCGAACCAGCACCCGGTCTCCGAATTCGCCCAAGGCATGTCCGGCCACTGCCTCTGCGGCAGCATCCGCGTCACCATCAACGACGGCGAGCTCTTCACCAAGCGCCGCGGGCACCTCTGCCACTGCGCCAACTGCCGCAAGGTCGCCGGGAGCTACGTCGCGGCCAACCTGATCATCGACGCGGACAAGGTGACGGTCGAGGACCGCGACGGCACGCTGAAGGAGTTCGTCGACACGCAGACCGGGAGCGGGCAGCCGCTCGGGAGGTGGTTCTGCGGTACTTGTGGGAAGTGAGTAGTAGTGTGATCGTTTTTGGCTGCTGCGGCGTGAGGGGGAAAAAGGCCGATTGCTGATTTCGTTTTTTCGCTTTCGACAACCTACAGCCCGATAAGGTCCGTTGTTCCATCGAGGAAGGGGAAGGTCATTCTCAAGATGGGCATTTTCCCCCGGATTCCGGCGCCTGAGTGCGAGAGTTTCGCCTTGCACCGCCATGACTGGCAAGGTGTTCATGAAGGTGTTGATCAATACAAGATCAAAATCTTCGACGAGAAGATGTAGCCCGTCCATGTGATTGAAAGGTGGGAGTTCGATGCAAAATAGGACCTTGGTTATTCGAGGCGTGTATATCGTTCTACAATGCGTAGTACGGGAGTAAGAAAAAAAGGCTGGAATATACCATAGTGGCATAGTCGATAGCCAAAGTCTCCTATCTGGACACCGTAAAGCCACCTCAGAGGAAACTGTCAGGTTCCGACAAAATGGTGCTATCGTTCGAAATACGGTCTCCGGTAGATCGGGCACTGGTTAGTGTCTGCGTCGTTTCTGGGCATTTTCCGCTCAGAGATTCAATCCAAGCCTTGCTCATTATCATTTTGACTCGCACGTCCTCCATTATTAGCCCGAGGGTACGTGAACAATGTGAACCGTAAATTTCGGTGGTTGAGCATGGCGGTCGGATGGTGTGGAAGCACAGCACGACCACCCTGCCCGCGACATCACCAAGCTCTTTTCCCATTATTTCATCTCCACAACAGACCAGATTAATTATCCAAGCTCCTTCGCGGTCAAAGTCTTGTACAGTGCTTCGCCCTTTGTCCTAGAAGACGACAGGCTGAAGCTTGCCATCGCGTTGTTCACCCGTCGCTGCACCCCAAATAGCTTATCACGGCGGGATCCATACCCTCCACAATGAACTCCAACGGAAAAGGTCACCCAGGGACCAGCGGACCAGTATCAAGGGCATGCACCGCGTCGACAAGCGAACGTCGACCACACTGCGCCTTGGCGATTATCTGGATAACGAGGACGACGAACACCAGAACGTCGAACATGTACCGATCTTAGCCCAAACGGCAGAGTCTCCATCCTAGACGTCGAGATTTGAGACGTTGTTAGGTCTCTCAGCAGAGTCTGAACAATACGAATCGCGGTCGCCTAATCTGAAGCGCGACGTGGCGGAACAACATGCGTAGCCGCGATAACCTGATAACAACGATCTGGCTTGCATTAGCAGTATAGCAGATGCGCATTGGGGGTTTTTCTTGGAACTCGAAGGCCGGTATGACATATGAATTTGTCCATGCACTGCCTGGAAGTCCACAAAGAACCGTAGAGGTATAGTCGCCTAGAAACGCCCCCATCCCCATTCCCATAGCATTCCCGCAAGAGTGGAATTTTCGCCCTGTTCCGCTCGATCTGGCGCTCCGCGGCTGGACATTTCGCCCACCGCCCACCGTGTCGGAGCGTTTGTGGCCTAGAACATATACATGCCTTGATCCTCTCGCCCAAAAGTATCCTTCTCGTATGCGCGCGTTCGAAAAGGACGGCTGGATGCGGGGGGTACGTCGTTTACCGCTTGCGCTCGAAGTAGCCGGAGGAGCTCATGAGGGCGACGCCCTGGTCCATGACAACCTCGCCAACCCAAAGGTAGTTGTCAAGCCACTTCTTCACATTCTCCGACTCGCTGATGGTCTCGGATTTGACACTAGGCCTGCGAGACCCCGGAAGAAGCGGGCAAACGTTAGCCACGAACTGGTTGCACGTCGGCGCTGGGCGCTGTGGTGGTTGCTGAAAAGCGAGAGGCGAAAAGGGTGAAGGGGTTGTGCGGACAATGCTCGGACAGTCAGGCCAGGGCAGGCGGGAAGGGATGGAAGGCATACGTGAGGCCGGTGGAGCGCTTGACGCCAGCCAGGAAGGCAGAAACTGGCAAGCACGGTTAGAGAATAATGAAGGGCCGGTAACGGGCGGTACGGGATTGCGCACAGAGGACGGCGTCGAAGGCGTAGTGGGTCAGTCGTCCGAACTGATGTGATGGTGGTGAGCAAGGCGGAGCGTCATGTCAGCTGGTGGAGTGACGGGAGTTGAGCGACTTACGACCATGGTGGCGACGGGCTGCTTTGAGCGTGGAGCCTGAGGTTATTGCACGGAGGTGAGGCGGGTAGCGCAAGGGTCTCGCAGCGATCGAGAGCGGCTTTGTACTGGTGTTTTGGCCTGCGTCGGCGGCTGATCAGCGAGGCGTGATGTGCAGGCGACTCGCGGCTGTCGGCTGCGACGGGTGCCTGACGGGGCGAGGCTGGCGGTGCACGCGCACGTGCGCGCCGGCGGCCCGTTCAAGGCAGAGCTGGGCGGCGAGCGGCGACGCGGAGCACCACTGCGACAGCCAAGAGCCTCAGCGCCGCAGCTGCAGCGACTGACAGGCGTGGGCGGGCTGGCGTGCACGCCGGGCTGGCTGGCGGGCGGCAAGCGATTGGCTGTCAAAAGGGCCGTCTTATCGAGTTTCGGTGTGTAACGCCAGGGCGCGGCGGGATGAGCTCTGCCCACTTACTCAATCAGTAGACGTAGCGGGATGGTGGGGTCGTTGGAGCTCGCAGTCAGACGGCCAACAGGCGGCTGGCCCAAGGTGGTCAACAAAAAATAAATTGCCAGCCCTCCAGCCTGCGCGGCCCTCAAAACCGCCTCGCTCGCCTCTTCACGCAGATCACGACTCATCCGCCTGCCTCCACTGCACGCCCGAAGCCCATTGCGCCAGCTTCGTGCAAAATCCGGTGAGTTTTGTTGGCCCGCCGCCCTTCCGCCGCCGCGCGCCCACCTCCGACGCGGAGCTGTCCCCTCAGCATATTTCTTCTGCGCCGCCGCCGCCGCAACTCCGCTCTGACACCCACCTCTCTCAACACCAGCCCTCCCACCCCCTCAGACCCTTTTACGCCCCCGCGTCCCTCAGCACTCATGGCCAACGCCCTCGACCACCTGGCCTCCGGCCGCACGCGCACCGAGTGGTTGTCGCAGCTCAACACCGAGTACCGCCCGGCCAAGAACTACCGCCGCACCTCCATCATCGGCACCATTGGTAAGTCCTCGTTGCGCCCGACCCCCGCCATGCGAATCTCCGTGCTGACCTTGCTCCAATCCAGGCCCCAAGACCAACTCCGCCGAGAAGATCAACCTGCTCCGCAGGGGTGCGTCCACAACTACCCCGTTGCCTCCGTGACTCTGCTGACAGCTCCCAGCTGGCCTGAACATTGTTCGCATGAACTTTTCCCACGGCTCGTATGAGGTTCGTCCGCCCCGAAAACGGACTCCCACGGGTTCTGGCTAACAGCTTCTTCAGTACCACCAGTCTGTGATCGACCACGCCCGCGAGGCTGCGGCCACCCAGGCCGGCCGTCCCCTGGCCATTGCCCTCGACACCGTACGAATTCCCACTCGTCGCACATTGTGTAACCTTTGCTGACCCGGCTGTGAATTACAGAAAGGTCCTGAGATCCGTACCGGCAACACTGTTGGCGACGCGGACCTGCCCATCGGCGCCGGCGATGAGATCATCGTCACCACCGAGGACGAGTATGCCACCAAGTCGGACAACAAGAAGATGTAAGAGCTCCCGTCCACGCTTTAGCAGAGGCCAATCTGACCCGGTATGCAACAGGTACGTCGACTACAAGAACATCACCAAGGTCATTGAGGTCGGCCGCACCATCTACGTCGACGACGGCATTCTCTCGTTCACCGTCCTTGAGATCCTCGACGACAAGAACCTGAGGTGTAAGTGCGAGAACAACGGCAAGATCTCCTCCAAGAAGGGTGTCAACCTTCCCAAGACCGACATCGACCTCCCCGCTTTGTCCGAGAAGGACAAGGCCGATCTGAGGTTCGGTGTCAAGAACGGCGTCGACATGGTCTTTGCCTCGTTCATTCGCCGCGGCAGCGACATCAAGGCCATCCGTGAGGTCCTCGGCGACGATGGCAAGGAGATCCAGATCATTGCCAAGATCGAGAACCAGCAGGGTGTCAACAACTTCGACGAGATTCTCAAGGAGACCGACGGTGTCATGGTCGCCCGTGGTGACCTTGGTATCGAGATTCCCCCCTCGCAGGTCTTCATCGCCCAGAAGATGATGATCACCAAGTGCAACATTGCCGGCAAGCCCGTCGTCTGCGCTACCCAGATGCTCGAGTCCATGACCTACAACCCGCGCCCGACCCGTGCTGAGGTCAGCGACGTTGGTAACGCCGTCCTGGACGGTGCCGACTGCGTCATGTTGTCGGGTGAGACCGCCAAGGGTAACTACCCTGAGGAGGCCGTTAAGATGATGCACGAGACCTGCCTGCTCGCCGAGGTTGCCATTCCCTACGTCAGCGCCTTTGACGAGCTGAGGAAGCTTGCTCCTGTCCCTGTCCCTACCACCGAGACCTGCGCTATGGCCGCTGTCAGCGCTTCTCTTGAGCAGAATGCCGGTGCTATCCTTGTCCTGACCACCAGGTAAGCTCAACTCTAATGCATTCCCCATGCTCTGCTAACTTCGTTTTACAGTGGTAACACCGCTCGTCTGATTGCCAAGTACCGCCCCGTCTGCCCCATCATCATGGTTACCCGCAACGACGCTGCTTCGAGGGTAAGTTGATCTTCATCTATATGCAGAGTCCCACCGTCTAACGCATTCCGCAGTACTCTCACCTGTACCGTGGCGTGTACCCCTTCCACTTCAACGAGGAGAAGCCCGACTTCAAGACGGCTGCTTGGCAGGAGGATGTCGACCGCCGCCTGAAGTGGGGTATCATGAACGCCATCAAGCTTGGTGTTCTCAACCGTGGCGACGCCGTCGTCTGCGTCCAGGGCTGGCGTGGCGGCATGGGCCACACCAACACTCTCCGCATCGTCCCCGCCGAGGAGGACCTTGGTCTTGACCAGGATGCGTAAGTGAGCAGCAAAGTTTTGATATCCGATCGATTTGACTACGGCGTAGAGGATGGTCAATTCTGAGGGCCTTTCGCGCGCATATGCTGGAATGAGGAAAACATGCAATGGTATTTGGCGAAGCCACGGCATTAGTAAAATGATAGACGGAACGGGTTTTTTTTCTGGTATTCTGGGGGTGACGTTGGTCCGGCCGGCCCCTTGGTTCATGTCTTTACGTCAATGGAACAAATTCTTAAGTCCAAACCGTATCCTTGCATGCTGTGATGTTCAAACGTGTTACGGTAGCCCTGGCACACTTGAATTCAGGATCAGGTTCGGAAAGCAGTCTGAGCTACATTGGCAGCTGGGACGGTTGCTGCCAGTCGTCTGTCGCTACCTAAATCTGCGCTTTCCATGGCCGCGACTTCTCTTCTGCCCCCCTGTACCCAGCAAGATCTTCTTCTCGGACGCTTCGCTCAATCTCAATCTTGCCGCTCTCCTCTCAGTGCATCTGCTTCTACCCACTGTTCGTCGTAATCCTCCCAGCAGCTTTCAAACTTGTTCGCAGCTTTGGCAACGCGATCTGCGATGGATCAAGCATCCCCTGACGAGTAGTATGAGCTTCCGCCCTCCGTGGCACTTCACAGGCTGACATTTCATCGTAGCGCCAAGTTGATGGCATGTCTCGACTCCGACAACGTTACTGCGGCTCTGAAGCAGCAGATTGCGTCCGGGCCTCGGGGCCACCAGTTTCGTGCCCTGAAGTCCAAGAAAAAGACCAATTATGTCAAGCACCTATTCAGACGGCTTCGCCGAGAGCGACAACACTCTATTGCACATAAGCCGCCAGCTGCTGTGTCGCCCGGCGATGTCGACAACCAACACTCTGATGCACACAAGTCGCCAGCCGCTATGTCGCCCGGCGATGTCGACAACCGACACTCTGTTGAACACAAGCCGCCAGTCGCTATGTCGCCCGGAAATGTCGACAACCAACACTCTGATGCACACAAGTCGCCAGCCGCTGTGTCGCCCGGCGATGTTGACAACCAACACTCTGATGCACACAGGCCGCCAGCCGCTATGTCGCCCGGAAATGTCGACAACCAACACTCTGTTGCACACAAGCCGCTGGCCGCTATGTCGCCCGGCGCAACTAGGGACCCGGCTACTTAGTCCGCAGGGACCTTAGCGGAGTCATTCGGAGACCACGCTTTGAATTGGGTATGTTGAGCCAAAGCGAATATCATGAGGTGACGATCTAACACGTACAGCGTACACACCATGTCGTATCATCCCTCCCCTTTTGTCGGGCAAAAGAAAAAAAAAAAGATGTCCACCCCACCTTTCTTCCCCGCCTCAGTCGGGTACGCCATGGTAATCGGGCTCGGCGCCGCCTTTTAGCACGACTAGTATGTTTTCTTCCTGTTGTTGTTGTTGTTGTTGTTGTTGTTTTCTTGTTCGTTTGGGGGGGTTTTCCGGGAGAGAGAGAGGTATGTATAGGTAAAGCTGACTGACAGTTGGAGGGGAGTCGAGCGTTCCTGCATAAATACATTAGGTTTGTCCCGTATCTACTTCTACAATCCCGTACGACCACGCCAATAAAGGAATCTAGCTTTCCTCCTCCATCACAGCTTCACACCACCCCCCTGTATCCTTTCATAATCCTTCTTCCCCAACCTCTCGTACCGCCCGTCTCTGAGCCAATACATACGGTCCCCCGCCGCCTCCACGACGTCGGGATCGATGCCGTCCCTCTGCAGCAGGTGCTTCTGCGGCTTGTTCGTGCCCGTCACGGCCAGCGCCGACGTCTTGACGCGGACGAACAGCGGCACCGCATACCTAGGCAGCACCCTGGCAGCGGCCTCGGCCAAGCGCGCCAACAGCCGTGCTGCTTTCACTTCCTCATCATCGCCACCATCGCCACCACCACCATCGTTCCCAACCACCACGGCCGCGCACCCGGCCCGCCCCTCCTGTCCCCGCACCAGCACGCCGTACACGACGAGCTCGCGCAGCATGCCGTCGTCGTCATTGTCGTCATGGCACGCGTCGGCCAGCAGCGCCGCGACCTCGGCCGTGCTCACGTTCTCGCCCTTCCAGCGAAACGTGTCTCCCAGGCGATCGACAAAGTGCCAGCAACGGCGACCCTCGGCATCATCGCGCCTCAGCACGTCGCCGGTCGCGAACCACGCGTCGCCAGCCTCGAAAACGCCGCGGAGCACCTTGGCGCTCGACGCGCGCTCGTCGCCGAAGTAGCCCTGGAAGCGGCGGCAGACGTCGTTCGGGTCGAGCTTGAACAGCAACTCGCCGGGGGCACCCGGCGAGACGCGGACGCAGCGGTTGGTCGAAGGGTCGCGCAGCGCGGCGCCGGTCGAAGGGTCGACGGCGACGCAGGCGGCGAAGCGCGACCACAGCAGCGCGTCGGACAGCCAGCCGGCGCGGCCGACGGCGCCCGCGGCGAAGCCGTTGCGGGACTTGTTCCACATGCCCCCCGGCCCCTCGGTCGCGGCGTAGAACTCGGCGACGGTGCGGATGGCGAAGCGCGAGGTCACGCGCCGCCACACGTCGGGCCGCAGCCCGTTGCCGAAGATGGTGTGCACGCGGTGCGAGGTGTCGAGGTGGGCGTCGGGAGGGGTCGCGAGGAGGTAGCGCAGCGTTTCGCCGACGTATTGGAGGTGCGTGGCGCGCGTGGCGTGCAGTTCGGGGAGCAGGCGGCGCGCGGAGAAGCGGCGGCCGAGGGCGAGGGGGGTGCGGGCGAAGAGGGAGGAGAGGAGGGCGAGGAGGGAGGCGGAGGTGTGGTAGAGGGGCATGCACTGTTTGGGGGGAGGAGGGGAAGGTCAGTTTTGTGGTGGTGGTGGTGAGGAAGTGTAACTACTACTGACCGTGTACAGCACATCCCCCTTCTTCAGCGGCAGCCACTTGGCCACAAACGTCGCCGCCGCCCGCAACTTCGCCCAGCTCACCACCGCCGGCTTCGGCATGCCCGTCGTGCCGCTCGTGTAGATCAAAATGCCCATGTCATGCAGCTTCCCTCCGCAACCACCACCACCACCATCATCCACCCCAGACGTCACCTCCTCCCCCTCCTCCTCCTCCTCCTCCTCCTCCTCCTCCTCCCTCTCCACCACCCCCTCCAACGCCCGTCCAAACCTCACGACAGCCACGCTCTCCCCCTCTCCCCCCAAACCCCCTTTCCTCAACGCCGCCACCACCTCCCCGCCATCCACATACTTACCATCCTCGCCGTCATCCTCGACCAACACGACCCGCGCCGTCGACACGGCGATGCAGTGCAGCAGCGCCGCGCCGCGCAGGTGGCAGTTGATAAACGCCGGCACCGCGCCCAGCGCCCACACGGCGAACCACGCCGTCACGAAGCGCGCGCCGTTGGCCATGTCGAGGGCGACGACGTCGCCGCGGCGGACGCGGTGGCGGCGGCGCAGGTGGGCGGCGTGGCGGCGCGCGGCGCGGTGGAGGGAGGCGTAGGTGTGGGGGGTGAGTGTTATTTTGGAGGAGGAGGAGGGTTGTGTTGTTGTTGTGGCATCGCTTTTGGTGTGGTGCTGTTGTTGTTGTTGTTGTTGTTGTTGTTGCGGGGGATCGTCGTCGTCGTCGTCGTGGCTCGGTATCAGCAGGAACACTTCGTCGGCGGTCGCGCGCGAGAGGGCGAGCGCTTCCAGCTCGTGGAAGGGCGAGAGTTGCCCGCGGCGCTCGGCGCGGATGGCGGCGTAGCCCGCGTGCCCGTATGCGCGCAGGAGCGAGATGTCGTAGCCCAGCCCGAGGCGGGCGTCCAGGTAGGCGGTGGCGGCGAGCGTGCCCGCGGCTGCGGCGGCGGCGGTTACGGGGAGGAGGGGGACTGTTTGTTTTGCGAAGGACGTACGGGTGGAGGTTAGGACTTTGGTGGTGTGATGGGGGGCAGGCAGGATTTGGTGGAATTGGGATTTGGGGAGGAGGACGGACGTGGCATTGCTTTGAGGTGCTGAATATTACAATATCGGTATATGATTGCTGAGACTGGCGCGCGGGCGCGCGGAGTATATGTCGCGCGGTGGTGAAGGGATTGAGGTTGGGACGTGTGGGACAAAGATTATATTGCTAGTATCATAATTGGACGTATGGGAAGTATAAGCAGTAGGCGCGGTGCAGGTGGCAAGTCATGGTACAGAAGAGAAATCATAAAATAGGCAACCGGCCGTAAATGTAGTTGGGGAAAGGGCAGAGTCCGGAGGCGAGAATGAATAAAAGAGTGAAGAGCAATCAGCCGGCGCGGATGCTGGGAGGGCAGGGGTCCATTGGGGCAAAACAAGCGAGAGCAAGACGGGATCTCAGAGGACGACTTGTGCTCTGTTGGGCGGATGTTTGGACAGGGCGGAGAATGGGGGGAGGAGGTGGTCCCAAGAAGCGAGAAGTGGAGAGGGTGTGCGACTCGCAGCAGAAGAGGACGCGGCGGACGCGCTCTGTCTGGCGCCTTGAGCCGAGGCTGCTTCGCTTACCCCTGTCGCCCCAAGCTGCCGGCCGGCCTTGACAGTTGGCTGCTGCTCGCCCTAAGCCCTACCGGAGCGAAATTTGGGCTGGCTGCACTCCGATCGGGATCCCTGGATATGCAATTGGCTGGCAGCGAAATCAAATGTGTACGAGAGATGCGCATGCCGTGCAAACGGACCCAGCGCCGGCAACCGTCTTCTTTCTGACTGGCTCTGTTCCACCAAGAGAGGGACGGACACGGCTCGTCGGCCGGATCAATCGGCCGGCCGGCAGAGGAGGCCGAAAGGCAGAGCATGGTTTGGCGATAGATGGATGGGTCCGATGTCTGGGTCTCGTCAATCGGCCGGTACACCATCTCTTTGTTGTCGTCAATAGCTTGCGCTTCGGGATTGAGCCTATCTATTCTTCTATTATTATACCACTCAAACTGTCGCCCATTGCGTCGCAGGAACCGAATGTGGATGTCTGCGCCAATCTGCTTTTTTTTCTCTGCTCCCTATCAGTCTCTCCGGCGTTGCGGCCAAGCCCAGTAGTCTCGTGCTGGTGAAACAAGCTCATGCAGCCCGCAAGCAATCAGACTTACAATCCGAAATCTTCTCATCATGCTTGACCCGAATACTCAGGCCCCGTCCGTTCGGCAGCTCAGCCCCGCATTTCTCGTTCTGGAAATTGTCCGAGATGGAGCACTACCATCAGCCGCGCACGCCCTCATCTCCGCCCCGAACATTAAACCCATCAACTATACCAATGCTTTTTTTCGTTATCATGCTTCGCTCTTTTCTCAGTCCTTCATGATTTCGCTGGCAAATTTGCTCCTCCTGCGGATGCGTGGGCCGTAAAAGACAAGGACCCAAGGCACAATCGTGAGCACGGCGCCGATGCCGCCGAGCAAGCTGGATGCGCCGCCGTACGTCAGCTTGCGATACATCTGGGTGGTGATGAGCGGGAACGCGCCGCCCAGCATGTTGCGGCAGAACGACTGTGCGGCAAGCGCGGAGCTCGCATAGCGGTGGTAGACGTCGGCAAGGTAGTTGAAAGTGGCAAGGTCTGCAAGCATGGTCAGTACGGAAGCCAACGGGGTAGTGTCAGATGCTGTCATACAGATGGAGAAGATGCCAACCGTGGCCAGGCCGATGGCAATGGTTGGGACTATCCAGTGGATGGAGCTTGCTGACGTCCAGCCGAACATGAAAAGGCCGATGGGCATGAGCGCGCTCTCGATGCAAGCAAAGTAAAGGCGGCCTTCGGGGTTGTCGAGAAGCTTTCCTTTGCGGCGAGCCCAGTTTTCTTGGAAGACGCTGAGCAGGACGGCAAAGATGGCGAAAAGGACCATCACTGCAAAGATGGAATTGGCTTGGCCGAGGGACATGTTGTGTCGGGTCTCGAACACGAGAGGAATGGCGCCAAGGGTGAGGTAGAGGATAGCCCAGCTGAATGAGACCCAGAGCGAGAAGAAGAATACGACCGGCTCCGTGAGCAGGAGATGGAATGGCCGGTACAGCGAGATGGTGATCATAGTCATGAGATCAGCCCGTTCCTCGTCTGACTTGACTTTCCATCTGATCCGTTGGGACACCTTTTTCTGGGCATCCGACTCGGAAGGCATATCGAAGTTGAAGTAGCCTGCTTCTTCCCGAGCTTCGTACCACTTGTTCAGTGTTTGCGCCTTGCGGCTCAGCAAAACGCTTCCACGTGTCTCCTTGAAGCAAATGCATATGACAACCATCATCACGGCGTCAACGATTGTCTGGATGTAGAAGATCCATCGCCAGTTTATGTATTCCGCAATCCAGCCGCATGTTAGAGGCCCGAGTCCTGTACCGAGCAATGCGGCGCCGGAGAACATGGCCATGGGAGTGTTGCGATCTGCGGCATGATAGATGTCACTGACGACACCGCCGACCATGGTGGAGAAGGTGCTTCCGCCTAGGCCATGTTAGCATGGTTTTCCAGTATCCCGAGCACGTTGACATGAGGATGGCCGTATAATCGAGGACCGACGTACCTATACCTGCAAAGAACCGGGAGATGAGCATTCCGCCATAAAGTCGAGTGACGGCACAGCATAGCTGGCAGATGACGAAGAGAATGCCGCAGGCCAAGAAGACTGGTTTCCGGCCGTTGATCTCCGAGAAAGGCGCCAGGGCCATGGGGGCGACGGCAAAGCCGCAGGTGAAGATGGTGATGCCGACGAGACAAGCAACTCGGCTCACATGCCACTCTTCCGACATCTGGCCTACGCCGGGGCTGTAGGAGCCTGCCGTAAAGGCCGTCATGGCGGTGGCGATGCATGATAACCAGAGGATGATGGACTTGCGTTTAGGCGACCAGTCAAAGGGGTTCCCATACTTCTTGAGGTTCGGACACTCCGGTGGGGGCGCAGCGCCGGCGTGGGGAGGCTGAAGACTTGAAGGGTGGGGCAGGTCGGTCTCGAAGGTGAGGTAGTGCCACACAATGGGGGAATCCGAGGTGCCGTCCAAGGTGCTTCTTCTGGACGTCTTGTCCTTCTCGGCCTCCGTTATTTCCGCGGCATTTCCGAGGTCGAGGACGGAGGATGACGAACGAGGCAACTCGATCTCGGGGCTCGCCATGATTGCGGGGGCAACACCGCTGGCCGAGGGTCCTCAACAACGTACGCGGGAGGCGGGAGAGAAAAGCTGGAGAAGCAGA
This sequence comes from Diplodia seriata, assembly GCF_021436955.1. Classification (NCBI taxonomy): domain Eukaryota; kingdom Fungi; phylum Ascomycota; class Dothideomycetes; order Botryosphaeriales; family Botryosphaeriaceae; genus Diplodia; species Diplodia seriata. The sequence goes on along the minus strand of NW_027117317.1, from coordinate 1,453,906 downwards.
GGGGGGAAGAGCCACTGCGGGCAAGGGGACCCAGGATTAAAAGAAAATGGAGCCATCTGCGTAGGACGGAATGAAAAGAGACCCACCGGGCGGAGAAGTCACTACTGGTGCCGCAGCGGCAGCGGGCGACGGGTAGCGGTCTGAAAACATGTGCTTATTCCCAGACGTAGGGCGCGGCTGATCTGCTACTCCAACTGCCCCGATCGGCAACCGGTCGTCTGGGAGGATGCAAACGCCTGCCGAAATGGCGGTCCACCCTAGGCGCACCATGACGGCATCTCTGATGGTGTCGGCCTTAGTGATAAGAGGCACTCCAAACGGAGATGGATCCGGCCGGGGTGAGGCCCAGGGCGTAGCAGGGGAATCCGGGACCCCGACCGTCCTGCATCCCTTGGTCGATAAGATCCGTCTCCATCTCGCATGGGCGGAAGCACCCGCCGAATTAGAGTGATGACTGCAATGGTGGCTCTTATTCCCGGCGGCGAAGCGAGAGCAAGCGCGGGGCATGGGCCAGCCCGCGCCGCAGCGCAAGCTCGCGCAACCTAATTCGACCGCAACACGTGGGCGGATACGTGATGGTTGAAGTTAAGTTGGACTTTGGCGTGTTCTGAAAGCGACGAGACCGATGAGCGAGTCCGTCCCGGCTCTGTGCTGCGCAAGAGCATGTAGAATTGCTGTAGGCCTGAATCTCCGGCTACTACTAGGTGCTGGCGGCTCTTCGTGGCGACGGGAACGCGCGGCGTCAACCGCGGAGAAGGACAGTCAGGCGCGAAACGCCTCGTCATCTGCACCGCGAGAACGCTGCATCGTCAGGAGGTGACAATGGGCGTGCGGCAGCCTGCCTCGACTCGACAAAGGACACGCCTCCAACTTGGAGCTGGCTTCGGAAAAAGGGCTGGCGGTGATTGGCTGAGCTAATTGCGAGGAGAATTCGGGGGTTTGGGGCTGAATATTTGGGGAAACGCCCGGGCGGCTAGCGTAGCTATGTATATGACAAAGCCAGCGCCAGCGTCAAAGCTGTCCGACACCGCAGCGAGCGAGCCCAGGACTCCCGGAATCGCAGCACGCGGCTCTTATCCGGCCGTCCATCCGCCCCAGCGCTCACAGCATTTCGCAGCACCTTTGCGCGATGCTGATCCTGCCGCCTTTCCTATACCAAGACTTAGCTCCCCCGCGGCGCAGCGCTGGGCGGAGGCGGTCGCCCGTCGCCACAATGCCATTGGCTTGCGCTGCGCCGGCAGAACGAAAGCATTCAAGCACGCAATCGCAGCCTTGCCGCATCCAGTAATGCTGAGGGCTGCAGATGGCATTATTCATCCGATTTTTCGCATCATTCCACCATTGAAGCTGTGCCCCGCCATCCTACAAATACCCCGCGCTTCAATCTGCGTGAGCCCAGTCCTCTGCACCCCTCGCAAACCTCTCTGTGCCCCAATTCCTGTCACCTCGTCCAAAGGTACTTCGTCTCGGCCCCGCATTGCCCCTCCACCAAGCTGACGGAGCTGCTCCATAGACCTATCATCATGTCCACCGACCGCGCCGAGCCCCTCCGCCTGGGCAGCATCGCCCCCAACTTCAAGGCCGACACCACCGCCGGCCCCATTGACTTCCACGAGTTCATTGGCGACAGCTGGGTCATCCTCTTCTCGCACCCCGAGGACTACACCCCCGTGTGCACCACCGAGCTCGGTGCCTTCGCCAAGCTCGAGCCCGAGTTCACCAAGCGCGGCGTCAAGCTGATTGGTCTCTCGGCCAACACCATCGAGAGCCATGGCGGCTGGATCGCCGACATCAACGAGGTCACCGGCAGCAACCTGACCTTCCCCATCATCGGCGACAAGGAGCGCAAGGTTGCCCTTGCCTACGACATGTAAGTGGCCGGAACGCCCCGGCACGGCGGCGCAGGAGGCTGACGCGAGCACAGGCTCGACCACCAGGACGCGACCAACGTCGACTCCAAGGGCATTGCCTTCACCATCCGCTCCGTCTTCGTCATCGACCCCAAGAAGACGATCCGCACCATCCTCTCCTACCCCGCCTCGACCGGCCGCAACACGGCCGAGGTGCTGCGCATCGTCGACTCGCTCCAGACGGGCGACAAGAACAAGGTCACCACCCCGATCAACTGGGTGCCCGGCGACGACGTCATCGTCCACCCGACGGTCAAGACCGAGGATGCGCAGAAGATCTACCCCAACCTGAAGATCGTCAAGCCGTACCTGAGGTTCACGCCGCTGCCCAAGGAGCAGACCAGCGCGAACGTGTAAGCGGAGGATGCCCGAGGCCGGCGCGCGTGGCCGGCGCCGCGCGCGACGGGACATAGGGCTGAGACAAAAGCGGTGAAATGTGTTCCATAGTCTAGACGAGCAGGCGGTGACGGGCGCTGCCCGCGGCGCCGCCAGATACCCAACGAGATGAATGCAAGCAAGCAGTAGAAATGAGTACCTGCGTCTGCGTGATTGCCCGGTGCGCCGTGCGCGGCTGCGGTCTCAGGCGATCGCTGCGGTCTCACGGCCTGAAGATGCGGGCTGTCAGTCGTTTGCGCGGCCAACGGCGGTGCAGCTCTGTGCAATGGCACCCACGCTGAGGAAAGCCGGCGGCGGTGTGACCCATCGGCCGGCGGCCCCTCCGCGCAGCACTGGCTTTGTTGCGCGGCTAAGCATCGCGGCGGCGGCGGGACTCCTTGCAGCAGCGGGGTCCTAGCGCGGCCAGGCTTGGCTTGCGATTTGCAGGGCCCAACCCCAAGAACGACGGCCGCGAACCTCCCGTGCGCCCCGTCTGTACTCTCCTTCGGCTCCCAGGCACAACTCACCCCCCAAGCCCGCAGTCTCTGCTCCCTCCAGCGTCCTCGCCCGCGCAGTACCACCGCCCTAGCGCTGCCTGCCCGCCTGCGCGCCCGCGCCCTGCCCGCAGCCCTCAGGTAAGGCGCCTCCTTGTGTTCCATGCAGCCCGCACCCAACCCCCCATGCTGCACCGATGCGGCCGCCAAAATTTCAACCAACACCGCGGGCCTGCAGCCCGCCGTCCATGCGCCCGCCAAATTTGTCTAAGACAGCCCTCGGCACCAGGCGCCAGTCACACAGCCGAGCCCTGCCCATGTCAAGCAAGCGGCCGCCGCGCTCCCGTTGACGCAAGATCACGCTGCTGCTGGCCGAGACCTCGTCCACCGCAGCTGCGATGACCTAACAGTGCGTTGAAACTGTCATGTCCATACCGAGGCGGCGTGACCATGCCGCCAAAGTCGAGGGAGCGCGGCTCTCCCCTCCCCCTTCGCTGGATATCCCCATCTTCCTCCCCGCCAGCTACCAAGACCTGGTTTCTGACGGTCGATCACCGCGCTGACCATGAGTCCCCTAGGAGTCTTCAACTTCCCCAAGGAGCCGCCCGCGGACCTCTCTCCCACCCCGGTTTCGCCGCCTTTTCTGTCGTGGAGGAGGCCCAGATCCCCCCGGGCTCCGCCTCCGCTGCAGCACCCTGACCAGAGGGAGCGCAAGGCCTCTGCAAGCTCTCAGTCCTCGGCCGGTCGCGCCAATTCCGCATCTTCGGGGTCGTCCAAGGCTCCTTTTCAGCCGTTCTGCCCAATCCCGGTCTCTGCAGGTCCAGGTCCCCGCCCGAAGCACATTCCGATTGTTATTCCCCGCTATGTTCCAATAGAGCTTCCGGACAGCCCGCGCAAATCTCTGGAAAGCCCGTCAGCGAAGACTCCGACTAGCACCATCCCTGATTTTCCCTTGCCTGGTCGAAAATTATCTGTCGATCCTGTCCCGCTCAAGCCGAGGCATGTTGCTATTGTGATCCCATCCTGGGCGCAGCCGGTTCAAACTCTACCCGATTCACCTTTACAGACTCCAAGCGATTGTCTCTCCACCTTCTCTCACGATTTGGCAAGGATTGAAGCCATCTCTCCACTTCGGATCGCCTCTAAACATCCTCCAGACGACAGGGGCACCAACACGATGGACTCTCAACCGTCTCCATCCCACCAGTTCCCGGAGCAGCCGCTCAGGACCAATTCCAGTGCTTTTCTGACCCGCAGCGTCAACAGCAGCAGCACGAGTCTGTCGAAGATGGGTAGGGACGAAGATGCCGGCCCTTCTTCGGCCGCAAGGACGCCAGGTCTGACTCCCATGATGACTGCTGGTCTCGGCACTCCTTCTCAATCGACATCTGGCCTGTCCGGTCTGGTCTGCAACGTTCACCGGACAACCGGCCGTGAGCCTCACCCGCTAGTGGGCGCAACCACCACCGTCCTTGGAGACAAGCTTTACGTGTTTGGCGGGAGAAGATTATCCAGGACACGCCCGCAGCTTACGAACGACCTCTATGAGTTGGATCTTGTCCGTCGGCACTGGACGAAGCTGCAGACTCAGGGCGACGTACCCCCACCACGATATTTTCACAGTGTCTGTTCGCTCGGGGACACCAAGCTTGTCTGCTATGGCGGCATGTCCCCCGCCACCCTCCCGAATGGCCAACCGACAGCGCCGAATCAAGCCCAAGACAACCAGCCGGAGGTCGTTGTCATGTCCGATATACACATTTACGACGTTAACACGCGCATGTGGATGAAGATCGACACGTCGGACTCTCCGCAGGGTCGTTATGCGCACTGCGCTGCCATCCTGCCCTCCTCGGCCGTCTTCGCGTCGTCTGGCGCCACCCTTTCTGCTATTCACCACAACCCTGCCTCTGCCAACCAGCCCAATGCTGGCTCGATCGGCATCGACCTGGACGGTACCGGCGGCGCGGAGATGGTGGTCGTAGGTGGGCAGGACAGCGCGAACCACTACATTGAACAGATAAGCGTCTTCAATTTGAGAAGTCTCAAGTGGATCGCAACAAACACGCTAGGCCGGAGTTGTGGTGCTTACAGGAGTGTGGTCGCACCGCTTACGACAATGCCTGCGTCATCCATTGGAGCCGGCGGAAGGAAGGGCGAGACTCCGGCCGAAGACGATCAGGATCCCGAGAACAACGGCTCTTCGATGCTGATTTACTCAAATTACAATTTCTTGGACGTCAAGCTCGAGCTGCAGATTAGGCTGCCGGACGGAACCTTGACGGAGAAGCCCATGAATGGCACCTTCTCGCCGCCAGGCCTGCGATTCCCCAACGGAGGCGTCATTGCGAATCACTTTGTTGTGAGCGGTACTTTCCTAACTTCGTCCAAGCAGGAGTATGCCCTTTGGGCGCTGGATCTACGGAATCTTACGTGGAGTCGAATCGATGCCGGCGGTAGCATTTTTAGTCAAGGAAGTTGGAACCGAGGCGTACTTTGGAGCAGGCGCAATACCTTTGTCATTCTGGGGAATCGGAAGCGAAGCCTGGTGGAAGACTACAACCATCGAAGGATCAACTTTTCAAACATTTGCATGGTGGAGCTGGAGGCTTTTGGGCTCTACGACAACCCTCGGCGGACCATGCCAACATCCGGATATCTCTCTGTGAGCTCTCCAGGCATGATGCAGAATGCATCGGATTTGGCAAGCGGAGGCCGGTCACTCTCGCCGGCCGCAGAAGAGTTGGGAGCGATGGCGCTAGGACTACGGGAGCTTGCCGACATGGAACTCTTGGCTATTGGAGGCGAGCGCATTCCTGTCAACTCACACCTTGTGGCGAAACGATGGGGCCCTTACTTCAACCAGCTCTTACGCGAGGGAGCGTTCGCATCGGACCCGAGTTCATCGGACGCTGCTACACTGAGACCCTCGACAGGCTCCCATGCATGGCGTAACTCGAGTATTACCATCACACCAAGCATCAGGACGACTAGCACGGCCGCCGCGCACAGCACGGCCTCCACCGTTACACCTTTCGATCCTCCAAACGCCGAAAATCCAAACCCGACATCCCGTCCACGCACCCTTTACCTGCCACACACTCATCTCACCCTACAGGCCCTCGCCCATTATCTCTACACCTCTTCCCTTCCTCCGCCGAACTCAACCTTGTGCACGCCACAAATCTTGTGCTCGTTGCTTCAGCTCGCTCGCCCTTACCGTATCGATGGTCTCTTGGAAGCTGTCATCGAGCGTCTTCACCTGCGTCTCGACGGACGGAATACGGCGGCCATCTTCAACGCTGCAGCAATGGCAGCTGGAGGAGGGGATTCGGTTACTTTCTTCAACGGCACAACGGCGGGTCTTCCCTCGGCCGAGACGCTCGCGAAGGTGCAATCGGAACGCTCGGACGGCCTTGGAGGAGATTTGCGCCCATCAGCATCGTCGAACAGCTTGGCATCAAGCTTCGCATCCACGCAGCGCACCGGCAGCGTCGCCCAGGGCGCGGACTCTGGCGTCGACGACCACCTCAAGCAGCTCCGGCTCAACACGGACGTCTCATCTTCAGCCTCGCTGGCGGATGACGAGCAGAGCGTGCGGAGCGCGTCGACCGAGACCAGCCAATCCGATCTCGGTAGCGTTACCGGCGGGCCCGGCGAGAACGAGGTCTGGGCCGGCGAGATCAGCGCGGTCGTGGGTCTCCAGAAGAGAGGGCTGCGCGGACTCATGGAAGGCCGCAGGATCAGAGAGATGGGAAGGACCAGCGGAAGAGAAGGCACAAGCATCGGCACGGGTTTGCCTAGCGCCACGGAAGATACCCTCTCGTCGGGCAGAGTGGGGTTGGGCATCGCGCCTGAGAGAGGTTTGGTCGGATGAGCATACGAAGCCTCGGGGACGGGACGTCTTTTCTTTTTCTTTTTTTTTTGGTTTCGTCATCTTCGAACCGGAGCCTCAGGAGAAGCGTGTTTCTAGAGACTGGCATATCATGGGGGTTTTGCTTTTAACCAATTTTTTTTCCCCATTAATTTCCCCTCTTCACGTAGTATATTGGTTTGCTTCTTTTTTCTTCTTTTTTCGCTTTCGCTCTTGCTTTTTCTTAGATTACTCTACACTGCACGACTTCAGGAAGCGCTCGGTGGCATTCGTTCTTGTTTTCAAACACGGGGGCGAAGGTTGCTTTTGCGGTGTCTCTCACGCGTAAGGCCTTTTTGTGGAACGAAATGTGAATGTAGCTGGAGAATGATTCTTTTTTTTTATTTTTTTTTTCAAACGATGTTGTTGTTCTTGCCGAAGCAATATATCAAAAAGCGTCCCTTTGATTCGTTCATTGTCCCGTATGCATTGCAGTCGATGTTCCTTGCTCGTGCCGTCCATGAATCCATCAGTCATGCCATTCATGATTTTTCTTTTACACATCGGCCTTTTCCTGGGAGAAGGGTGAGTTGAGCGAGTTTGGCCTCGCGCGACCAAGAAAAGAAGCAAGCCTCCACAACAAGCAGCGGGTGGCAAAAGAAATCGCCCACCTACATGGGCCTCATGGAAGAAGGAAAGGTCTACGTGGGGATGGGTTAGTTGAATACGAGATCCTGATGTGAATACAGACTGTGCATATTCTTGAAATTCACATTTTACGTTCGGATCTCGTGTTCAATTGCCTGTACAAAAATGATGATGCGGTGGTATCTGTGTAAGGTAGATATAGCCCCCTCTCGCAGCCGATGGCTAGCGCGAAGAATAGCAGAATATAGCGTAACTATGCCTTAGCTCGTTCTTAGAGTAAAAAAAAAAAAAAATCCGTAGGTAGTTAAAGCCATCGTCCGGACGAGAATATCGAATTAAAGAACAGGACCAGTTCCCGACTGACCTTCTAGAAACCGGTAGGTTGGGTTGTCGAGATATCGGCCTGTGGGATGGTAGACCCCAGGTTGGGATCGTGACATCTCCCGGGGTACGGCTTTTAACGGATCGTGATTCGTTATACAGTAGACGTGGTAGTGGGATATAGAAAGCAGTAGGAACTTATTACTACGGTGGAAAGACTAAGCAAAGATATAGCGTTGTGTCGGCTGTGCCTCTATGTTACTCGGAGGTACATGATGCTGGCAGCGTCACATCGCTTTAAGAAAAGAAAAGGAAAGAAGATGTAGAGTGTGCGCGAATCCTCCTCAGTTGCTGCGCGGGTGTTCCTAGTGGATCGCTCGGTATTGGCAGCTAGAGGCGGTGGCTTCGGGTAGTAGTGTGCGACAGTTGCTGCTAAGGATATTGAGTCGTAATGTCCCCGAAGAACCGCTGTTTTGTTACGAGGGGTCTCGTTCCAAAAGGCGAGTAACTGGTAAGCTGTTCGTGCAGCCTCCGAGGGTAACGTGGGTGCCAGGATTCCTGCGGTGATGGAGAAAAGGGAGAAAGGAAACAAGAAAACCGGAGATCCTTGAGAGACAAGAAGACGTATGGTAACTCGAAGATCCGGCGGTGGGAAGGTGAATCAGTGGTAAGGAAAATTAGGGTGGACGCTCTTAACTAAAGGGAATTGCAAGACAAGCTACGCATCCGCTTGTTTGCCGCTAGTGGATGCAGTCACAGGGGGAAAGAAAAAAAAAAGACCGAGTGTGGGGCAGTTGGGGATCGCTTGCAGCGGGGCGGCTGGGGTATTAATGGTCGGGTTGTCGGTCGGGGTGGTACAGTTTTACGCCTCGATCTCCCTGGGCGGTTGGCGATCCACGTTGGGTGGATCAGGTATGGGGAAGGTAACTGGCGGTTTCTAGAAGGTTAGTCGGGAACTGGTCCTGTTCTTCTTGACATTCGATATTCTCGTCCGGACGATGGCTTTAACTACCTATAATATAAGCAAAAAACAGATCTACGCTAGCCATTAGCTACGCGAAGGAGCTATAGATACGGGTGGGGCAATTTATTTCTGTCTCACCCGCCGTGCCTCTCGCTTTGCCTCGAAGAGGCACATGGAACTACAGAATAATATACAAAAGGGAACACAGCTAAGCCTAATTCGGACACTCTCATTTAGGAAGTATCTACAGCCGAGTCTTCGATCTTCAACACTATCTACTTGGTAGTGTGTGTGTGTGTGTGTGTGTGTGTGTGTGTGTTTTTGGGGGGGTTTTTTTTTCTGCTACTGTTACTAAATACTTTGCTACGCCCCGTCGTCCGGAAGCTGGAAGTACCCCGGTTGAAACGCATCCCAATTGAACGGACTCTCGCCGTTTTGTGCAGGCGGCGCCGCGGACGAACTGCTGCTGCTGCCGCTATTGGTGCCGCCGTTGTCGTTTGGTTGTTGTTGCTGTTGCCGTTGTTGCTGGCTGGCGTACAGCTGAGCGGGTATCGTGCCGTTATTGACGTTGTTGACATTGTTGGTGTGTTGGTTCGGGTCGAAGGTTTGCTGGTGGGCGGGCTGTAGGACGGGGACGGGGACGGGTGGGTGGGGTTGGAAGAAGTGCTGGTGGTGCTGCTGTTGCTGCTGTTGCTGCTGCTGCTGCTGCTGATGATGATGATAATAGTACGCATGCGGATACTGCAGATGGGGATGCGTGTACTGCGGATACTGTTGCTGGTACTGCTGCTGCCCGTACGGAAATTGCGGATGCAGTTGCGGAAATTGTTGCGTGAATTGCGGATGCGGCTGATACGAGCCTTCACCTCCGCTTCCTACCACAGGGAAGCCGTTGCCGGCGTGTTGTTGTTGTTGTTGTTGTTGTTGTTGTTGCTGTTGTACTTGTGGGTTGATGTGCGATTGAGCGGGTGGAGAGTTGCCGTTGATGGGTTGGTTGGGGACGTAAAACAGTTGGTGGCCGTTGAAGCGGTGATAAGGATGGTGTGTCTGATACGACGACAGCGGGTCCTGTTGTTGTTGTTGTTGTTGTTGCTGCTGCTGTTGAGGCAAGTGCCCACGTGCCATCTGCCCTTCCGCCATCGACCCTCCCGGCATCGCCATCATCGGGGCGGTGGTCGCCGCATGCTCACGCCCTGCCGGCCCTTGCGGCGGCTGCTGCAGCCTGCACCTCTTCCATTCCGACACCACAACCACGTCATCGTCGTCGTCGCCGGCACTGTCCCGCTTCCTCTTCTCCCCCTTTTCCCCCTCGCCATTCTCTTGCTTCTTCTCTTCCTCTTCTTCTCCCTCTCCCTCCTCCCGGTTCCCGTCCTGGCCCTCTTCCCCTTCCCCTTCCCCTTCTTCTCCCTCCCCCTCCCCCTCCTCCCCCTCCTCCCCCCGCACCGCCTCCCACCACTCATCAAAATCCCCCATGATCTCCCTCGCCCTCCGCGCCCTCTGCACATCAAGCCCTTCCCCCGCCACTTCTCCATTTCCTTCTCCCGAAGAAGAGGAAGAAGAGGGAGAAGGCAACGCCGCGTCCAGGGCGCGTTGGAACTCGGCCGACTGGGCGGCTCGCAGCTGGCCCGCGGCGCTTCCCAGCGCTTGGTCTAGCTCGCGGGCGCGCTGGGCGGTCGTGGCGGGGTGCTCGGTGTCCGGGCTGGTGGGGCGGAGGGGGGAGGGGAGGTCGGGGCGGGGGTGGGTGGGTTGGGGGTGAGTGGGTTGGGGGTGAGTGGGTTGGGGGTGAGTGGGTTGGGGGTGAGTGGGTTGGGGGTGAGGGATGGTTCTCGGGTCGAGGGGGAGGTGGTGGTGGTTTTGGGGGAGGGGTTGTTGTTCCCGCAGGTACTGTGCCTCTTCCCACTGCTGCTGCATCTGCATCTGCATGATGTGGCGCCGGTGCACATGGTGGAGGAGGGGGTTGGTGGGGCGGCTGCGTGCAGGGAGGGGAGGCGGGTGTTGGTGAGGGTCGGGGGGTCTTCTCTGGATGTGGGGTTGCTGCTGTTGCTGTTGTTGTTGCTGCTGTTGTTGCTGCTGTTGCTGCTGCTGCTGTTGTTGTTGTTGTTGCTGCTGCTGCTGGTGCTCCTGTTGTTGTTGTTGTTGCTGGTGCTGCTGCTCTCCCACTGCGTCTCCCTCTCCATCCTGGAACCGCGGCGGATTTATAGATGGGGTGCGAATGGGATCATACTGGTAGGGGACGGGCTGTACTGGGAATTGTTGAAACCCGTGCGGATAAAAGGCATAATAGATGGGGGTTCCTTGCTGCTGTTGCTGCTGCGGAAGAGCGTTGGATAGATGTGGGTGATTGGTGCTCCCCCCTGTGTTGTCCAGGTTTTGTAGGGACTCGCTGGAGTGTTCTGGCATCTTTCCTTCGGGGGTTGAGACATCTGGCTCTCAGACTTTTAGAAAGCAGTGGGATGTCGCAGTTGAGAAAATGATTTGGTTGGAATTTCTCGCGCCTCAAACTCAGCGTGCGCGACCCCGGGGATTAGTAACGATGAGGCGACATCCATGGACCATGGTTCACTGTCTGTTTTTTTCATAAGACCCTGAAAAAAAGAAGAAGAAAACCTCTTGCCGTGCGCATTATGTGCATGCTTTGAACAGGGTCTTGGGAAATACGTCATTGATCCCTCACGTATTGATGGACTAGCGTCAAAGTGGTTGCTGCTGGAGGGCTGTGCCGAATTCTTCTATGTTAGCCTGTATATTAACACGAGCCGACGCTAAACACGGATATCCAGTATCCCGTGTGGAAGACTATACAGCTTGGAGAGCTTGGCAAGCCTTGTGAGTACATCGCTGGAAGAGTGGATTGGTTGGATCGAAGCGAGACTGTGGTAATATTGTTGGCAGTCGCACTTTGCGTGGCCGCATAGGCCCTGATTAGATAGTACACAGTGTTCCAAGGTAATTGAAAAGTAAACAGTTCAACGCATCAGGCCACCTCACTGGCCAGAGAATCATCTTCTCGAGGACTCCGAGCTCGCGGCGAGACCCGGGCCAAACGAAAGCCTCGATTCCTTCCCCTTTCCTCTGCCTGGAAGACGGGATATCTCCAAAGCGTGAACACCATGATGAGCGCCATGGGCAGGGCGTCCATGACGTAAGCGAAGGCTTCGTATCTATACAGACACCCCTCGTGTCCCTGGGCGTACTCGATGATGCGGAACAGCGAGCGGACCATGAAGAAGGCGCTGACCACGAACAAGGTGAGCAGATGCTGCCGCCAGTCGATGCGCGCGTGTTTCTGCTTCTTAGCGGAGGGCAGGGCGGCCATGCGCTGGTGGAAGGTGGCCGCGGAGAGGAAGAAGAGGCAGTACACCACGAGCTGGACGATCAGGCCGCCGACGATCGTGTGCCGCCCCAGCTTCAGCCTGGTGGGGTCGTCGCTACCCATGGCCATGAGGCCGCCTCCTGCGTTGGTGTGAGTATCGGAATACCAGGGGTGGGGGGTGTTCGGAAATGCCTCGTACCGGCTGCCTGCATCAAAAGGGCGAATACGTCGGCCAAGACGAAGAAAATGGTGACCCATCGTTTTTTGATGAGGGCGTAGGCATCACCGTCGGTTACCGCTATGATGCGCCCGAGGGTTGAGTAGATGGACGCGGCAAAGAATGAAGGCGCGGCCAGGAGAAAGGTGCTCTGGATGAGGTAGGGCGACATGGACCACTGGTCCTTCTTCTGAGTTGCCGAAGCAGCTCGGGCAGCGTAACTGATGAGCTCGACTGGAGGCAAGCTGTCAGTAGTGCGCGCCCTTGGACATGTCAAGATGGATGCAGCTCACGGAGTCCCCCAATAAAGAAGCCGACCATGTGCCATGCCTTGTTCCTGGCCAGCTGCCAGCCGTGGAAAGCTGTTGAGATGCAGAAAATGGAGCAGAAGATGCCGGCTCCAACCAGGGATGGCTGGTATGCGTAGAGCGGATCGCTGGTAGCCATGGCGTCTGTGGCGAGACGGACAACAGCGCGGAGGAGGTTTTAGATATCTGAGGCCTTGCCCATTTTGAAACGAGTGATCGACGGCGGTAGGTGGACGAGTGCGGAACCAAAGCCTATTCTTATCTCCCGGAGGCTAAGCATTGACCTTCATTCCACTTCCTTTTTCGTATCGATTCGTGTTCGCTTTTTGCGCACAACAAGACACCAATCATGGCCGCTTCTGACTCGGTCAAGGCCGGGTGGGCCGAGATTGGGATCCGGGGGCGTGGGAAGAGAGCCGTTACACATGCAGCGCTAGAACACGCTTGGGGTTCCACGGCCGAATGCAATATCGTTTTTGTATAATGGGGCCACTCCGACCTATCTCTTGCGCAACCATTCGATCGCAAGTGTCCTACCTATATGCAGAGCAAACAAACACGCTGCAGCCGGCCCACCGCCCCGAAGCCATCCAACCGTACAAGCGACGCTGCCCCTTCCCGTGCAAACGACTTAACTTATGCTTCTATCCTCCTCCCCATCGACCTGCTCCCGGCCCCCAACCCTACCATCAAGCATACAGCCTCCCCGGCACCGGTTCCACAACCCCTCCATTCGCAAACCCACATCGCCCGACCCCGCTGCCCTCCTCTCCTTCCACCACCTCGACCTCGCCCCAAACCAGCGGCTCCCACGCCACCGTCCCCCGCGGCCCATGACACGCCGCCGCAATCGCCTTGCTGCAACTGCCCACGACCGGCATCCCCCACCGTCCCCCGCGTCCCCCTACCCTCCCCATCCCCACCGCCCCCACAAACGCCGCAAACGCCACGATCCCCACCACCGACGCCACAACCGCGGGCGGCGAATACCCGCACGTCGTAATGGAATAGTACCCATAACTGCGCCCGCCGCCGTCCCTCACCTGCCCGCCGCGCGCATCCACCGCGTCCACCTGGACCATGTACAAGGACTGACTCAGCAACCAATGGCAGCCCGCGCCCGCAGCGGCCAACGGGCCCGCCAGCCTTAGCGGCATGCCCGCGAGCAGGTAACCTCCACGCTGCGCGCCCTTCGGCGCCGCCGACGAGACGCGCAACGACCTGCCGCCATTCTTTCGTGCGTGCCCCGCCCACTCGCGCGCGAGCGAGGCGCTGGCGAGCAGCCCGCTGTAGACGACGTAGAGCGCTGATAGTAGTGTTTGCGGCGTGTTGGAGACGAGCGCCATGGGCACAACAGCAGCAGCGCCCGTGATCGGGAGTGACCACGCGGTGATCAGCGTATAGGGTGTGGTGGTGTGGAAGCCGAAGGACCAGATGGTGGGGTGCGAGGGGGTAGGATCTTTGGCGAGGGCGGTGGCGGCGTAGATGAAGAGGCCGGTGAGGGCGAGGGCGGCGAGGGCGGTGCTGGTTTTTCGTTGTTTTGTCGTGAGTGGGGTATGGTGAGGGAGAGGGGGTTGAGAGGGGGGCTGCTTACAGGGCTAGCGCGGTGATCCAGCGGGACTTGCTGGCGGCGTGGTGGTAGCGGCGGATGGAGGGCTCGAAGGGCCTTGGTGAGAGGGGTTGGAAGCCTCCTCGCGACGCGGTGGAACCTCTTTTGAAATGTGAGAGGAGGCTTTTCTGTTTGGTTTGCTGGACTACGTCGTCCCGGCTGAGGAGGCACATGCCTCTTGTTGTGACGTCTTCTTCTTGGATGAATGATGCGACGGCGTCGCCGATGGTGATGAGCGGGTTGTCTCTGATCATGGAGATGGTACTGATGATGGCGACGAGCTTGATGAGGTTGAAGACTATCACCACAAGCAGAAGACTGACGGTGACGTTCAGGCTGCACTGGCCCGGAAGTTTCTCGCTGAGGCAGTAGTCGACTTCGAACCCATACACGCTCCATGTGCTACTGTTCACGTAGTCCTCCCAAAGCCCATCGCTGCACAGCTCATTGGGGGGCTTCATGAAGTCTGGCATCGTCACGTTCATGGCGTTGCCGTCGTACTCGTCCACCAATCTGTCCTCGTCATAGTAGTATCCTTGCTGCGAGCAAATCCAATAGTACCAGTTTCTGTAGTAGGGCGAACGGAGCCCCACCACTGGCTGGGCGTAGTGTGCAATGCCGTACAGCGACGAGTTTGTAGCACAAGTCACGGGCCCGAGCTCCGACGTCAGTATGTGCCCTGTGGTTGATCCATTGCATGATATACCGTCCGGCTGCGGGAGCGCCGTGGAATTGTATGCAACGATCTCGTGTAAGGCCGGGTTGTCCGCTGGCTTGGTTTTTGTAACGAGGATGACGTTACGGCGGTCAGGCAGTACGACTCTAGAATAGTTCCTTATGCAATCATCCTTCTCGAGTCGCTCGAAATATCCTTTGTTGGACGATATGTTCGATTGCACGGCATGCGGATCGGTTCCGCTTGGTAAATCCAGCAATGGGTAATTCGCGTAATAGGGTGATTGGTCATATTTACCAATGAAGTCATCAAACTCTGCACCCTCGGCGAACTGTTCGTTCGCAACATAGACGTCATAGTGATGGTTCCTTGTCGACACGAAGAAGGTTGAGTTGTAGCTGAGATGGGATAAGGAATTAGATCCGCCGCAGCTCCTCCAATTATGAATGAGAACTCACAAAAGATGTAGAGGAATGGAGGAAAGCCCCAGAGCGAGCCACAAAATAAGCTTCTTGCCGCGGATGGAAGCCAGATTCCGGATACTAAGCACCCCGATATCCAACCACGAGCCTTTATGATGCGCCTCATCAACAGCTTTCCGGCTCGGAGCACATAATATTTGCATGGCGTAGTTGCTCGCGCCAAGTAGCAGCGTGCTTGCCGCGTTGATGGCCAGATGTATCCACCTGCCCATGCTCTCGATGTCGGCACAGTTTCCCGTGGAGATGGGGGCGGAAACGAAATCACCGCCCTTGTCCCGGATGACGGTGTAGGAGAAGGCGGCAACCATGATGTTCACAACGAGGACGGTAAAGGACATGACGACGCCCAAGGAGGCGCCCAGATGCCAGCCTTGTGGCAAATGCCGGGATAGTCTGTTCCATTGCGGCTGTAGGGCTTTTGGCACCCATTTTTCAGCAAAGGTGCTGCGAGGTTTGGCTAGCTCGTCTGCATGGGCGGGCAGCAGACGGTCTGTGTCATCCTCCGGAATGAAAGGCTTGGACTCGGAGGCAGAGCGACCATGGTGGGTACGGTAGGACGATTCCGGGTCACGGTAGACATGTTGAAGCGCAATATCTGCGTGGGTTGACATGACAGGAACACCCGCGATGCGTTGAAGTGTCGGGAAGCGCACGTCTTGTTAAACGCGCGTGGGATTCGACAATCCATGTCGGTAGGAATAGGCTAGCAGTGGGGGCCAAAGGTATCGCTGCGCCTTGCCATGTGGCACAGCAGCGCTTGGCCCACGAGTAGAACCGCGCCTTCGCTTACCTATTAGGGCCTCAGTCACCGGATGACTAAATGACTAAGGGCTTGTTGCTGTCGGACAAGCTGAAACGAAACAAAGAAATAAGAAATCCACGATGTTGCGGCCGTCGTGATGGCCTGCACCACCCGCTGCAGGCTCAAGATTAACTTCATCTCCCATTTCCAAGTTCCTTTCGCTGCTTCGCCACGTCGCTGCCCGAGGCAGTGCCTGGACAAGCAGGGGCCTTCCGTTCTCGCAACCACAGACGTCATACCGAACGCATGTGATGGACTTCCGTGGCGTGTTGCAAGAGGCTGAGAGGCGGAGAGGTAGCGCGGACGCAGTGGCCAGAAATCGGAGACGCGGGAGAGGAGAAAATAGAAAGGAAGGTTGATTGGGGTGTCGAGAGTTCTTTCCTCGCTGTGTGCGCACCCATTGCGGCCTAGTGCCCGCGGCCCTCGATATGTCGGCCCCGCCTCCTCCTCCACGACTTGCCTCCCGTCTTCGCCTCTCAGCCTCATGCCAGCCCCCACTGATGACGAACCATGTCTCCCGGCGCACGCGCACATTGGCGCATCGCAGCCTTGCTGAGGTGAACACGGCGATCGCAGGGCTGTGGGCTGCATGTTCTGCAGATTGGCGCTGGGCCGGGCAGCGATTGGATCCTTCCTCGCCATGGCGGCGACGCTGTGCTCGATGCAGCTAAGACCCAACGCGAGGCCCCGTTTCGACCCTCGCAGCATCCCGAGCTGAGGGCCGGCCAAGACCCGCCGTCAGCTGCTGGAATCGCCCAAAGCATATGACAGCCATGCTCCCGTCCCTTCTCTGCCGTGTCGATTCCCACGCTCGACATGCAGTCCGCCGCGCATCACGACCCTTCCGACTCGGCCCACTATGCCGACCAGGCCCGCCGTGCCACCCGCATCTGGCGCTTGACCCGCGCCTGGTACTTCTTCCCGCTGCATGCCATTATCGTCATTGTTTTCACTGTCGTCGCCCTGGCCGTTCTGGACGGCAAAACCTTCCCCACCTCCTCGGATGCTCCGTTCGGGACAACCATCACCCACATCTTCACAGGCCAGCTGAGACAGGCAGACGTCACTACCTTGGTCTCGGCCGCCCTGGTGCTGGTGCGCCTGACCCTCAATGTCTGCTCCAGCATCGCCGCCCAGAGATCCATTTTCATTCTGCTGGAGAAATGTGGCATCACCTTGCAGGAGATTGAGCGCATCTTCTCCTTCGAACAAGGGCCCCTGGGAATGAATGGCTTCAAACTCGGCACCGTCATCCTGCTCCTTCTCCTCATTCCCGCCCAACTGAGTGCTCCTCTTGCCCAGGGCGCTCTCTCGTGGGAACCCCAGTTGTCTTTGAGGCATGCCGACTACAACGTCTCCCTCAACATAGCCGGCCCTGGAGACGCCTTCAATGAGTTCAAGGCCCACGACGAGCCTCGAGACTTTTCCATCAAGAGGGCCTCTGGACTTGCCGTCATCCATCGCTTCGGCCCAGACTTCTACTCGGTCGTGGATTCGGATAAGAAAGTCCCGAGCAGACGCTGGGCCCCAGCCTTCAGAGAGCACGAGCTTTCCAACCAGACCAAAGGCTACCAAGCCCTCCCGGGAAACACCAGCATCGGCAACACAACCCTCCCCTTCTTCCGCATGAGCAACCTGACATGGATCGACTACGACGACAGCCTCGAGCATTTCCTGGCCTACGACAACGGGCTATTCAACGTCACCAGCCCGATGAACCCCCTCCGCGCCTCCCTCCCCGGCAACGCCGTCATCCTCCGCGACTCCCCCATCCACACGTGGACCACTGCCTGGCCCAATGCCACCCTCCTCAACACCACCTTCAAGATCGCCGTCCTCGCCGAGCGGCTGGACGGATCGAACTCGGTCACGACCCCCACCTGCCCCGGCACCAGCACCGTCTTCGGCGCCCTCCCAAAGACCAAACCCCACACCGCCGTCGGCCCCACCAACTTCACCAACTGCTACCTCTTCGCCACCGCCTCCGTCCTCGCGGGGACAACCCCCTGCCTCGACTGCTCCATCATCTCCCCCGGCGTCGTCGAACGCCCGGGCAACAAAACCCTCCCCTTCACCCTACACCCAGACCCCCTCGTCCCCATCATCTTGGGCATGCTCCCCGAAACCATGCTCAGCATCGTCACCGGCAACGCCACATACGCACCCACCTGGGCCAACCTCCCCGGCTTCCTCGCCGGCGCCTTCAGCGCCGCATACCAGGCCAGCTGGAACGACCTGACGGACCGGCTCGCCCTGCCGCCCGACACTCACTCCGCAACCAGCAACATCTCCCTCCCGCACTACCCCCTCCGCGCCGCCGTCGACGGCCCCCGCGTCCGCACCTGGCTCGCGCTGCACTCCCTCGTCCTCGCCGCCGGCGCCCTGCTCGCCCTGCTGCAGGCCCGCTGCCGCCACCCCCCCGTCGTCGACTTCGCCGCCGCCTGCCTGCTGACGGACCCGCAACCCGTCGTGCGCGCCGCCGACGCCGCCGCCGTGCGCACCGCCGCGCGCGTCGACGCAAGAAACAGCGAACGCGTCGGCGCGCTGGTCGTGCGCGAGGAGGGCGGCGGCGCCCTGCGGTTCCGCGTGCTGAAGCGCAAGAGGGACGGCGTGGTTGTCGGAGGGGGCGAGGGGAGGGATAAGTTCGGCGAGTGGGGAGGTTGGGGAGGTGCTGCCGATATCAGAGGCAGGCGCGCGGCACGGAAGAGGGAGAGCTGGAGCGATCTGTCGCTGTTGTCGGGCCGGTCTGGGTCGTCGACCGTGTATGAGCCCGTGGCTGAAGAGAGGGAGGGAGGGCCGCCGCCCCCCAGCTCTCTGTATGCGTATACGCCGCAGACGGCGTCGAGTTGGCAGTCGTCTGGTTCTTCCCCGGGGTATGCGCGGTGAGAAGAGAGGCTACCTAGGTGGACGAGGGAGGGTGGGGGAAAGCATGGGATCGACTCGTCGACGACGGAAGCGTAACTTTTCTTTCTTGTTGATATATGATGATGATGATGATGATATTCACCCTTCTCGGAGCGGGATTGGTTGGTTGGGGGAGTTATGGTCTTTTTGGGAATGGCGTCTTGTTCTTTTAATTTCCCCACGTTTTAGTTCCTCTTCTTCACTTTTTTGCCAGTCAGTCAGTTTTTCCTCTTCTTCGTGTCGTTATCTATCTGGCTTGCGGTGTTTGGACAGAAGGGTTCTATGCATTCGGGGGGGAGTGGGGTGGGGGACAGGAGGGGAGGATGCGCAGGAGTCGAAACATCTCACTGATGTTCCAGCAATTTCTGGCTCTACTTAGTGTCGAGGCTGTATATATATATGTCGACCAACACAGCAGCAACAGAGTCAAGCGTTGATTTCAATACTTTCGATCGATCTTCCTGGTATCACTTGAACGATGATCAATCACGCTTTGCAAAAATACACACAAGAATCATTAAAATCATCCATCTCATTCCCAGCATCTCTTCATTCTCTTTTTCACTGATGTTCTTCTCTTCTACTACTACGACCACGACCACCACCACCACCATCTACCCTACTCTACAGCGCAAGCGGATACTCGGTACTCTCAATCTTGCTCGGATACTCCAGGCCGGCCTGGCGCCTAACCTCATCCATGACGTCCATGATGGCGACGCTCTCGGCGAGGCTCTCGAAGCGGCCCTCCTTGCGGCCCTCGACGAGCGCCGTCGCAGCCTCGTCGGCCTCCCAGAACATGCCGTGGCCCTCGCCCTCGGCGTTGTGGGCGCCGCCGAAGCCGTTGTACCAGCCGGAGCCGGGGCCGGGGCCGGGCTGGGGCCACTCCTTTGCTTCGTCGGTGCCGTCGCGGAGGAGCAGGCGCGTCTTGGTGGGGCGGTACAGCGGCGGGAAGATCTGGATCTCGCCCCTGTCGCCCTGGACGCGGCACGCGGGGCCGGCGCTGTCGCGGTCGCCCTTGGCGTCGGTGGCGTAGCGGATGCCGGTGGAGGCGACGGCGTGGACGGCGTTTGCGTTCTTCTCGCCGCGGGGAAACGTCAGGAGGATGGTGGTGAGCTCGTCGGCGGCGCCGGTGCCCGGGTACAGGTTGGTCGAGGAGAGGACGGCGGGCGGCTGGCGCTGCGCCTCGGGCAGCGTCGTGTAGACGGTTTGGAACACCCACGTCAGCGAGTAGATGCCCAGGTCGAGCAGCGCGCCGCCGGCCAGGTCCGGGTTGACCATGCGGTGCTTGCCGTCGGCGAAGGCGGTTTCCGGGTCGAGCGCGTGCGCGTTGTCGGCCGTGACGCGCTGGACGGTGCCGATTTTGCCCGAGGCGATGATGTCGCGGACGTAGATGGAGAGCGGGAAGTAGCGGGTCCAGACGGCTTCCATGAGGAAGAGGTTCTGTGCGTGGGTCTTGTTAGAATCCATTGGGTTTTT
Source organism: Diplodia seriata (assembly GCF_021436955.1). Taxonomy (NCBI): domain Eukaryota; kingdom Fungi; phylum Ascomycota; class Dothideomycetes; order Botryosphaeriales; family Botryosphaeriaceae; genus Diplodia; species Diplodia seriata. The sequence goes on along the minus strand of NW_027117317.1, from coordinate 1,433,551 downwards.
TTTCTGTGGGGGCATGATGTGAGAGCGGCTGGCTTTACCTTTTCCTTGGCCGTCGCGACCAGCTTCTTGGTCTGGGCGGCGTTCACGGTGAAGGCCTTCTCGCATAGGACGTTCTTGCCGGCATTCAGGGCGAGCATGACGTTCTGGTAGTGGTGCGAGTGGGGGGTAGCGACGTAGACGATGTCGATGTTGGGGTCCTTGACGAATTCGTCGTAGGAACCGTACGCCTTTGCGGACTCTGGTGCGCCGACATCCTTGAGGAATTTGGCGGCGCGATCAGCGCTGGAGGAGCTGGCGGCGGCAACGACCGTGTGCTTGACGTTGTTGACTCCACGCGTCTTGGGGTCGACGAGGAGGTCGACGGTAAAGCATTGGGCAATGCCGCCGGTAGCAAGAATTCCCCAGCGGATTTCCTTGGGTGCGGCCATGGTGTTTGGCGGGATGGTTGATTGGACTGATGCGGGATCAACTGAGGCGGGCGTCGGCTGGGGTATAAGTAGCGCGTGGACGCAAGAATGGGCAGGAATTGAAGGCAGGAGTGGCGGGTAACATACCGTATCAAGTGGGCGTCACGACTACCCCGCCGTCGGGGATAACGGCGACAGGCAAGTGGGGCATGGAAGCCGGCTAAGCTGCGGTTCTACCTCGCCGTTTCGGCGCGTCGGGTTCTGACTGCCCACTCCGGTGCCTGCCCACTTAGCCGGGCCATGTCGACGCCGCCATCAGATCCAAAGCCCGACACCCCGCCTTTTCCGCCCTCTCCTCCGCCTTGTCCGCACCGGAAACCATCGCCAAAATGCTGGTCAATTCGTTCATTTCATCCATTACATTTTTTGCTCTATCATCAATTCGTACAAACGCCGCCTATCCCTCCTTGAACAGATAGCTGTAGGCACTCAGTGCCGGCGCGCCGCCCAGGTGCGCGTACAGCACGCGCGAGCCCTCGGGGAACTCGCCATTCCGCACCATCGAAATCATGCCGTCCATCGACTTGCCCTCGTACACGGGGTCGGTCAGCATGCCCTCGGTGCGCGCGCACAGCCGGATGGCCTCCATGGTGCCGTCGTTGGGCAGCCCGTACTCGGGCCCGCCGAAGCGCGTGTCCAGCACGACGTCGGCGTCGGTGATGTCGCGGCCCAGCTCGACCAGGCCGGCCGTGTTCCTCGCGATGCGCAGCACCTGCTCCCTCGTCTTGTCCGGCTTGGCCGACGCGTCGATGCCGATGACGCGGTCGGCGCGGCCGTCGGCGGCGAAGCCGACGATCATGCCGCCCTGCGTGCTGCCCGTCACGGCGCACACGACGATGTAGTCGAACTTGAAGCCCAGCTCCTGCTCCTGCTGGCGCACCTCCTCGGCGAAGCCGACGAAGCCGAGGCCGCCCTTGGGGTGCTCGGAGCAGCCGGCGGGGATGGGGTACGGCTTGCCGCCGCGCGCCTCGACGTCGGCCATGGCCTGCTCCCAGCTGGGGCGGATGCCGATATCGAAGCCGGCGGCGTCGAGGCGGCAGTCGGCGCCCAGGATGCGCGACAGCTCGATGTTGCCCACGCGGTCGTAGACGGCGTCGTGGTAGTTGACCCAGTTCTCCTGCACCAGCACGCACTTCATGCCCAGGTGCGCGGCCACGGCGGCCACCTGCCGCGTCTGGTTCGACTGGATGCCGCCGATGGACACGAGCGTGTCGTAGCCGCCCTCGACCGCCTCGGGGATGATGTATTCGAGCTTGCGCGTCTTGTTGCCGCCGAAGGCCAGCCCGGAGTTGCAGTCCTCGCGCTTCGCGTAGAGCTGGACCTTGCCGCCGAGGTGCTCGGAGAGGCGCTTGAGGTGCTGGATGGGCGTCGGGCCCTGGAAGGTGAGCTGGTGCTTGGGGAACTTGTCGAGCTTCATGGCGGCGGGTCGTTGCGGGGTATCTCAAGAAACAGAAAGGAAGGGAGGAACTGGCAATACGGCGCAGGCAGCCTGCGGCGCCGGCAGCGCCTTTTCAAGACATATGCACTGGCTCGGGTTGTGGTGGCCGACGAAGGCGTGAGTTCGGCTTGTCCAACACGATGCCGGCGGCCGAAACCGCATGTGTTGTGGACAGCGCAGCTTTAGCACAGCAACGAGCTCCAAATTGGACCAAACCGGCCCTACAATTAGAGCCGGTAGTTGGAGTCTCCAACTTTTTTGGGGGGCCGCTATCTTTTCTCGGCCAGCGGCGCGTGAGAAGCGCACGCGGACCCTTGGGCGACGCGTTGCGGGGCAGAGATACGCGAATCATTGGCAACTTCCTAACGCCTCGGAGTAAGTGATATTGCTAACAGAAAGCAGATAAACCCCTGCCTGATTATCAAACGAGCCTGAACAACTCTAGTCTCTGACATTGGCCAATCAACGTGTTCCTTTTCTATAGTGCAATTCCTCTTTTTTTCCTTTTTCGGTTTTTATCCAAGACAGGACTCCAAAGACAACGCCAGCCAATCTATCATTACCTCCACCTCCGATAAGCTTCTCGACCCAAAGGCCGCTCTCTAGGCTTCCTGTAGCCTCGATTCACTGACCTTCTTCGGCAGGTTGCAGTCGGGATACTTGGGGAAGATCGACGTCAACGTCGCCCCCTTCTTCTCGAACAGCTCCGGCACGTCCTCCTTCGTCAGCTTCCACGTGCCGGCCTTTTCAAACTCGGCATCGCGCGCCGCCATGTCCGGAATGTCCTCCGGCTTCGGCAGCCCGAAACGTGAGTTCCACGGCAACGTCTCGGGCGGCGGCATCTTGGGTGCTCTACCGTTCTCGTCTGAGAGAGAAAACGTAAGCCTTTTTCTTCCTTTCTAAAAACAGCACGCACACACATGCATGAAAACCATCATCATCCCGCCCACGTGGCGGGGGCGACAGGGATCGTTCCCGGTTAAAACGTACCTCTCATCAGATCCGCCGTGATCTTGCAGCTCTCGTAGGCCTGGGCGAAGATGGACTCGCCAAAGTCAAACGACGCGGGCTGCTCGGACGCCCACGTCTCGCCCCACGGCGCGATGCGCTCGCGCGGCGGCACCGGCGCCGGCCTGCCCGGGCGGTGCGTGGCGGGCCTGAAGGCGGTGCTCTTCTTCCTGTCCGGCTTGAACGTGCCGAAGTAGCGGCCGCCGCCCTTGCCCTTGTTGTCGTTTTCGTTGTCATTGTCGTCGTCGTAGGCGACGTCGAACTGGACGGCCTTGGTGGCTTTGCCCTTGCCCTTGTCCTTGCCGTTGTTGTTGTTGTTGTTGTTGCTGACCGTCGTGTTCTTCGTGGAGGGCTGCTTCTGCTCTCCTTCTTCCCCGTCTTCGTCGTCGTCGTCGTCGTCGTCGTCGTCCGAACTGAGCTCCTCCTCGCTCAACAAGCTTTCGTCGTCGTCGGCACTAAGCGGCGGGTCGAAATACCAACCGGGCAGCCTCCCGTCATCCCCATCGTCGTCTCCATCATCACCACCACTACCACCAATGCCGCCGCCGGCGCCGGGCCGCGCCCTGTGCAGCGCCCTCCCACCTTTGCCACCACTCCCACCACCACCCCCACTCTTCTGCGCCGACGACGAGGAGCTACCCTTCCTGCCGCTGCCACCCTTACCACCACCGGCGTCCGTCGGCTCGGTTTCGGCTGCTGCTCCTCCTTCTCCCTTCATCTTCATCTTCTTGTTCTCGATGCCACCCGCGAGTGCCATGGCAGCGGCGGCGCGCTTGATGATGGGCGCGAACGACGGCGGCGCGGGCGCGGGCGCGGGAGGAGGAGGAGGCGCGTACGCGGCGCCGCCGCAGCCGTAGTAGCCCTTGTAGGGGTTGAGCGGGTTGAGCGGGTCGAGGGAGGGGCTGTGGGGGGTATCGTGTGTTAGCGTTTTTCTCTCTCCCTCCCTCCCTCCCCCGCGCGGGTGTGGATGCGGGATGCGTTGTAGTAAGGGAAAAAGGAAGGACTTACGGCATTGCCATGTTGGCGAAGAGCGTGCCGCCGGACGACATCATGGCGAAGATGGGCTGACGGGGTTGCTGACGTTTTTTTCTTCTCTTATGTGTATGGAGGGACACGGGAACTGCGTGGCGTGGTGTGTGATCGTGTTCTTGACAGCTAGCTAGCTGTTTCGGACGGGAGTGGTTGGTTTGCTTGCTATCCGCTCTCTGGCTGGCTGGCTGGCTGGCTTGTAGGACGCAGACGGACGATGCGGGGTCCTCAAACACGCGAGACGCGGGGGAAAATGGTGGACCGCGTGATGGCAGTATGTGGTTTCAGGTGTTTTTGGGACCGGTAAGTGAACTCAGTCAGGTCTGGAAGCGCCGGCCGCCCCGTCGCAGGTTTTATCGTGGCGTGTCTGCGAGACAGAAGAGCGGAAGAAGAGTGTGGAAAGGGAAGAAACCGCGAAAGAAGAGAATCGGGGAGAGAAAAAGAAGGCGTGACGGTGACAAAGGGAGATGGAGGTTTGCTTGGCCATCTGCATTGGCGGGCCGCTTGCGGGAAAGCAGGTGGCTGGATGGACGGTGGGAGGTCGTTTGCTGGTGATGAATGAGCGATTGGCGCAGGCTGCTAGCGGAAGGGAGGATAATGACCATCTGTGCCGTTTTTTGCGAGCTGGCTTTCTTTGGTGGTTTGGCCCATGGCAAGCCGCTTTTGGTTGGTGTTTGGCTTGGCGGGATGGAGGCTTGGCCAACGGAGGGTGGGGAGGAGGAAAAAGACGCTGCAGGAAGCCGAGTAAACGATGGCAGAAAGAATTGGAGGAGAGTAGGGAAGAGCCAAAGAAAAAGAAATCTTTTATTACGGAGTATAGCAACGAGGGATATCTTTGGAAATTAACACACCAGATCGTCATCTCATCGCGCCAATGCTTCAAACGACGCCCCCGTCGTCTGATGAAATGCCACAAAACGCCATGAAACTATTACATCTTACACATTCAGCTCTCTCCAGCACCCTGCTGCCTCTCCCTCTCCCTCTCCCGCATCGCCGCTACCCTCGACTCGTGCGGTGCTTCTAGCTCCGCATGCGGCGTCTGCGCCCTCGACCGTGACAAGGCGCCTTCATCAGGCGTCTCCAGTTCCGGCAACGTGACATCCTCGTTCGCCGGCATCTCAAAGACCGGGGTGGCGTGCGCTTCCATCTCTGCGAGTTTGCGGGCCTCCATGCCGTACAGCTCCGCCTTGGCCGTTTCCGACCCTTGCATCTCGTGCCTGGTGCCCTCGCCCTCCAACTCCGTCTTGTTCCCAACGCCCGTACCACCATGCACGTGACCGTCTGCACCGGCGTCCATCTCGTTCTCCGCTTTCTCCTCCTCCGCGGGTCTTGCTTCCCCTTCGGCGGCAGTGGCGGCAGCGGCGTCGTAGGCGGCCTTTTCCTGCCTCTGCTTCTTGCGACGATAGGCGAGCCAGAAGATCAGCGCCAGAATGGCGACAACGGCGGCGCATCCGACTGCAATGCCGGCGATGGCGCCAGCGCTGAGCGAGGTCCCCTCGTCACCAGTAGAGCCCCCAATTGGGACAATGGTTTGCGTGCTGGACGATTCGGGGAACAATGCCTGGTGGACGGAAAAGATGGAGTGATCATAGTCTGTGATAACGTAGGCGTTCTGGAGGAATGCGCGGCCGAGAGTGTACTGCGTGTCGTTGACAGCGCGCTTCAATGGGAAGTAGCGGGTGGCGTTGGGATAGACGGGCCACGAGGCATTCAGAGCCATGCTTTCGTACGGCATGACGATGTCGACGGTTTCGCTTGTTGTCGTGTTGGCTCCAATGGTGATTGTGATGGCGGCCTTTTCGTCCACGAGTTTCTCATGCTGGGTGTCATTGATGAGGTAAATGGAATATTCATCGTCCCACACAATCCCAAACGCATCTTCAAAAGCAGTACAGTCGTCCTCGGGAAACCACATTGAAGCGACAAGAGAATCGATGAACCAATAGTTGGGCGTTGACAGAAGTGGCGTCGAGCTAACGTTGGTCGTCACTGATTGGACGGCACAGAGCAGATCTCGGGAGATGTCATTGCCGAAGGGAATGGTGATATCGTTGGGCACGTAGCGCGCGGTATCTTTCCCGCCAAGGGTCAAGCTGCCGTAAATCTTGGGGACTCTGTGGTAGGATCCCGCAGTGTAGGACCAGGAATGGCTCGGGATCATCGACTGGTTGACCAATGTGCCCAAGACGGTGGCATGCGGGTTGTTCAGGTCGGTGAAGTTGACAGGGCGCTGACTCAACGGAAAGGTGCCTTCGTAGATGGTCTTGTCGGCGATACCACCCACGACCTGGTTGTCCAGCGAAGGCAAACCAAACGACGGCCAGCTCAGTCCCACGGTGTCGAAGCCATAGTGGCCGCGGGCATCCTCGCCCACGCCCAGCCCATTCTCAACCCAGAGCGTTGACAAGCCGTATATTCCCTCCTCGACCCAGGTGGAGGACTCGTTGATGAAAAAGACGGAGCCGCGGGCATCCTGGCAGGTGGCCGTGGGGCGGTGGTCGTTCATGCAGCCCTCGGGCAGAATTGGCCATAGTGCGGACTGGCCGGTAGCTGGCAGGAGATGCAGGCTCTGGGCGGGCGTGCCGATAGTGAAGGCGAAGGTCGACCAAGGTCCGTCGTTGCCGTCCCTGAAGAGTCAGGCGGCGGTCTGGGGCAATACGAGGAGCCTGAAACATACCAGTACTGGGTCGGCTGCAGCGAGATGGGCGCCGCGGTGCTCTCGGCCTGTGTCATGCACAGCAGCGCCGCTACGAGCAGGAGCCGGGCGAGGGGATTCATGGTGTACGGGACCTGGAGGAGGCCGCGCACGGAGCGAAAGACAGAATTGGGGATCAGCAAACACGAGATGCGGCGGGGGAAACGAGCGATGGCGACATGGGTGTGGTCCGAGGGAAAGCAGCGCGGTCGCAGGCCCCAAGGGTGGCTCTGCGCGCCTACTTCACAAACATGTCGAGGGCTAGCGCTGGCGGCTGGTGCAACGGTGCTGGACGAGAGGCCCGCAGCGGGAGGATGGGTGCTGGCTTGGCCCCGGCAGGGCGCCTCGCTGCGCCGGCGTGATTGGTGGCCGGCCGGCTCCCGCGGCAAGCTCTCTATTTTGGGCGCTCCCGCTGCGCACCCGCGCTCCTGCCCTTCCGCCGCAACAAACACTGCAGCTGCTGACAGTTGCTCGTGCGACGTGAATGAACCCTCGCCCCTTGCAAGGCTGCCGCTGGAATGCCGCGTCGCTGGAGCCGGCTTCTCGTGGGCCAGGAAACATGCCAGCCTTGCCAGGCTCCAGGCTCCAGGCCGCCGGACTTTCATGGATTCGGCCGCTCTCTCAAACGGCCCCCATATTCCTCCGCAGCGCCTCCCTGATCTAAATCCCTGTCCGTGGCGGCGCGAAGAGCCACTCCCACCGAGAAGCGTTGCCGGAAGGATCCCATTCCATGATGCAATTTTTTACTTGCACAGCATTTGGCGTGTCTAGCCCGGCGGCCAGCTGACTGCCTCGTCTTCAGCGTCCAAACATCACCGCACCGAGCCACTAGGAGTTTATCCGCGTAGCGTGGCATGGGCCTTTCCGCTGTGCAGTCCAAATTGCCATGACCCGTGTCGCCATGTGGCTGCTGACGCCCAGGCACACAGCCGTCGTTAGTCCAGCTTTTAGCTTGCTCTGCCCTCTTGCCTTCCCTCTCCTCTATCTCGTGTTGCTCGCGTCTCTCGTTTATCTTTTGCTTCACACGTCGATCGTTCATGACCATGCGCTTGGTGATACGAGCATTGGCGGCTCTTGCTGCCTGCTCCCTTGTGGGGGCATATCCCCAGCAGAGTAAGCATGCCGACACTGACTCTCGCCTCGCCATCACCCACTTACCTTTCCACAGCAGCTCCACCGAACGGAACCTCGCCCGCTACTTCGCCTGGCATTACCCCAGCCCCCAGTTGCGAGGCAGACTGCACCTACAGACCGCCCTACTTCTATGCCGTGACATGGACCACCAATTACATCACCGAGAACATCACATATGCCACCGTCGTCACCATCATCAACACGGTCCGGAATACCACCAGATATGTCACGAGCACCATTGATCTGCCCGACAACTACACCTTGCCTGCAACCAACGACGCCGGCACTGTCGTTTGTGCCGTGCCCTACGACGGTACCACAACTTTACTGTAAGCCGAATCTTCGTGACAATCAACCGGGCGCTCTGCTAACAACACCAAGGCCGTTCCCGAGCGTCGTCGCCGATTACCGCGATACCTACAGCTGGAATGGCCGGTTGGCAACCACACAAGCAAATGCAACCGGCACCACCATCTGTTCCGACTCGGGAGGTGATGTGGTAACTTTCAGCTCGCATCCTGACTTCAACGCCTTCTGGTCAAGCTATGCGACCCCAGACCCTACACCTACGGCAACGGGTCCGATATATGGCGATCCGCGAGGTCTGAATTGGGGATGCAAGTGGGAGTCTGCTGCTGAGGGTCCCGATTTCATATCCGCCTCATTCACTGACCAAGCAGCCCTCTTCTCATGCAGTCCTCACGACTGGGCTCCGGTAGCGACCATGTCAACAGCGGCTTTTCTCACTGCTTCATCCGTGTCGTATGAGGGAGATGACGATGGCCCCACAACCAGCTCACCTAAGGGCGAAGAGCCTACAACCACTGCTGCGAGTGCGCATACCGAGACCACCGCACCCGTGGAAGCACCGACTCCAACTGGGACGGACGATGCGACATCCTCGGCTCATACCGAGCTCTCTACAGTTCTGGAGCCTCCAACAATCACTTCAGCACCTCAGGTCACTTCAATTCCTCAAACGGAAGTTGGAACGGTTGTTAGTCCCCCAGACGTTACTTCAACTGCTCATACCGAGGAATCGGAAGAAGTTACTCCTCCGGATGAAACATCGCCACCGGGATTTGCACACACTGAGGAGCCAGGATCCGTCGAGCCCCCTTCCCTGTCCGTTACATCGACTTTCTCTTCGGCACACACTGAGTTGCCGCAGTCACTTGATGAGCCCCAGACTACCTCATCCTTGTCGGCGCATACAGAATCGCCACAATCCGTTAACCAGCCGGAACCAACTACTGTTCCACCAACGGAAGTTGGGACTGTCATAAATCCCCCTTCTGAGACGACTACCGCAGGTGGGGCAGTAGGTGGAGTCATCGGCTCTCTAATCGGAAGTTATCTATCGAACGGAGGGGCGCCTCCAACAAACGTACCTGCTCAAAGCGCTGCGGGTAATCCGCCTGCAGGTACCCAAGCACCTCCAAGTACGAATGTACCAGTAGGATCAACCTCTGTAGCCGTCGTCCCCACTGCCATCCCAACAGTCATTGGCGGAACAAGCACCAGCATTCCCGCTGTGGTTGTGGGTTCAATGACTCTCACAGCAGGACAGACGGTCGTAGTCGACAACACTCCCATCTCCGTGCCCACCGCCGACGCTCCTCCAGCCCAAGACGGTCAGCAAAACAACCAACCCCCTCAGTCCCCCGCCGTCGTCGTCGGAGGCAGCAGCACCATCCTTCTCCCCACCGCCGCCGCCGGCCCTGCTGCCACGCAACCCCCCGCGCCCCCCGCCGCCCTCACCATCGGCGGCCAAACAATCCCAATCCAGCCCTCCGCCACCGCCTACATCATCTCCGGCCAAACCGCCTCCCCAGGCGGCTCCCCCATCACCCTCGGCTCCGGGCCGTCCGCCACAATCGTCGCCCTCACCACCGACGCCGCCGGCTCCTCCGTCGTCGTCGTCGGCACGTCCACCATCCCCTACACCCCGGCCGCCGCCGCCAGCATCACCGGCGCTTCTTCCCCTCCCCTCTCCGCCTTGACCCTCGCTCCCGGCCAAACCATCCAGCCGACCTCAATCGGCGGCGGCGGCTCCGCTGTATACGTCATCGCCGGCCAAACCCTCGCTGCGGGCGGCGCGCCGGTCACCATCACCGATGCCAGCGGCGCTAGCTCTACTATCGCGCTCGCGCTCACGACAAACGCCGCTGGCCAAACCGTCGCTGTCGCCGTCGCCGTCGATGCGGCGCAGACGCAGACGCAGACGCTGGGGCCGGCGGCGGGGGCAACGGGAGTAGTAGCGGGAGCGTCGGCATCGATCACGCCGGGCCCCGCCCTCGTTATATACGGCTCCACTGTACAACCTGTCGACGGCACGGCGTATGTGTTTGACGGGGAGACGCTTACGCTTGGTGGGACGGTGACGGTTGGTGGTGGTGGTGGGAGTGTGGGTGGGAGTAGGACGACGTTGGTGTTGACGACGAATGGGGCGGGGCAGACGGTTGTTGTGCAGACGGGCGGTGGTGGGGCGAGGACGACGGGTGGGGCGAGTGGGACGGCGGCGGCGAGTGGTAGTGGTAGTGGTAGCGGTAGTGGTGGTAGTAGTAGTACTAGTCAGGGGTTGGGCGGGTTGATTAATTCGGGGTTGGGTGGGAGTGGTGCGACGGCCGCGGCTTCTTCGTCGTCGACCGGGGCGGCGGGTCTCGGGAAGGTGGCGGGGAGGGGGGTAGAGGGGGGGTTGGTGGGAGCGGTGTTGGGGGTGCTGGTGGCGGTGTTGTGAGGGTGGAGGTTTTAATGTTTTTTGATGATGTATTTGACGGTCTTTGACGGTGGTACGTAAATGGTTTGATGAGATTTGTAATGTTTAACGCTTTTTTGCTGTGGATGGAATGTGGAACTTCGAGTAGCGCTTGCTTAGTATCTAGGGAATTGCGAATGAAATGATGCGTCTGATTTTCTGTGCCGTGGTTGCGGGGTTGGTCGGTGGGTTTAGGTACTTCCTGCAGGCTGTTGGTCTGCTTCATGAGGAAGACATGTGTGGTGCAGTTGGGGGTTGCGGTCCATCGGCAACAACATAAATTGATAATGCATCCCTAGATGAGGCTGCAGTACAGACAGAATATATTCTGAGTAATTTTGGAGGTAGGAAAACGTTGCGGTGCTGAGAAAGGAATTTTTCGCGTTCCCCTTGTGGTTTCTTGTAGAAATGCTCATGAAACTATTGGATTTGGACTGGCAAATGACTTGAAACCAACATTTCTTCAAAGTTTCCCGAAATGTCCACATATCCATCCAAAATGCCCCCGACGTCTGCCTGGGATCTTCTTTCAAAAATCGCATCATCGCCGACCTCTAAAAGGCTCTTGCTACCGCCATTGCTGCCGTAGAGCTGTTTGCTAAGCGAAACATGGAAGTCCCATACCCACACCACCCAAGCCACCACACCTCCCCTACCCCTTTCCCTCCAGTTCGCATACCTCAAACACCTCCCCCCTATCCGTAAAGACCATAAACTGGAGCCAGAGAAGGCGTGAGAGGAGCACATGTGTAGCAGTTTCCTTCTACAGCTGTTTTGTACACCACATAATACTTTCCAGCAAAATCAATTTCAACTTCCTCCAAAGAAGCCACCAATCACGGTCTTGTGGTCTAGTGGTATGATTCTCGCTTAGGGCACACTCTAAGTCACTTGCGAGAGGCCCCGCGTTCGGTAAGTTCATCAGTTCGATCCTTCGATCAAAAAACAAAATTCTAACAGTCCGTCCAGATCCGCGGCAAGACCCTGAATTATCTTTTTCTTTTTTGCCTGCTTGTTTCTGAAGAAGGCGTGCGTTCTTTTTGTCTTTGTGCGCTGCGTCTGCTGGAGTAGCAGGGGGATGGTTGAGGGCTGATGCGGTGGGCAATTTTTTTTCTCTGCGCGTGATTTGTCGGCCCGCAAAACATCCGGCCGTGCTCTCTGTCTGTACCTACGACGACTACCTTTTCTTCTAATCTTTACGCGCCTACAAAACTTCGAGATGGCTGCTGAACATACCGCCGTCCTCGCCGACCGCGGGATGCTTTACTAACCGTGCCTACACTACGCGCACCCGTGTAGAATTCACCATGTTCGATGAATTGCAAAGTTTTGGTAAAACCCAGTGCTGCCATTCTGTCTCAGACGAAGAGGCTCGACTTCAGGATCCGATATATACCTCTACGGATCCCTGCGTGCGACATCAAACTCTCTCACCGTTATTGTCAGCATGATTTCTTATCTCTGCCGTCGCTAGCTCCCGCTTGCCTGATACACTTTTCTACTTCCGCTGGCCAAGATTAAAGCACGCTGGAATCAACCCTACCTGAAGATGATTGGAGGCGGCTCGTGTCGCAGCACGAGTTGGGCACCGTCTATCTGCAAAATGAACAAGTCCAGCAAGCCATCAAGGTCCTCGAACGGGTCGTTGCGGCAAAGCAAGCCATTCTGATGGAGGGTCACCCGGATCTCATGGCATCCATACATGAGCTCGCTCGAGCATACGTCGAAGACGGCCGGATTCTGGATGCCATTGCGCACTTCGAAGACGTTGTGAAAGTCTCAGCGAGTCGACTCTCAAGAACTCATCAAGATTTGTTGATATCTCGCCATGAGCTCGCCCGCTCGTACTTCTTGAACGGTCAAGTCCAGGAAGCCGTGGACGGATTTGAGTACATCGTCGAGGTTGCAAAAGATGTTCTACCACCAAACCACCCGAACCTTTTGATAACGAAGCGTCAGCTTGCTCGGACTTATTAAGGTTACTTACCGTTGAAGTGGAAGCGCCTGTCAGCATGGCAGTCGATAGCCAGTCCGCAGCTTGTTGACTTGTAGTCATATTTTGTACCATCCGCAACCTCTTCCACGTACGACCATAGGTCGCAGAATATAGGGCTTCCCGGTACTCAAGCTGCGAACCGGCCGATTAGTACTCAAGTGGGTGACCATTGGGGAATCCCGGCTGTTGTACGTTTTGCGTTTTCCCTTTTGTCTTTTTTTGCCGGTCCCTGCGTTGTGGGGTCGTGGATCAGGCTTTTCCGCGGGCCGAGCCAGCGCCTGCTTCAATTGCTGAACGCCCAACAATTTTTTTTTATCCGAAAGGTAAGCAAAAAGCACTGTTTCAAGCATTTCAATGTGTGCCATTTGTTGCTCTACCAGTACTTCGTTCCAGCACAGTCGAAGCCAACGGTAGCGCGTCTCACCGGGATTTGAAGCTGTTGCGACCAGAGTAACGAAACTGTGCAGGCCGCACTAACTACCGGGGGGACGACGCTGTTTGCTGTTGTTGAAGGCAGATGCTTGGAGTCAGACATTGGAGAGCTCTGAGATCGCGTCGGGGGCTATCAGATATGACAGAACAAGGGAACAAGACTCGAAAACAAGACACCGAGAGCGGTTCAGTAAGTGGCTTAATGTGAAAGCGCTCATGGTTGCTTCGCTGCGTTATAGGCTTGGTAGTTGCACGAGATCAGGCAGCCTTCAGCTTCAGCCTTCAGCTGCAGGGTTGATCATGCGACACCCAATCCAATCAATCGCCAAGCTGGGGTGCCGCGCCCCGGGTCTGGCCCAGCGCCGGTATTGCTTATCTCACTGATCAGCCCAGACAACCCCGCAGCTTCAGGCTGACAGCAAATGTACGAGATAACAAGCTGGACCACCCCGGAGGCGTCCACTTTCAACCCCGTCTCCGTTGTCATCAACTGGGGAAATCGACGGTATGGATCTCCCTCGCTACGAGTATGGGCCTTTGGACGAGCCCGACGAGATTCGCGTGCTTGAACTCAGTGCGACCAAGAAACGCATCGAAGCCCGCATCCTTCATGGCCCAGTTTCAGCCCACAGTTTCCAGGCGCTGTCGTACGTGTGGGGGAATCCAAACCAAGAGAGCACGGCCATAATCCTGGATACGGTCGGCACAGCAATCGGGTGGATCCCTTTGACAGCGAACCTGGGTCATGCTATGCGTGATCTGCGAGACGCCGAAGAATTGGAGAACAAGATTTTCTGGATCGATCAAATTTGCATCAACCAGCAGGACGAGAAGGAAAAGAACCATCAAGTCGCAATGCTGAGTCAGATATACACCCAAGCAAGCCGAGTAATTACCTATCTTGGACCTGCAACGCTACAAGAGGAGGAGGAGAAACGAGGAATCCAATTGTTGAAGAGGATAAGCGGGACTCTCTCAGACGCCACTTGGCGTCAGATGCATGAGGCGGGGAGTACCGAGCGAGTTTTGAACTGGAAACTCGATGGAAGCATGCAAATGGAGCAACTTCCATCGGACCTGGACTTGAGAGTCAACGAACCGCACGATGAGAACAAAGTCACCAAGCGATACATCGAACAAGGCTGGAAATGGCTAGTACGCGCTGCGTACGGTGAATGGACCCAAAGGTTGTGGATTGTGCAGGAACAGTTGCTGAACAAGGACATCACAACACTTTGTGGACACCGCCTGATAGATTGGGACTCCATCGCTACCGTACCTATCCTCTTTGCAGTTGGTCACCTCCCTCGGCAGTATCGCGACGCAGGCCTCAGAGACTTAGGCGAAAGCTTGGTACCTTGGCATGAAATCGAAACTTCTCTGTACGGCGTGTGGTGGGAGAGATATTCCCGTCTAGAACCCGGAACAAGCTATAGTTGGGCGTCCTTTTTTGCCAATCTGTTGTGGTACCTCCCACTCCGGTGTAGTGATCCCCGAGATCGAGTTTACGCCATTCTCGCCATCTCCCAGGACACAGACGATCTAGGCCTCAAACCTGACTATTCAACTGCTACTACAGCCGTCACCTTATCAAAGAAACTGTCGATTCGAGTGCTCGAAAGTTCAAACGAGATAGAGCTGCTCAACTCTGCCTTCTGGTGGCCCCAGTCAGGCTCAGAATTTCCCTCCTGGTGTCTCACACTCGACAGCCCTCAGGATTTCAACACTCCCGATGTGATATATGGCCGCACGTTCAAACCACACCCAAAACGATATGGTTATCACCTGGCACGATTCCACACGCATGACTCGATTCTTGTGGTCAGGGGACGAATTCTAGACTACGTATCTACCCCAAGTCCAAGTACTGCTTGGCCACAAGATATCGATTTTCTCTCTAGACTTATCCATCTCCTTCCTGATAGATTTTCCATCGAGGATGTCGTCAGCCTACTTCGCACAGTCACCGCAAGATCCCCTTGGTCACCACCTCACAGCGCTGAAGTCAGCGCAAATGAAGTCATGGTCTTTCACTTCTGGGCTTACATCCGAAGCTGGTCGCGTTGGATAGCAGAGTGTGACGAAGACGAAGACCCGCCTCCGAAGGAAATGCGTGACTGCTGCGATGACATTGCGACGAAAGTTCAAGCTTTTGCCCCATGCTTTACGTATCCAGAACGCAACGATTGTGGTGTGACCGGAGAAGAGAGCACGGCCAGTGAGAGAGTGGAGCGGTATGTCTTGAGTTACGGACGTTGCCTTGGTCGTACCCAGGCAGGGCGGTTTTACAATGCCGTGCATACTATTGAGAAAGGCGATGCTATCGTGGCTCTTCAAGGGACTGACCGGCTGTACGTTATCCGCTTGGTTGGCAATACCTACAAGCTTGTCGGGGATGTATATGTCGATGGGTTGATGCACGGGGAAGCATACGAGAATCAAGATGCGGATGAGATTGATCACGATGTTGAGTTGAGTTGAATTGTCTGTGCAATTCAAGATCTCTTTGAAGAACTGATGGAAGGGACAGAGCCAAATCAAAAAGAAACAAAAGCAGCAAGGGAAAATCACTCAAGAGATGCTGTACAATCGCATTTAACCAAAGTGAACAGTGTGTGATGAACTGCCCAATTCCAATCATGTTGTCTTCACCTTCGTTTCGTACGTGTAGTACCGTACCGGCTCTGAAAATGGAAAAGACGACAATGGGCATACCGCCTCCACTACTCTGTACACCTTAATTCCCTCTGCCGTAAAAGCCCCCTCGACACTCACTGAAGAATAGTGGAAACCCACACCGAAACAAACGCCAACGCCAACGCTCATCCCAACGCCAAGAAGAACAAGAAACGACCAAAAGAGGTATACACAGCAGTGCAACGAGCGTCACCAACACAGACACAAGGAAACTTCCAATCTCCTCGCCACCCGTCTCCATGATCAGCGCCAGCGCCCATCACATCACATCAACAGACCAGCCGGCTGGCCCGCCCGCCCGCCCACTCGCTTCTTCCATCCGACTCTCCCTCCCTACCTCCCTCCCTCACCACACGTCTCCCGCAAAAAACGACGACCCTTCTAACACCGACCATCTCCACCCCGCCGCCAACAAAAACAAGCCCACCATCTCCACCCCGCCACCGCCCCACCATCAAAACCCAACCCCCACACTCGACCCATCGCGATTATACCTCGCATGCACACTCGCCTCGGCCGCCTTCTTCGGCCACCCGTGCACCTGCTCCACATGCGCGACCAGCGCGGCGCGCCGCACGAGCGCGCGGCCGCAGCCGTACGCGTCGCACCGGAACTTCTGCGGCTGGAGTCGGGTCCGGTCTGGGCACGAGCCGGACTCGCGGCGGTGCCGGTGCAGGGTGAAGGCGCTGCGGTAGGTTTTGCTGCAGCATGTGAATGGTGGTGGTGGTGGTGGTGGTGGTGGTGGGCCGGGGTTGAGGGTGGTTGCGTCGTGGGCGGTGGGAGAGGGAGAGGGGTGGGAGGGGAGGCTGGTATTGCTGCTGTTGTCGTCGTCGTCGTTGTCGCTGTCGCTCGGCGTGGCTGATGGGGAAGGCGTGGACGGTGTGTTGTGGGCGTTTGGGTGCGATGGGCTGGTGCCGCCGGCGGCTTCTCCATCCTGACTATGGGTGCGCACAGTTCCATGAGAGGTGGTGGTGGTGGTAGTGGTGTTGTTGTTGATGGTGATGGTGGTGGAGGCATTGTTGGAAACGAAGTCCCAGTGGGTGGCTAGGATACTGTTTTCGCTGTTGTAGTAGTCGGCATCTTGGACGGCTGCAGGGGGCCCGGTGAGGAAGGTCTGTGGTAGGCGGTGGCTGTCAGACATCCTGAGGCTTATGTGGCCGATTTAGGAAGGAGAGTGGAGCTGAGAGGCACACGAGGGATTTCGAAGAGGTAAAATTCGCAGGACACTGTGAAGAGCGACTCGCTGGCTGCGGTTTGCTTGAGAAGGGTGTCCCATATTCGCAGCCCTTTTTCAATTCTCCAGAGTATGGGGGATTGCGTGGTGGGAAGAGGCACATAGACGTGCGCAAAGGCGCGGCTGAAAGATTCAACACCAAAAACCCAGCGCTAAAGTCTCGAGAAACCCTCGCCCCGCCCCCAAAAAGGGAAGAGTCCCAGCACCGAACCATTGCAGGTCCATGGCGAAAGCTGAATGGAGGGAAAACTGGTAGCATATGACGGTGCGAAGGTGACGCTACAGTAGGTTTTGGAGCTTGGGACGCTCGGTTGCGAATATTTAGGACGGCCGGGTTGAAAGTTCGGTGAGCAGACGATAGCGTGCGTACGACGCCTAGGTTGCTCCAGCGACTGTCGCGAACACGTATCTGCGCGTGGACGGTGGCGAGGGTTTTGCGTGTTGAGCACTCGCGACTTAACGGTAGTATTCGAGGTAGGTGAATGACTTGGCGTGGGATGCGGATCCTGGAGTCAACCTGCAGACAACGGATGGAAATTCTCCGAGCGCTTCTGTTTGCCCTTCGACTTGTGTTTCAAGATTCTTGTTTCCCCGTAGCGGATGGCTCTTATCGGTCCTGAGGGCTGAATGATGTGCAGGTTGAGGCCGGCGAATCAGGATCTTGCGACTGTGATCTGGCGGTGGATGAACGGAAGTCCGGCAGCGATGCAGCAATAAGGCAATCAAGAGGGAAAGTTTCCAAGTTGCAGGCAAAAGATGGTCTTAAGTATCACCGCAAATCCGCGCAAGGCTGAGTGCGATTCCGAGGAAAAACCGTACTGCAGGTGCGGTCCACTATCTTCAAGTTACTATGTTCAAACATAACTCGATCAGTCCCGAGAAGCTGCTTTGGTTACTGTGCATTGAACGGATCATTGAAAGGGGCTCCTTGCAACTGTGGGCTCAGGCATGCAAACCAGAGCCATTGTGCTGCGAAGGAATGGAGCCTGACGAAGGCAGCGAATCGTCCATTGCGGAGCACTAAGCCCGCAGCTACCACATCCTGCGCAAGCAAGCAAAACCCACAGAGAACCAGCAGCTGTTACTGTTGAGGCTGATTGCGGTTTGCTGACGTGGAGGAGGCTCCTGCACAAACCCGCATCAAACCCGCATAAGCGACTGACAGGGGTGTGTGGTAGATCAACCGACGTGCGCACAGCCTCGTGCCAACCGGTATGGTAGCACGCCATGGTGTAAAACCAAGGAACCCGAGTGCGTAGTCTGGACTCGTCGCAGTGAATCTAATACCTTTCTAGCCAATATGCAGACAAAGACTAAGTAACAGGGGATATGGGGCTAGCTGGGAGAAGTTGGATGGAAAGGAGTTCAGCCCGGATCAAAAATGAGGTCCGGGTCGACCGAGAGCGTAGATGGGAGAGAGACGACGATATCGTAAGGAGTAGTAGTAGGTTGCATGGGGTTGTCACCTAGAGCACACATGCCGGCCGAATGCCGGACCGGCCACACACCGCCGAGAATTCTCCATGCACAAAAAAATCAACTGCCCTTGATGCTTCAAGAAAAAGGACTGCAGTTGGCAACGCACTGCATTGATGGATGGACACATGATCATGTACGGCTAGGGCAAAAGAGCTGCGTCCTTGGAAGGAGCAAAAAAAGATAATTCAGGGTCTTGCCGCGGATCTGGATAACTGTTAGAATTGTGTTGAGGCTTGGAATTGAACCGATGAACTCACCGAACGCGGGGCCTCTCGCAAGTGACTTAGAGTGTGCCCTAAGCGAGAATCATACCACTAGACCACAAGACCGTGATTGGTGGCTTCTTTGGAGGAAGTTGAAGTGGCAAATGAGTTTTGGGTTTATGTAGCAAATAAAACGGTCCCTTGAGATACACAGGGAGATTCTGGACACACCAAAGCGTGCATCAGGGCTACACACGGCTTGAAACGAAGCTGGCTAGGTAGAAATGACTTGGTAGGGTGGTGATGGGGACTAGCAAGGGGTGGAGGACAATCGGGGCTGACAAAAGGGGTAAAAGATCACCGGGATCCCAATCAACCACCGAGGTCCGACTCTCGCGCCAACACGTAAGGCGTAGCCGTTGCAGAGAGCATGCCACAGCTTGCGCTTCGTGGAACGTGTGAATTCCAAGTTTGCAGTTGGGCGGACGTATCCGTGCCTGGCATGACCCGCTTATGCAGGGTCAGGACAGTTCAGAAAGAATGACAGGATCAAGGTTTACAGTGGTAGATCAACGAATATAGAAGAATATGTTCAATCCCAGCGGGCATATCCAGTTTGCTGCGGCAGCGAGACGCTTCAGCGAGCCAAATGCACGTCACTCCCAGAGACAATGTTTTCCCTATCAGAAGTCAGTCGGATGCGGTCTCGCAAGGCCAATGCTTGAAGAAAAGTTACCTTTAGTGTCTCAACACAGACTGAACATGTGCGGATAGCACTTAGTTTACGAAATTTGGTAGATACGCTTCCGCTTCACCTGGCTTGCTCTTCGACGTACCGCCTCATGGAGTCGAATTCTGTCTTGCCAGTCTGCAGATAGTGAGCTTGAAGGCCTACAAGCGAATGACCTTCATGACATACCGAGATCAGATATCTTATATGCGTCTGCCCATCTTGTAAGCGCCTCTACTCGTTGAAAGAAGGATTCAACCCACCAGGTCCGTTACATCCCGATTCCTCTCAAACTCGGTCCTGGCATACTGGTGGAGTTCGTGGCGGGTCGATGACGGGGGGATTTCTGAACATGTCAATTACTATCGGAAACAGACTGAATCTCACCAACATACTATTGAGTGCTCTGATAATGTCTCTCCAAAGTGATATCACACGCTGTCTTTGGATGAACTGGTGACGGATCAGCGCAAACCCGGCGCGGTAGTGGTGGAAATGGCGGCTACATGGTCAAGCCCTATCGTCGGTCCCTTCCTCCGGCCGCCAAATCTCGAAGGCCGCGCCGCCACGGAGGCATAGGCACGCGCCTGCAGAGATGCCTGGCGAAAAAAGAGCATGTTGGTGGCTTTGGCGGCGGACAAGGCTGGGCGGAGAAGTAGCTGCAGCTTCTGGATCACCTCGTCATACGTCCGTGCGCATCCGCCCCACCACCACGCGTCTGCGCGTCTTCCCCTACAACGCGTCGCTGTCCTGCATCCCTCCATTCCACTGCCCCGCCATTGAACCCGCCGACATGCCCGGCGGCCTGTGCCAAGGGCTCAAGCGGCCCAAGCCGCGACCAGAGGACCTTATCGACAAGATCAATGCCCTCCCGCGCCCCGCCTTCTTTGATCGCTTTTTTCCATCGCCCTCGAAGCTGCTTCAGTACCGCGACTACGACATCTCTCTCAAGCCCGTGGCCGACCTCGGCGACGACGAGCTGATGGCCTGCTTCAGCCTCATCGAAACCACGTCCGCCGCCGATTACAAGAACTCTCCCCGCGGCTGGCATCCGAAAAACAAGCAGCGCGAGATGAGGGAGGATCATATGCAGTACCTGCTCGTCCGGAAACCCTCTCGTGTCGATTCCGCCCACGCCGACGCACATGCACGCGATGCGGTCCCTACGAAATCCAAGGACGAGAAGCTGGCGAGCGAAATCATCGCCTTCCTCGCCTTCATGTTCACCATCGAGGACGATTACCCCGTCATCTACATATACGAGATTCATCTCGCAGAGGGCCATCGAGGCACCGGCCTGGGCAGGCATTTGATGCACATAGTGGATCTATGCGCGACCGAGGGCGCCGTGGACAAGGTTATGCTCACCTGCTTCAGGAGCAATGCCGTGGCTCTGGCATTTTATGAAAAGCTTGGGTTCGGTGAAGATGAATTCAGCCCGCCGGCAAAGAGGTTGAGGGGAGGCAAGATCAAGGTGCCGCCATACCTGATCATGAGCAAGAGCGTCGGGTGAAGTGCACAAGGAGCATGAGGACTTCTTCGCGCAAGTGCAGCCGAGCGTCCAAACACACTTTCCAAAGCCACACGACCCCAGATGAGCTTCCAAACTGAGGGAGGCACAAACAATCTCGTATTAAACTCGTGGGGTTCCGCTTTGCCGTGTCAGAGTGCAAGAGCTGCAACAGGCATGCGCCGAAGGGCTCGGGGCCAGCACCTTTCCAGACAGCAAACGGAAGAAAGTGCTTTCTCCGGATTTCACGCATCTGTAAAGCACATACCCAACCAGTGGCAGATGCCGTTATCTTGCGCCCGATTTCGGTGTGCTAGCCGTCCTTTCGGAGCAGAGAATAGTGGTGGGACTTTTTTCGCGTGACAACTGAACAATGGTAACCTCCGCATTGCGCGCTCGAAGCAACTTCCTATCACTACTTTATATGGGTGTTTGACACCTATCGTCGCCTGCACCAAAATCAACGCGTCACTCCGGTTCGATTACGTCAGCCAGATGGTCTGAGCTCCGGCTGGGAACTTCTCGAGGGCGCGCTGCAGTTTTTCCGCCTCTCAACCGGGCAAAATGTCAAGTCCAGTCGTCCTGCGTGCACGCTCAGCCCGCATTGGGCTCCGCCCGATATCGGCGCGTATGCTTTGTCCCCTCCGTCAATGGCTTGTTGCGCAGCAAAACTGACCGCGAAAGCAAGGTTGTATGGCAACATGCGGCAGGCAATCGCCACTGTCAACCGCATCTCGGAGATCGACACCCCCGGCCCGTGTTGCTCAAAGTAGCATTGTTAGGCAGAATGCCCGTCAATTCTCGCAGTCTACGTCCCTCGCTGCGCAAGCTCCTACTTCAACAACACCTTCGTTAGAGGACCACGCAAAGGCTGTCGCTAAGATTTCCGCTGATGTCCGCGGTTTCCATGAGCGAGGAGAGAAGTTCCGCATCTCGCATGGCTCGACCAACAGCACTCGCCAATCCGCGACGAGAAGGAAGACCAACTTCATCGATACCAGTGGTCTATCGCACGTGCTCAAGGTCGATGTTGAAGCTCGTACCGCCCTCGTCCAACCCAACGTGCCTATGGACCGCCTCGCCGAAGAAACCATGAAGTACGGTCTCATCCCCCCTGTTATCATGGAGTTTCCTGGTATCACCGTCGGCGGCGGCTACTCCGGCACCTCAGGCGAGAGCAGCTCTTTCAAGTACGGCTACTTCGACCAGACCATCAACTGGGTCGAAATGGTACTGGCCAACGGCGAAGTCGTGCGATGCTCGCGCACAGAGAGGCCCGACCTCTTCCATGGCGCTGCCGGCGCCGTCGGCACCTTCGGCGTCACCACTCTCGTCGAGCTGCAGCTCAAGGAAGCCAAGAAGTTCGTCGAGACGACCTACCACCCGGTGTCGAGCGTCGCCGAGGCCGTAGAGCTGTCCGAACAGCTCATCAAGGAGCCCGACACATACGACTACGTCGACGGAATCCTCTTCTCCAAGACCTCGGGCGCCATCATCACCGGCCGCGCGACCAACAAGCCCTCGGCGGCCGCCCCGGTCCGCACCTTCAGCGCGCCCAAGGACCCCTGGTTCTACCTGCACGTGCAAGACCAGATCAAGGGTGGGCGCAAGACGACCGAGGCGGTGCCGCTGGCCGAATACCTCTTCCGCTACGACCGCGGCGGCTTCTGGGTCGGCCGCTCCGCCTTCGAGTACTTCCACTTCCCCTTCAACGCCGCGACGCGCCGCGTCCTCGACGACTTCCTGCACACGCGCATGCTCTACGCCGCGCTCCACGCCAGCGGCCAGTCGCGCCGCTACGTCGTCCAGGACCTCGCCCTGCCCTTCGCCACCGCCGAGCAGTTCGTCGACTACACGGCCGACACGTTCGGCATCTGGCCGCTGTGGCTGTGCCCGCTCAAGCAGAGCCCCCTCCCCACCATGCACCCCAACAACCCGTCCGAAGTCGAACAGGTGGCGGATGTCGAAAAGGGCACCACCGAGACGCGCTTGAAGCCCCTGCTGAACATCGGCCTGTGGGGCTGGGCGCCCGCGCACGCGCAAAACGATATCGACGCCTTCGCGGCGCTGAATCGCGACTTGGAGACGAAGCTGCGCGACCTCGGCGGCATGAAGTGGCTCTACGCACACACGTACTACACCGAAGACGAGTTTTGGCGGACGTACCACAATCGCGCGTGGTACGATGGGTTGAGGGAGAAGTACGGGGCGACGGGCTTGCCGAGCGTGTACGAGAAGGTGAAGGTGGATGTCGAGGTCGAGAAGAAGGTGAAGGAGGAGGGTGGGTGGAAGAGAAGGTTGTTGGATGCGTGGCCGCTGGGCGGCGCGTGGGCGATTAGGGAGGCGATTAAGAGTGGGTTGTATTGGAAGCATAGGAATGCGACGTGGAATAAGCATGGGCATGAGGGGAAGTGAGTTGTGGGGTGGGGTGGGGATGTTGATTGGTGGTGTGCTGAGTGGGCATGTGCACGGGATCAATTGATCAGTTGTCTATCTGTATTGTTGAGACAGGATGGCACATGCCATCACTATCAAATCATGATGCCTTTCGTCACCGTTTGATACTGCCTTCCCTCATCATCATCAGGTAGGCCAGATGAGAGCGGCCACCTGCGCGAAACCCAAGTAGAGGATGGGTTTTGGATCAAGCCGACTCCACAAGAAACACCGACACAGTGAATATTCCCCTCGTCACCAAGACAAGTTCTCGTCGACCATGACTTCATTGGCCGGTAACCTGCTTCGCTTGGTGCAGAGAAAGAGAAGAGCATGAAAGATCAGGGCACTATTTATATGAAAGACATGTGGAAGTTCGAAAGCCTGCACGTGAGACCGTCTTCAATAGAGACATAGACACACTTGGAGTGGGCAAGTATGGTCGCTTTGGGCTTTCAATCACTTATCCGAGATGCCGAGGTGGGATGGTGCACTTCATGGTGCCGTTCATCATTATCCGCAACGCCGTCCTTCATCATCTAGTGGGACGGATGGAAGCGACCACCAGCGCGAAACGCAAGTGGAGAGCGGGCTGGGAGATTGTTTTCAGTGAGGCGCATCTCCGCTGGAATCTCCAAACGCAACGAGTCGAACCTAAGTTAACCATCAGGGACAGTCACATTAACCTCCCCTTGAATGTTTCCCAAAGACAGTCGGCTCTTGGTTGGCATTCTCGTTTTGCTCAATGGACGAGTATGGAGGAAAGAAAGACGATGGGCCTTCTTTATATGAGATACGTTGAGATTACTCCACGTGAAGTGTCTTCAGTAAGCCTCGTGATCATCGCTCAAGGCTTGGAAGGAATGCATTGTTGGGGCTGAGAACGTTGTATGCACTAAAGCCACAAGTTCCCCGTTGTTGTCATGCTTCTGCCTTCGGCAATGGCGGCGCGGAACACGATGTATCTCACCATGTCGATCAAGCTGCATGGAGATAGTCAGAGAAACCTCAAGTTTCTGTTTGGCTTTCAATGTGGCTTCGAATGCGTTGTATCAGTTGATGCTTTGTCGTTTCGGGATTAGTTTGATGGGATAAACTTCTGGACCAATCAAAAGGCTTGCTGGAGCGATCTGTCAACTCCTCAGTCACTTAGGAACACCAGTCAACTCCCCCCAACTCCTTCTCCATCGGCAACCATCAACTTCGCATTTCCGACAACCATCGTTCGCAGACCATTTCGGCAGCTCTCGCGCTTGTTTCTGGAGCAGACGCAATATTTCGACCGGAGCGCCCTGACTCTCATCTCTTGCTCATAGCAACCGCGCAGACAATTCGGCGGACGACCACTCAAGCATCACTATCATCGTGCGATTCAATGGGCTGCATCAGTTCCTCCTGCTGTGTATCCGAAAGAATCTCTGGTGTCAAAGCTGTACCTTCTCTGGCCGCTTCACCTCACAATGCCTGCTGTGGTCTGCGGGTTTAGTCGAGGGTCACGGATAGTCAGGGCAGAGAGGGCCCCGTCTCCCGCACCAGCAGCTCCCGCTCCTCCCTCATCTTCCTCGGACCCGGACGAATTCCATACGCCTCCCTCTTCCCCATCCGCCCTACTCTCGCGACTACACAGCCCTTCTGCGCTTGCCAACTTACCCTCCGAGCCACAACCTCGTACTCCATCTCCAGAACCCGCTTTACCTAATCCTTCGCCTCTACACACCCCACCTGATCCTGCTCTCCCCCGTTCTCCTCTTTTCGTGACACCTTCACAGCCTTCCCACCCTCCTCATTCCTCCCATTCCTCTCGTTCTTCCACGCCTTTCTTCGCATACCCCGCGCGATCACAACAACCGCCTCCGCCTCCTCAGCCGTACGTACTTCACTGCCACATAGCACAGCCCACAAGAAAAACATCTAACAAGCGGCCCGTATCCAGCGCCCCCTCTCCCGCCGCCGGCCTCGCCCGCACCGAACACGCCCGCACCGAATACGCCCGCACCCAAATCGCCGACCAGCCCCGCATCCCCTGGCACTGGTCCGCCGACAAGTGCAGCGCCCCCTACACACCCGTCGTCCGCGACAAATGGTGGTCCGACCTCCTCGACATCCCGCTCAACCGCACCAACGCGAACCGGCGGCGCGTCGTCACGAACGCCTGCCGCATCATGGAGCTCGAGCTGGGCGAGCAGAAGCTCGGCGACGCCCGCTGCGACAGCTGCCGCGCAAGGGGTTTCGAGTGCTGGGTCTACTCCCGCGAGGGCGCGGCGCAGGTCAGCAAGCCCGGCGATGCGTGTGCAAGGTGCAGGGTGCGGACGCAGAAGGGCGGCTGCAGCTTGTCGAAGCGCAAGAAGAACGCGAGGCATTATAAGCGGAAGCGTCGTGGTGGTGGTGGTGGTGGTGGTGGTGGTGATGGTGGTGGTGATGGGGGTGATGGCGGGAGGTCGCCGACGCCGCCGAAGCGGCCGCCGCCGCCGTTGAGGCCTCGGTCAATGGTTCCCTCCGATAGTGTTGCTTTTGCCTGGTAAGGGGGGGGGGGGGGGGGGGGGGGGGGGAAAGGCCGGGAGCGGCTTGGGTCGCGGGGACGGCATGGTGGCGTTTCCTCCTCGGGGTTGAGGGAACTTGGTGGTCTGTGACCATGGGTTTACGGCTGCTTGTGTTGTGGAGAGTGACAGGAATGGCCGCTGTCGCTGCGACAGGTTTGTGGTGCATACGGTGCTAACCAGCGATCCCGTCCTGCGCACGTGTGAGTCGTAGCCTGGACATCGCACATGCGCCTTTCACGTGGATGTCACGGCAACTCTCCTTGTCTCTCTACTATAAGAGCGGCCTCCATCCTGATCCGCTATTTCTCTCGCTTCATCGGCCGAGGAAAGGTAACAAGGGCATTAACTTCATCCAAACCTACTGGCCTTGTGTTGTCGGTGCAAGCGACGCACGCTGGGTTGGTGCGGAAAGCCCCTGAGTTTCCCGCGCTGGCGCTGGCCTCCGTCTGTTCTACAAAATGCTGGCGTACTGTATTATAGTGCAGTGATGAACGGCACCATGGCGTGGCGATGACCTGCACCGTTGAGCCGTACCTAGATGTTTGCTTTATGTGTGGCACTCAGAACGGAGTGTTAATCGCGTATGTATTGGTAAAATCAATAAGGAGAAAGTGAATGAACCTCATATTGATCCAAAGATCCAATGTCAAGCTTGGCCAACGAGGATATATAAAGGCGTGAAAGCCAAGTGCCCTTCTTCATACTGTGCGCGTGCACACGCTCTTTCTGGCCGGAGTGGGTCTAAGGATCAGCTGGCTTGTTGCTATTGTCGTACTTTTGGGAAAAGATGAACATGCGAGCTCTATGGTTTTTCTCTTCCGTCTTGCCTTCCGGATGGTAGTCAGAAAACGACAGTAAAAGAAACCGCCACATCCATTCAAATTCGCCTTAGAAGCAGAATTCCAAAAGATGAACCAGCACGCCAAAAGCCACAAGGCAACGTTCAAAAAGTGAGCAGCCACCAAACACTACACCTGAGCAACCAAAGAAACCCGTCCGGTCACCAAAGAACAAACCCTCCCTCACCCACAGATATCGACGACCCAGTTCCCTTACTAACGGACTACTATTACTCAACAACCGGCACTTGAATCATCAACGCCTAAAATAGCCGGGCTTAGTGGAGGCTGATTAGCGCTGACCGGAACCAGAGTTGTGCGAAGAGACGCGTGAAGGGGTTCGTGAAGAGGTAGCCAATCCTAGGCCGACGACCGAAGTGATGATGTATGTAGGCGGGAGGAAGTATGGAATATGCATTGATTATCAAGCTTTCCGGCGCGTCTACCGGTGACGAGCGCTAAGTCCCTTCCAATCCAACGTCGGGAGGATTCCAAGATTACAAATGGGCACACTTTCAACATCACATGCAAGTCTCATCAACAAGGATCTCGTGTGAAGTCATACGCTCAATGCATTTTTTCGGAACTGCATTGCATCTCTTTTTTCACTTTTCGAAGCAAGAACCTATGCTGTACGATAGGTTTCTCCCTCCGAAAACCCCGCGCGCGCAACTCCATCCGAGAGAGGTGTGGAGAGGGGCCATGCATCGGAACCGTTTCAAAACAAGCCAGAAACCCTTGTGGTGTGAAGAAAACCCATCATCGTGACCACTCCCTTGACAATCGTCCAGCAACGAAGCAAATCGCTTAGTACTTCTTGCCCTCGCGGAGGACGTCGGAGAACTCCTCCAGCGGGCTCCTGACGAGCTTGGTCTCCTTCCAGAGGTTGGGGGTGAGGAAGCCGTACGAGCCGGTGACGGCGGTGAAGGTGGCCTTGAGGGTGTTCTCGAGGGTCTTGGTGGAACCGGCCGAGGCGGTGTAGGCGTCCTGGACACCAGCAAGCTGGAGGAGACGCTTGACAGCGGGGGAGGCAACGAGGCCAGTACCGCGGGGGGCGGGAATGAGCTGCGATATGTCAATTGCTTGCTCAAACGCCGGGGTTTTCACCCAAAATTGGAACGGGGGATACTTACACGGACGGTGACGGAACCGCACTTGCCGGAGGTCTTGACGGGCAGAGAGTGGGGCTCACCGAGGTTGGAGCCCCAGTAACCTCTCCTGATGGGCACAACGCTGAGCTTGGCGATGATGATGGCGGCGCGGATGGCAGTCGCGACTTCCTTGGAGGTCTTGATACCAAGACCAATGTGGCCCTCGGCGTCACCGATGACAACGATGGCCTTGAAGCGGGTGCGCTGACCGGCACGGGTCTGCTTCTGGACGGGCTTGATCTGTAGTTTCGAGTTGCATTAGCCTCCGAATCCCGTAAAACATTTCCAGCAGAGCCCATAATCCATGTGTTCCTCCAGACACATCCACAATGCCCCCCAAACCCGAGTCTTCTCTCCACACCCATCTCCCTCCCAAATCCACACAGAAGGGAATAAAAAAATCGGGCGTTTGCTGCTCACCTTCATGACCTCATCCTTGAGCTTGGGCAGGAAGAAGTCGATGATCTGGAACTCCTTGATGGGCAGCGAGTGCAGGTAGATCTCCTCCATCGACTTGATCTTGCCGGCCTTCACGAGACGGCCGAGCTTGGTGACGGGCTGCCACTCCTTCTCCTCGTTCTGGCGACCGCCACGGCGGCCACGTCCACGGCCACGGCCACGGCCGCGGTCACCACCACGAGCACCGAAACCGCCACGGGCGGGGGCAGCCGCACCGGCGGCGGGGGCAGGAGCGTCGGCCATTTTTGCGATTTTATGAAGGGTGGGAGAACGGAAGAGTCCCGGGTTCCTGCTTGCGAGAGAAGGAATTGAGATTAGCCCAAAAAGTCCCGGAGACGCGCAGCGGCGTGTTTTGTAGGGGGTTGATTGCGGTGCTGGAGGCGTCGCGCAGGCGAGGGGGCGGGCACGTACTGGGTGTTGTTGCTGGCGTCGGCTCGTCGTCGTCGTGGGCAAGAAAGTGAGAGTCGCTCGAGTCGAAAAGCTGTGTGGGCGGGCTCGCGCGCTCGGGCCAGCCTCGGAAGCTAGCACCGAAACAGCTAAATAAGCGCACCACTCCAGTGCCTGATTGGCCTGAGCCTCTGACCTTCGCAACAACAAAGACGACCAGGAACGACCACCTACGCGAAGCGTTCCCAAGCACCCCCGCACTGCAAGACAATCCCTTCTCTAGCCGGGTCTTGGCAGAATTCTCACGCGAGACACATGGATCACGCGGCCACGAAGACTAGTATTCGACATTACACTGCGTTTATTGTACAAGGCCGCGCTTCAAGACACCACCCTGCATCCGGCACAGCAAAACAGTCGCGAACGCGCTTCTTTCTTTCTTGAGACTAAAACGCCGACACACCGCACCCCTCGTGAAAGGAGACTTGGTGCGGAACCCAACCAAAAATAAAATCTGTTGAAAGGGTTGAGACCGGTGTCGGGCATGCTCGACCAGCAGGAAGGGAAGAGACAATGAAACCAAATCGTGCTCCAGCTAACTCCCCGCGCCAAGAGTCGTGTGTAAAGTACCATCAAAAATCCATGCAGAGAGTGCATACACCGAAGGTCTGGGTCTTAGCCACGCGCCTCACTGGACCCCGTTCGCGTTCATTCCGTCTTCCACCCGCCATCTACTCGTCCGTGGCGTGCTGAAGTCGCACGATACGTGAAACCGTATGTTAATGCGTCTCCCGAGGCAAAATCCTCCGTCGTGTCGCTCAGGCGTAGTTGCATGAAGCCATCACATGTCATCGGACGAATGTCCGCACACTCGGGTATTCTTCGACGCGGAATGTTGAGACCGCCTTTGTGCGGGGCCGCGTACATCACTTAGTAAGACTGCGGGTACTGATTTGCCGGCTACATCATGTCAGCTTGTGTAATGTGCAGAGGGATCGAGGTACATACCGGGCTGTTGAGCATGCTCTGCCTCTTGGTCCTGCCCTTCTTGATATGGCTCTTCAGTGCACTCGAGTCCAGTGGCTTGAGCAATTCGAAACTGCATAGTAGTTCGGCAGACACCGACATGACTGCCCCCCAGTTGTCAAACTCACCGCAATACTGCTAGCGTCAGCGTATAAAGACCAAGCCAAGGATGGGCATGTACTTACGTTGGGCGCCGAGAAAACTGTCACCAGGATTCGATCGTTGAAGAACTCGTATCCGTCCTCAACCACCATGTGCGCGCGGCAAACCAAGTCGAAGTCGTGTCGTTGCAAAAATTCCATGATAACCTTCTTGCCGAAACAGTAGCTGACTCCTCTTTCGTTTGCTTCCCAATCGTTGTCCATGTCTGCCGGATCACTCCACAGCAGGTCGTTCAAGAGACCGTAATCAGGGACGTCCGTGGGCCGGGCAATCTGGCGGATGTCGTCCATGTGCGAGAGACTTGGCGACAGGCCACCGTGAACACAGAAGATCTTGCCTGCAACGATGGCAGCAATGGGCAGGGTGTTGAACGTGTCCACAAACGCCTTCCAGACCTTGACGTTGCACCTGCGTTTGCACTCATCGTAGAAGCCATAGACACGCGTAACGTTGGCACACTCGTGGTTGCCGCGGAGGAGAAAGAAGTTCTCCGGAAACTTGAGCTTGTAGCACAAAAGCAGCAGAATCGTCTCCAAGCTTTGCTTGCCTCGGTCGACGTAGTCACCCAAGAACAGGTAGTTGGAACTGGGCGGGAAACCGCACATCTCGAACATTCTGATGAGGTCCGTGTATTGCCCGTGCACATCACCAACGATTTTGACTGGCGGTGAAAGCTCAAGGAGCGCTGGTTGCGACAGAAACAGTTCTCGCGCGGCCTGACAGATGGCAAAAATCTCGGCGTTCTTCAAGCACACTGTCTTTGTGACCTTCGCCGAATAGCCGGCGTCCAGCAACCTGGAGATCATGTCGTCAATGTCAATAGATTTGGGCGCGCCCAGCTCCATGGTCGGCGACCCATTCTCAGTCTGTGCCTCAGCTGCGCGGGGGATTGGCTGGTCCCTCTTCATAAGAATCGATTCCTTGGGCCTGGTGAGCGCGGAAGGCGGCGGCAGGCCGGTGGGCGGTGTGTCAGAAACGTGGTCAACTTCGCCGGTCCGCTGCGCCTGGTTCACCGATTCGTGCCCATGGCCTACGGTTGCCGACTGCGTGGGCGACGGCGGTGGCTGGTCGCTGTCCGACACGGCGTCTTCTCGCGACGCAGCAGAGTCGAGACCGACGGGCGGCGCCGACGACGTCGAGCCCGACCGCCTGTGTGCGGCCTGAGCGCTGCTCGAGGCAGACTTTGCGGAAGGTGAGTCCAGCTTCTCCAGGTTGTTCACGCTGGTGTTGCTGTCGGCGCCCAGGCCCTGGATCGAATTGCGCGGGCTGTCCGTCTTGGTGCTCGTGCCGGGGATCTTGTTCCGGATTGAGTTCCTTATCGAGCGCGTTGACTCCTTCGTATCGGAGCGGGAGAAGGATGCGTAGCCATCGCGATCAAGCTGCGGGCCGTTACCATCGCCCTTCTTGGACGGGGTGTTGCCCATGGTGCTCTGTCGGCGGCGCTGCTGGGCGGTGGGCTCGGGGGCGGGCGAGGCTAGGAGGAGTATGGAGCGGTCGGCGGGTTCTATGGAGGTCTGTACAGGCGCGAGAGGAATGCGAGGAAGCAGCCTTCGACCGACGCTGTGCAGATCGTGTGCACAGGGCAGGGGCCGGCCGCGAGGGAGTGAGGTAGGAGCGTGTGGGGGTCGGAGGGACGTTGAAGCCGGCGTCGAGCCAGGGTCGGTGCGGGCAGCTAGGTGCTGGGGAGCTGGTGCCGGTGGAGCATGCGAGAGGCGAGTGGTGGAGCGGCGGCGCGAAGCTGGAGCAGCGGCGGTGGTGGTGCTGGGTGCTGGGTTCGTGCTCGGGCGCGTGGTGACGGCGGACGGGCTGTGCAGCGTTCAAGGTAGTCTGTGGAGTTGGCCGCCTCGTTAACTTCTGCCGAGCCCGGGACAAGCGGGCAACGCGTGCCGGTGCAGAGCAGCTGGGTTTGCGCGGCGCGGGCGGAGGCCTGGGGCGACGTCTGCATAGGTTGCGACGCTGCCTTTTCAGATGCGGGCGAGATGCGCCAGATGACGATGGAGCTTTGGGCGGGCCAGAGCCAGGACGTGCTCTGCGGGCGGGTCTTGCTCTCAGCGGCACCTTTGTCAACCACGCCCACCAGCCCCGGCCGCCGCACGGCCCCTTCGTCTTGCACCTTCGGCCTCGCTATCGCCGCCCTCGCCGCGCCGCCGAAGCCAGACCCTGCCGGCCCTGCGCGCGGACTTACGGGCGTTTGCCTGCGCGACTGCAGCCGGCCTTGCCGCTGGCTGCGCGGCTGCGTGCGTTTGGGCGCCAGGCGCAGCCGAGCCCGAATGCCTCACCGGCGCGGCAGTACTGCCCTGGCCGGGTCCACAGCCTGGGTAATCACGCACTCTGACACACACCCGCGAGGCACACCAGACGCTTGCCCCATCCACCACCTCCACACGAACGGCCCAGCCGCAGCAGGTCAGCCGTTGACGTCCCTGATCGCCGGTCTCGTGCCCACCGTCGGCTGGTCACGATGACGTCCAATAGCCGCCGCCAATCCGTGACGCGCATGGGAGGATGCTTAGCTGGCGGCATCGTGGCCACATGGCTCCGCCTCAAACCTCGAATTCTTGCCATTTCTGAATCTGCAACCTAGAAATCGCTCGCACAACCTTCAAACAAACGGCCCGTAAATGCCGCAGCTCCCACCGCTTGGTCAAATTTCGCTCCCGCCTGCTCATAACCGCGAACCCAAGTTGACGTGAACCGCCTTTTTGTTCGTATACGCATCCAACCCCGCCTCTCCCAGCTCGCGTCCAATCCCGCTCTGCTTCACACCGCCAAACGGAATGGCGTAGTGGCTGTCGTTGCTGCTGTTGATCCAGACCATGCCCGCTTCAATCTTCCGCGCCACACGGTGTGCCTTGGTGATATCTTGGGTGAAAACAGCGCTGCCAAGGCCGTAGGCCGAGTCGTTGGCATGCTCGATGGCATCCTCCTCCGTCTTGAACGAGGTGATGACGACAAACGGTCCAAAGATCTCCTCGCGGAAAATCTTCATCTCAGGCTTCACATCCGAGAAAATGGTGGGCGCGACGAAGAAGCCCTTGCCGTTGGCGTTCTTATGCGGCTCACCACCCGCCACGAGAGTAGCGCCTTCCGACTTTCCATGCTCGATGTACGACAGCACGCGTTCATACTGTGCCTTGGTGACCTGCGGGCCCTGGAAGGTAGAGTCCTGGAAGGGATCACCAACAGTGCTCGTAGCCTTGACGTGGTCCTTGAAAGCGGCAACGAACTTGTCGTATACGCCTTCCTGGACGAGGATGCGGGAGGTTGCCGTGCAGATCTGGCCCTGGTTGGACATGATGCCAATGTGCGCCCACTTGACAGCCTGATCAAGCTCCGCATCATCGAAGACGAGGAGCGGTGACTTGCCGCCAGTCTCGAGGGTGATGTTCTTCAAGTTTGTCGCGGCCATCTTCATGATCTCACGCCCAGTTGCAGTGCTTCCGGTGAAAGCAATCTTGTCAACGTCGGGATGCGAAGCGAGAGCAGCACCAGCCTTGCGGCCGTGGCCGTTGATGATGTTGACAACACCTGCTTGCTATCAGCGACCTATTCACAAAGGCTTAGGATTGCCGCCAAACTCACCGGGAGGGAAACCGGCCTCCTTGATCAGGTTGGCGAAGTAAAGAATAGAGAGCGGGGTCTGCTCCGCTGCCTTGAGGACAACAGTATTACCGCAAGCCAGAGCCGGACCAAGCTTCCACGCCGCCATTGCCAGAGGGTAGTTCCATCTGTACCGTGTCAGTAAGATCCAACTTGAAGATACGATGCACTTACGGGATGATCTGACCGCAGACACCAATGGGCTCGCGAATGGTGTAGGCAAGCTTGTCCGGAGTGGTGTCAATGACCTGGCCGTGGACCTTGTCTGCGTAGCCTGCGTAGTACTTGAGGGTGCCGGTGACCTCGCCCAAGTCCTCATCGCGAGCAACGGCGTACGGCTTGCCTGTGGCGCACTCAGCATGATGGCCTTTATCTTAGACATGTGAGTGGCAGCACTTACCATTGTCCCAGGTCTCGATGGTAGCAAGCACTTCCTTGTTCTTCTCAACTATGGCGACGAGCTTGAACATAAGCTCAGCACGCTCGACGCTCGGCATGTCCCGCCACGCAGGGTTTTTGAATGCCTTGCGTGCGGCTTTGACTGCAAGGTCGACATCCTCAGCGTCAGCTGCATAGACAGAGGCGATCTCGCTCTCGTCCCTTCATTGCCCAGTCAGTGACATATGGTTGATATGAGGAAGTGTCAAACGTACGTTGGGTTTATGCTGGCAAGCTTCTCGCCGGAGGTGGACTTGACCCATTCGTTGTTGATGAATAAGCCGAGGGGCTGGGTGTACTTGACGCCATTGGGCGCAGTCAAGTCCACAGTCAAGTCAGACATGGCGCTGGTGAAGGGTCTTTGCAAGCGGAATCGAAATGAAGGGAGGATGAGTTGTAGGGGCCGCGGCCGAGGTTGGCAGGGAAAGCGGCGAGAGAAGAGTCTGAGCATGAGGAAAGAAGGGAGCGGAAAACAGCGGAGGAGATTGGTTATGTAGTGGTTTGCAGGCGCCGCTCCCCACTCTGGTGCCCCCGCCGATGCCGATGATGGGGATGGCTTGGCGGGGTGCAGGCATGCAGGAGGAGTTTGTTGGGCGGGTGATTGGGTGATTGGTAGGGCAGGCGCTGACTAAGTCTCAAACTCGCTGTCGCCTGCCCGGCTCCAGCCAGGTTTGGGGCGTAATAACGAGATAGGCTATCTGACAGCCGCTTTGGGCGCTCTCCTACCCCTCAATTACCTCACACGCGACGGCGATAAGCAGGAGCGCGGGCTGGACTTGCCGGTCCCGGTAAGGCGGCTGCACGCGGGGGCCCAAGCTCCGCGGTGCTCGCGTCAAAATCAACCCTCACACACGCCTGTCCTATCACCGCGCAAATTCCCCCCTCCCTTTGTCCGCCCTACACGCCCAGCTACCACGCGGCTCCGTCATGGCCGACGCTTCGTCAACCGCGCCGGACCAGGCCATCGACCATGCCGCCTCCATCAGCTACTGGAACTCGGTCGACTCCACCGTCAATGGCATGCTCGGCGGCTTTCCACAGGTCTCCCGCATAGACCTGCAGGGTTCCTCCAACTTCTACACTAAGCTGTGTCGCGTCACCGGCCGCAAGCCCGGTGTCCCTCTTGCGCACGCCGTCGACTGCGGTGCCGGCATTGGCCGCATCACCTTGGGCTTTCTTCTGAAGATCGCCGAGTCCGTTGACGTCGTCGAGCCGGTGCAGAAGTTCACCGACCAGCTGAAGGAGACCGACGGCTGCAAGGACCTCATCGCTGCCGGCCGCATCGGCTCCATCGCCAACGTCGGCCTGGAAAACTGGACCCTGGATGTGCCTTACCGCTACGACCTGATCTGGAACCAGTGGTGTGTCGGCCATCTCACCGACGTCCAGTTGGTCGAGTACTTCAAGCGTTGCCAGGAACACCTTGTCGACGGAGGTTGCATCGTCGTCAAGGAGAACATGAGCACGGCCCTCAATGGCGAGGATCTCTTCGATGACGAGGACAGCAGTGTGACCAGGACGGATGACAAGTTCCGGAAGCTCTTCGAACTGGCTGGCCTGGAGATTTTCCTTACTGAGATCCAGCGTGGTTTTCCAAAGGACCTGTTTCCCGTCAGGATGTATGCCCTGCGCCCAAAGAAGCAGCCTGTTGGTTGAGAAAGTTCAGCAACACGGACATGTTTCTGCGAGTGGCATTGCCGCTCACACATGGGCATGAGACAAGATCTCGAGGGACTAGTCCAGCTTGGAATCAAGGCGTCCTTCGAGCTTTGAACTTTTGAAACTGGATTTCACTGTTTTGGTGAATCACCCAGGAGCAACCCCCGGCGTATCACCGCGCCTGTTTTAACACAACACGACTTATCAACTCAGTCTCGAGTAGCACGTTGCGATCGAGTGCTATGGAAGAGCTGGTTGCCCGAGAGAGAATGAAGGCTAGCCAAGAATTATACATGCCATGGAGCCACCTCGCCGGGGGAGTTTGACCGCAGGAAAGCCTGTAAGACAACCCTGGTAGAACGTCTGGAGATAGCAATGCCTATCATTCAGCCTTTGCTGCAGTTCTTGCAAGTCTCCAGAGAGTCTTCACAACCACCGTTGATGTCGTTGACCAGAAAAGTCAAAACAAAACCAAAAAGTGGGGATTTGACAAGACGTTGACCCCTGAAGGCCCAATCCAACGTTTCCCGGGGGGTGGGGGTAGCCACCATGAACACTCCGCTCCCTAGTGCCGAGGAGCGTCAGAGCCTCGGCACGAGAAAGTTCTTCCCTGCCCGCTGTCAATCCGTTGAGGACCCACTGGAACATTTCAAAAACACAACTAGCCACATGAATGCTGCGGCTCCGCTGCTTCGGCTCAGCTGCTTCGGCTCAGAACGTGACCCATGTACACCGTTCGGAACCATGCCGGTGTCCCGAAGAAGTAGACCTCTCGCTTCCGCAAGCATCCGGATCGGCCCGGTCGGATCCGCTTCACATCCATTGGGGACTCTCTTTTCCGTGTGGTATCCCGTTGAATATCAACTGCGTGAGTCACAATGATGATCGGGTACTTCGCCAACGGACGGTCCCTTGTTTTACCGTTCCAAATGTTGCATGCAGACACGGTCACTTCCCTTTCGATTGAAAGGCATGAATTCCAAGGAAAAGAAGCAGGCAAAAGAATCAAAAAGTGGATCACAACATTCTTCAATGGTAACACACCATTCATCCTCATCCTCAGTGCATAACTACCAGCTTGTGCAACTCATGGCTGCCTTGTCAGGCTTCAGATGTCCATGCGTGCAAACAAACCTTGGCACAGCACTTCAAGGTTCAATCCAATGAGGTTCTCACCTCTGGCAATCAGCATTTACCCATTGGGTGCTGAGGGACTGCGGAGTCCAGTGTCCAAGGCAGCATCAGCGAGCCGTTTAGTATCACTACAATATCGGCTCAACAGTAACCTGTGGAGCGCTAAGCGTGTGGAACGATCACTGCTGGATTAAACAAGCTATCTACGCTGCTTATATAGCAATTATCTACAGGCAACGTAGTCATCACTCCATGCGGCATTTGCTACGCCTACCGCAGCACGCGTTGGACATCTGCCCCAATGGACCACAACTACAATAACATAAAGGCGGTGCTTCGATATCTGAAAGGGACGCGCAACCTTGCCCTGCGCTGGTACCCCACCACCACAGGCCTCATCGGCTGGTCCGACTCCACCCACGGCGACGATATCAAGACTCGCAGGAGCAGCAGTGGCATGATCTTCATGCTGACAAGAGGACCCGTGATGTGGAAGGCCGGCCTGCAGAAGCTCGTGACGTTATCGTCATTTGAGGCTGAATACGTGGCACTCTCGCACGCCTCGCGAGAGGCCATGTGCCTTCTGGGGCTCCTCTGTTATGAATCGATAGTGAATTGACATTCAGCTACGTTCTATGTACAAGAAGTCTTTGATAAGGTAGAAGAAAGGGTGAAGGGGGAGGCCTGCTCTTATAGATAGCAGGCGCATGGAGTTACTGTTCAACAGAGAAGCGGCAATTGCTTGGGACTTTGAGCATATGGGCCGCATCCGATCAGATGTGGTTCCGCCACAAAGCATCAGGACAGTACCCCATAAACCCTGGCAAGCTCGAGAAATCAGGATACCCAACGCACTGAAGGGAGAGGTTGTAAGGATGTTGGAAGACAGGATGAAGCGTGGAGTTCTGGAGTACTGCCACTCTTTATACCGAAACCCTTACTTCCTGGTAAAGAAGAAGGACGGAAAGTACCGCCTCATCAACTCCGCAATCGAGATCAATAGAGTATCCTTGCGGGACGCTCATCCGCCACCAAACGCCCAGGAGTTTGCGGAGCATTTTGCCGGCAGGCAGATGCTCAGTCTGCTGGATTTCTTCTCAGGATACGACCAAATACCACTGGCCAAAGAGAGCAGGGATTTGACTGCTTTTAACACTCCCATTGGACTGCTACGCAACACAACACTACCGGGCGAAGGAAACGAGTTTCGCCGAAATGAGTGAACTAGTGGTACGTACGGACCACAACATCCTCAGTAAGCTTGGCAGAGCTATAGTGACAACCTAAAGGCGGTTGAATTCACCACGGATCCAACATTGTCCTCTTAAAGGACTCGTCATATCGACATTCATTACCACTTCACCCGCGAGAAGGTCGCCGCCAAACGCCTAAAGATCTAATGGATTCCCACTGGCGAGATGGCGGCAGATGGCCTCACCAAGCCTCTGGTGGGTGCCTTATTCACCAACTTCGTTCGCCTCATGGGCATGCGCCTGGTGTAAGAGCACGGCAAAATGACCTGCGGAGCTCCGTACAGCTACCACAGCTCAACAACCACGCTTCCGCATTGGGCGATCTTCTTGTTTGACCCTACTGGGGTTGAGGTACTCATCGGAGCGCTTCAGATTCGTTCTGACCAGTAAGCTACAATACCGGGGGAGACGTTCTACCTTTTCCCTACTGCTCAGTTGGTAATCATCCGCCAAGTCATCGTATTGTTCGAGGAACATCGTCACGTCCTTGCCGTTGAACTCAGCCGGGGCACCGGGCATGGGCGGCAAAGGCATAACGCCTTCATCATGTGCTGCTGCTGCCGATAGAATTCAGCCATCATCATCATCACACCTTCCTTTGTCATGACCATCGGACTAGCCGCGCTCAATCCAGTGGCTGGCGGAGTGATCCGTTCACTTCCGCCGGACTCAGGCGAAGGCGCCATTTCAAAAGAGGAAGAATGGGACTGTTCGAACAAATAGGATGCTTCACTTGCGAGTGGAGCCGTTTGAGAGAGTTGGGAGTGGTCGGAATCGCTGTTCATGACGTATGAACTTGACTCCATGCTCATGGTAATTGATAGAAGAGGGGAGGCGGGCCACCTTAGGCCTCATCGGCTGGTCTCTTTCAGGTATCGAAGCACCGCCTTGATGTTATTGTAGTCGTGGTCCGTTGGGGCAACGTTAGAAGGTCCCCGCGGCGATCTGCCGCGAGTTCACCGCTAAGGACCTTGGGCAGTTGTCGCATTACTGCGGAATGAAGGTCATCTGGCACGAAGAGGGCAGCATATCGCTCCTTCGGGGTGCCTATATTGACCAGATATTGCAGCGGTTCGGCATGAGTGACTGCAATCCGTGCAAGCACCTGATGCAGCTCGGCCACCGTCCGCAGAAGCACCACCAGGCCTCAGAGGCGATCCCGCGATACGCAGAACTCACTGGATGCCTCCTCTGGCTATACATCGCCACCCGTCCGGACATATCGTATGCAGCCACCTTCAGCACGCGTTGGAAGTCCGCCCCAACGCCATGAATGTAGACGCGAATGCTCAGGTCACTTATAACCACCCTGGAAGCGGCACTCAGGACGACGCATCGCTGGCGGCTCCGGCGCACAATGATGCCGTCTTTCACCAAAGCCATGCCTCAACATGAGCAGTCCTTACTTGAACACGACGGGAAATCAATATCACACCAGCATGTAGCAACCACATGCAAAGGACCTGTCCAACAATGGTACCGCTGGCTCACACAAGTCCGGAGCCGATTGAGCACATGGAACGCCTGGCTTCTTGAACGACAGCGTGAACACCAGAAGGTCGCCATTGCGTGTATACGTATTGATAACGACCCTTCTTAGATACCGCTAGCCGAAGAGCTCACCCAGCAGGGTATCAAAATTGAGTGGACCCTCCCTCACCACCCCCAGCAGAACGGTGTATCTAAGAGGGGCGTACGCACGGTCACCGAGCATGCCCGTGCGCTCCTCTATGAGGTATGCTTCTCGCTCATTGAGCGATCAGGGCTTAAGCTGGAGCAGTGGAGGTTCCTGTGGCCAGAGGCCGTGCGCTATCAGGCGCACGTCTATAACAGGACCCCAACACGCGCGAATGAAGGCATGAGGACCCCGTATGAGCTTCTTAACAAGAAGAAGCCCTACGTGGGCAACTTTCACCTATTTGGAGCCGTCGCTTATGTGTACGTGCCTCCAAACACGCGCGCTGCAGATATTCGCCCACCAGGGCGCCTGCAGAAGATGGCCCCTCGCGCTCAAATATGACTCTTCATGAGCTACGAGGATGAGACGATTTGGCGAGTGTATCTGCTGCAGCAGAAGCGCATTGAGCGCACGCGCAGTGCACGCATTATATCGTGAGGTAAGCGCACAAGGAAGAAGAAACCCAAGGTCGAAGACGTTGCATTCACCAGGGTTACGGAGGTTGCCTCTGTGGCACTACACCAGGCGATGCACGCCCAGGATATCACCAAGGACTGGATACTCGATTCTGGTGCAACAACACACATGACGTGTGACATCACTCTTCTTTACGACTCCAGGGACATCGACCTTGACGTTCAGGGCCTCACAGGCTTCGTTAAAGCGTCCAAAATCGGCACTGTTAAGATTCCGTGTCGTTTGAGCACGGGCCAGGTCACCCGCCTGGTGCTGGATGAGGTGTTGTACGTGCCTTCAATGCCGTATAACCTCATGTCGCTCTCTCGCCTGCGCCGCCACGGCGCCTGGATGAACACCATGAGCGGCAAGCTGCTCAGTCGGAACAACCGCGAGGTCGCCTGGGCGCCCGTGCACCAAGGGCTGTACATTCTTCGGCAGTATAACACTGCGACTCCTACTAGGACTCCCAGAAGGGCAATAGCCCCCAGTGAGTGACCTCGCTCCCGACGTATACCTCCTTCATTGGACACATGGGCGATCGTTGCAGCGATCACGTGTTATGAAAGCCTTCTTGCGCTTGGATTCAGGCTCACTCCGGCATGCCAGGTGGTAACAGCATGCAGCACTGTCGCTCTGCCGGCGAATTGCCCAGAATCCACCGCGAAAACCTCCCGCCAGAACCTCGCTAGTACAAAGACGTTCACAAGCACCCTCTCGCCCCGTTCATACACCAGGTGTTGTGGTCCGTCCGTACCACTAACTTACTCATTTCGGCGAAACTCGTTTCCTTCGCCGCCTGCTTTCTAGGAAAAGGCAGAGCGTCTTCCTCGATACTGCAGCTTACTGGTCAGAACGAATCTGAAGCGCTCCGATTAGTACCTCAATCCCGATTGGGCTGCTCTGAAGGAGAAGCTGAAGAGGGAATATCGAAACAACGACTCCCAAACACGGTTCTTCCGTCGCGATTTCCTCACCGATTTCCTTACGCAGAACCAGAAGGCCCGTCGGACGGTTGAGGGTCTCCAGGAGTACATCACAAATTACCACATGATCTCTGAAGCCCTGTTGAACGCCGAGGGTCTCAACGAACAGCAGCAAGGGCTGGAGTACCTCAAGGGACTGCCGCGCGACATGAGCGAGCGACTCATACGAGAATGCGGTATCAAGTTAAGCAGGCCATCCACCTACCAGTATGACATGCTGCGTGGAAAGCTCCTTGATATCGTGGAAGAGATGGAGACCTCCGAGAAGATCAACAACGTTGTCCGCGAACAGCCAATTGGTGCCCTAGAGGCAGCACTCAAACAGGAGGTGACGAAGCCTGCTAAACAGACCCGCTCCTTCAGCTTCTCTTCTTCCCTATCAAAGACTTCTCGTATATAGAACGTAGCTGAATGTCAATTCACTGCCGTTTCATAACACCAGGCGATCGAGCAGAAGCTGAACGAGCTTGAAGATAAGGGGGGATGGACCACGATGCCTACTACTAAGGCAAGAAGACTCCACAAGAAGATTATACCCCTTTCTCTTTAGCCTCTCCTCTTCTCTATCAAAGACTTCTTGTAAATAGAACGTAGCTGAATATCAGTTCACTATCGTTTCGCAACACACGGTACTCTTATGGGAATATAAGCTTCTATAGCGGGAGATAACTTAGTCATCGAGGAATGAGGTATATAAGCGACTCCCAGGGTAGGCCATCTACCGTTCCTCATGCCACTCGTCCAACAGGAGTACTCGATTCATCGTTTTAATCCTACACATCAACATCTTTTGATTTTGAGTAGTGTCGTTCTGCCGGTTGTTACCAATCAATTACGCTTTTCTGTTCGTTGCTTTCGTTCTTTAGCCAATTCTTCTTGTGCATAGAACGAAGTAGAATGTCACTTCACTATTGATTCGTTATATTGGTTGCACGAAATACGGTTTTACATTTATGTTCGCGCACCTGTGAAAACCGAGTCTGCCTGAAGTCTTTGAGTTTCTGGTCAATGTCATCCAAAAAGGTCGATAACATACTACTTGTGTTAGCACATATGTTGTCAGACTGAACACAACTAACGTAATGCAATCAAACTCATCCGAGCGGAGCTAAAAGTCGTTGGAGCAGGTTTGTAGTTATGCCGCAGAACATGTAGACGACACGGAGCCCTCACTCGAGAGGTATCAATTAGGAGTCAACTCCCATCTCGAGTACTAACGCAGTATTGCTTATCTTCCCGATTCGGCATTGCTGGAACGCAACAACAAGATACTGATTTGGCTGAGAAACGCGGAATATTGCAAATACTCCATATAACATTAACGGGTCGAAACCTTCGACCTCATGCGCAGAAGCCATCGTCTTGCATCGAGGCGCAGCGAAGAAGAGCGCGTTCAAACCCTGCAGCAGCCATGCACTTCAGCCACGGCTCGACCCCTTCCGCACCATGACAGGCCCAGCCACCGCACATCATCCGCGCCCGATGAGGCCACGCAGCGCCCCTCCCAGAGATCATCGAGACAGACAGACCCGATACAGCGAACAATGCGCTTCGCTGTTGTGTGCTGCGAATATCCAAGGCGCTGCAACAACGCACATGGACAGAAAACGAACGACTGCCGATTATGCACACGTACGCAAGCATTACGCTCCACCCACCCACCCAGCGCGGCTACACGCATGAGCTGGGAAAACGCAAAAAAAGAAAAAGGAGGATCAGCCCCTCCCCGCGATCAGGCTTTCTATTCCTTTCCGCCAAGCTCGCTCTCACGTCAGCAGCAGCGGCGGCGGCGAGAGAGCTGGCGAGCCGCTCGTTCTCTCTCACGCGCGTCAACCCCTACATTGCATGCAGCAAGCATATGAGTCAGGCGAAAACATGCATGCATTCTTTGCGCTGCTGTGCTGCGAGAGGGAGAGGGAGAGGGAGAGAGAAACGTGCTGGGTGCATCTGCAATCGTGTTTCAGAAGATCCCGATGGTTGGACAATCATGGGGCATTTCGGAGAAAAAACTCCCGTATCTTGTGTAACTCGGGGGACGAATGGGATGAGATGAGTTGCTCTGGGACTGGGTATCCGGCGATGAAAGCGGCTTCGGCTTGAGAGGTTGGTCGGGCGTGGCGTTTCGGATGCAGCCGTGGTCGGCTGCTGTGTGGCTTGTGTCCGGATCCTGGAGGAAGAGTGATTGGACGAAGAATTTGGCAGAACGATAAGGCGAGGAAGGTATTGTCCATTTTTGCCCTGGGACAAGGGGCCTTGTGGCATTCTCCGCCCACATAAACTGCCACTGTAAACTTGACATTACATGGCATGGACACTTCTGTATAACTTCGGTTTCAAAAGAACCCACACACCAGTATCCTGAAAAGCTCACCATGTGTGAGTCCCGTGCCTGAGGCCTGCTGTTGGCTACAGCATGCATCTTGTCCTTACCGCTTCCGTTGTAGGTTCCTAGAAGTAAAAATGGTCGCCCGCTGCTGTCGGAAGAGCTTGGCAATCCCACAGCTTGAATTAAGCTCAAACTTCCGCACACCCACACACGATTGATACGTCCTCTCACTCGACAGTCTTCGTCGGCATTACCTCCCATCACCCCAGTCTCGCCGTCTCTTCGGCAGGCCACCACCCACGCAATCTCTGCGCACGAGCCACCCATTAAAAAATTCCTCCACCTAGCCCACCCCAAACTCCACACGCCGGAACAAAACGTAATTGACGCCCTTTGAGAGAGCCAAAAGGGAATTCCGTCGCCGGGAATTGAACCCGGGCCTTGCCGGCACTTGAAGTGTGAGAAGACTCTCGAACTGAGAGCGGCAAATCCTAGCCACTAGACCACAACGGAGATTGATGGAAACGAAACGGTGACTTTCCTTTATTACTTCAAGCTTGGAACGCAGCATGCCC
This sequence comes from Diplodia seriata, assembly GCF_021436955.1. Taxonomy (NCBI): domain Eukaryota; kingdom Fungi; phylum Ascomycota; class Dothideomycetes; order Botryosphaeriales; family Botryosphaeriaceae; genus Diplodia; species Diplodia seriata. The sequence continues at coordinate 1,389,633 of NW_027117317.1, read as the reverse complement.
TGGCGAACTTGGACTTACGGCGTGGCTCGAGAAAGCCGTTCCTCTTGTGGTGTTGTTGGTAAGTTGATGCGGTTAGCTTGATAAGAACTGACGATGCATGTTGACATCAGGTAGACAAGAAAGATTGAAGGGAGAGAGCAGAGTTGGACATGCTCTTTGCCATCTGGATCCAGAGAAGGCCGACGTCCATTTAGCCATGGGTTTGTCCGATAGTCATTCTACCGACGCTAAGATATCAGCAGCCACGATTTAGGAAGAATTCGCTCTCACACCAATAGGAAAAAGGAAATGAATCAAGGAAAAAGACCGAAAGGCATTGATTGGTCAGTCTGTCCAGACAGGAATCCTGATTCAGACTGTGGGAAGGATTTTTCGGACAGCCTCGGCTCATGAGGGAGAATGTGACAAGTCGCAAGGGAAAAGGATGATGGCAAGCATGCATGGCCTCATCGAGCCCGCGGCAATGGGAAGGATTCAGATATCATGCAGGGTTCCCAGATAATGGCTGTGCCTTACAAGCAGGAGAGCACATCTGAGATAGTGCCTGGGTTGACCGCGCTGGACGCATGAGGCCGGAAGGAGAACTCATGTGAAAATGGGGTGGTCAAAGATGGGGAAAATACCCATCGTATGTGTTCTGAGACGTGTGTAACAGAGGAAGGCAGCAGTCAGCAGTCGGTGTGACGGGCGTGCAGGCGTCCTTCTGATCGGAGGGCTGGATTCCCGGCGCGTGGTAGAATGCGTTGCTGTTTGACCAGTGCGATGGAACCACGGATTCGTAAGGCTGGTCGCACACAAACGTGGCCGCGAGCTCAGTACCCGAGTGGGCGGCGCACATGGACGCGGTGTGATGGGGCGCCGGGCTGTCACCACGGACATGCACGACAACAGGCCTGTCCGATTTGAGCGCCATCATCAGCTGAGCCGTTGGCGGTGCTACGGGCGGGAACGAAAACGGCTCGGAGGGTTTGCTGTTCTCGCGGGGAGGCATGCATGGACTCGGCTGGCGGGCGTGACAAATGACGAAAACGCTCGTGGAGGGTCTTCGATCGGGGCGGCTTGGCGTTGCAATAAGCTCCGTCCCGAGCGGCCAGTTGGGGGCGCTGGTGCGTGGCACGGCGTGTCCACAAGCGCCCAGCTGCACGGGAGGCCGCGACGAGGCTGTGGCCCGCTGCATGTCATGGACACGCTGCAAGCTGCCCTGCAAGGTACCCGGTCCCGCGTGAAGCTGACCTGTCGCACTCCAGCCATGTGAAGCCCGCCATTGCGTCTCAGCCCGCGCCGATGCACGCAATCCGCTGCCCGTCAGAGCGCAGCCTGCAGCAGAAGCAACCATAGTCGCAGCGCCCGTCGAGCACCTGACCGCCGCCCTGCGCATGCCCTCCATTGAGCGCGAGCCAGCCGCCAGATGCGATGCTCATATCACCAAGACATATAGCCGGCATTGTGCGAATCCCGAGGGCGCTGGTTCGAAGCTCATTGGGGCGATTCCCCATGGGTACAGGGCGACGTTGCGGATCGGCCGCCGAGGTTGTTGACTCTGTCGGCGCGGTCTGGCACGGCGGACCGCGCTGCCGACGAGGCTGCACATGATAAGGCGACGGGGGGACGAGGGCGGTCGGACGGGTGCGGTGCAGCAGTGTGTCGTCGGTGGGAGTTCCGGCGGGAAGTAGTAGCGGCATGGCCTCAGGATGATATCACCGCCCGCGCTGCATGACTCGGGCGCGATTCATCCCACCTTGAGCCTCAACCCCTCATCCATATACTCCAGCATCTTCCAATCGGCCTCCACAACGCTCCGCAGCCCCTCCACAATGAGCGACATCAAGATCTACACCGTCGACGAGGTGCGCCCCGACTTTCGGCCCCCAGTGATGCGTGGCGGCTGACAATGGCCCCGTGCAGCCCTACCTCAAGATTGACTGCGGCCTGGGCGAAGGCCCTTTCTGGGAGGAGGCCACGAACACGCTGCGCTTCGTCGACGTCGTCAAGCAGAAGCTCCATGCCATTGATCTCAACAAGGGGCCCGAGTCGCACAAAGTCCTTGCCGACCTCGACATCTCCATAGGGTGACGGCCACGCTCCACGCCGCCTGCAACACGGGGCTGATGCTCAGGATAGGGTGACGGCCGACATCGAGGGCGACGACGACCACATCTTCTTCGGCGGCAAGCACGGCTACGGCATCCTCAACCGCAACACGAGCAAATACAAGTACATCAGGAAGTACTGGTCCGACCAGGAGATCGCCGCCGGCAAGGAGAAGCTGTGGGTAGCTCCCAGACGCTCAGGAGGCCGACGCAGCTGACCGCAGGCGCCAGCTTCCGTGGAAACGATGGCGCCGTCGATGTCAGGGGCAGGTTCTTCGTGGGCACGATGAACGACCCGCTGGTCAAGAGCCCGGAGCCCGAAGGTCAGTAGTAGTAGTCTGGACCCTGCGCCTCGGCGCGGCACTAGGGCGGGGGAGCTCACACCGACCAGGCACGCTGTTCCGGCTGGACCCTGATCTGACGCTGCATCGCGTGCTCGAGAACGTGCACATCCCGAACGGCATGAGCTGGAGCAATGACAACAAGACCATGTACTACACCGACTCGCCCACCCAGAACGTCTTCGCCTTCGACTACGACGTCGACTCCGGCGCCTTTTCCAACAAGCGCGTCTTCTACCACGTCGACGAGGGCGAGCACGGGGTGCCCGACGGCCACGCCCTGGACGTCGAGGGCCACATGTGGATCTCCATCCACGGCGCCGCCAAGGTGCTGCGCGTGTCGCCCGCCGGCAAGAAGGTGGCCGAGATCAGACTGCCCACTCGCTGCCCAACGTGCCCTGAATTTGCCGGCGAAGATCTGTACATCACGAGTGCCGAGGAAGAAATGCCCGACAAGTTCCCTGAGAGCACGAGGCTGCACGGCAGCCTGTTCAAGGTGCACGTCGGAGTCAGGGGCGCCCCGTCGTATCGCTTCAAGTATAATGGCGAGAAGCCATAGACAGCTGTAGTGGGGGCGGCATGTATACGAGAAAAACAAAGCATCAAAGCGAGGCGATCGCTGCAGGTCAGCCAGTCCATAAAGTTTGCTGGCAATACCAAGGCAGAAAGGGGGGCGCGTGTGGATCAGCAATGGAGACACTATTGCATCTACCATTCCACTTCCCGGTTTTTTTTTTCAATGATTATCTGCATGCCCCCCGCCAGACCTAGACGTGAGATGCAGGAGCAAGCCCACACATGCTTGCTGGCGCTGCGGATCAAGGTCACATTCGCCCCAATAAGTTGAAGGAACGCATGTACCATGCATGACGACTCAATCCGCATGAGCTGGCCCCCCCATCCAACCCCACCCCGGGCATCGATGGCAATTCGACTTTTGCCTCACAATGCCCATTCGCGCGGCTGCCGCCGCAAAAAGTAAAAAAAAGCCTCACTACTGCTCCACAAAGCCATCGTCAGTCTGCAGGGCAATATCGGCTTTGTTTTCTGCGCAGTCCTGACTCTCGTTCATTCGCTACTGCGAGCTCTGCGCCCACCCTCCCTTCCAATTCGCCGATGAAGGGAGGGGAGGGGAGGGGGGGCAAATGCTTACAGCCGGGGACAGCAAGACCAAGATTATCTGATCGTCTTGCACCGCCTCCACCTCCTGCAGCCCCGAACGCAACGCGCCCTATCGGCTCTTTGGTCCCATCCAGCAGCGTGCAAAAGAAGGAAAAAATAATGGTAATAGTTTAGCCATGTGTCAGCCCCGAATCCATGGCATCGCAACTGCTTGTTTTCCCTTAAGCTCCTCCCGCCACAACCCGCCCCCCGCCCCTGCCTAGGTACCCCATGCCTTGCGTCCAATCCCGATTCTTCGTTTCCAGCTTCCATACATACCAACTACTCCGGTATACACCATCCCACGTACAGTTGGAGAATCGAACATTGAACGCAAAGCCACAGACTCATGAAACAGCACCGGACCCGGATTTAGCAGCACCCCTCCTGGCCGTCCCGCGCTCGCGAGAAAAAACGGGTTGCGGGCTACACAACAGTAGTAGCTTGGCTCGCCGGCTGGCTGGCCTGGCTGGCTGGCTGCGCGTTGGCGCCCGCCATAACGCCATGGCGCCCCAGGCGCGCCTTGTTATTGCGCATTCACGCGCGTCGGTCGTCGTCCGAGCGAGCGAAAGCCCCATTCCCATGGGTCTGTCATGTGGGAAACGGGCAATAATCTGCATTACCATAACCAATGTACCCACTAGCAAGTTACTTCTAGCTTTATTGATGGGGTCTTGTCGGGCTTATAGAAGTTTTGCGCGTGGCGTTCTTTTTGTTTTTCTTTTTGATTGTAGGTACGTACGTAGATGGTATTTGTTATAGCGGACGGTGGGGTGCCTAACGAATTGCCCGGATGCCCTCCGCCCCGCATCGGCGCTTTTAAACCTGGTGCCCCTCTCATCGTACCGGTGGACCGGTGGTACATTCTCGGAGACTTATTGGTTCATTCGCATTTTTCTTGTTTTCTTTCGTTGCCCCTCCTCCCAGAGTGTGGTGGCTGCTGTTGGTGACAATAATGGCGGCTGAATCCATGCCGGAGTTTTCGCTAAAGGCAAGCGCTTCTGCCACGCGGTGTGGTTGTGTGGTGTTGGTTGTGCGGCAACCTTGGTAAGTGGTGGGAATAGTGCGGTAAGACGAACTGACTTTTTGCCGTTGTTACGTTGCCATTGTAGCCATGTACCGCTGTGCCTGATTGGTGTGGCTGTTTTTTCCTCTGGGCCCTAAACACAGCCTGCCTCTTACCGCTCTTTGCAGGTTTTCTGGAATTCTCTCTCCGTTGGTACATACAACGCATTCTACATCCGATCATTCGTTACTTTTCCAACGTTCGTTCGGGTCCCCTTGTTGATAAGATAACGACGATAATGGCGCCACTCAGCGGATTGTGACAACGCATAACCACGGCCTATACTGCAGCAAATGGGGCCGAAGGCAACGATTAGCCACGGCCAGCAGTGTACTGCTGGTCGCGGGCACTCTAGTCAGCGGATGGAGACAGACGCATATCACCGAGTCCATACAAGACGTGAACAAAGGGAAACGAGAGGAGCGTCGTCGTCATCAGCGGGAATAAAGCAGGGGGCAGTTGGCGGGCAGCACACTGCAGACGACGGACTCTCCCGCTACACGCCAGGGATAAAGCCACAATCTGACGTGGGGAGAGAGAGGGGTTGGTGGTGGAGGCACCGAGGAGTAGCGGTGATACTGTAAGCCTGGCTGCTCAAGCGGACCAGACAAACACAAAACGAAGCACGCGAAAGCAAAACGCCGACTTCCCCGCCTTCAGCGAGTGCGAGAGCGAGCGAGCGTTGTCTGTCTTTGCGGCTTTTAATCGTTTTTATTTTTCCTTAGGGTCGCAGCGCCAACCTTAAACGAGCGTCAAAAGGATCCCAAACCTTCATGAAATCCCCCGAGCCTCTCGGCTTATTCTCCGACACGCGAGCAATGTTCTGTGCAGCCCAAAAGAAACGATTGATCTGCAAGGGAATAGTGGGAAGCAAGCAATCAAGCAAGACAAGCCATTGCGTCGGGTCGGTGTGTGACGAGTCGTGCGCAACATATGTATGTATGTGCTGTACGTGAGCAACAAGATGCCCTTCGGCGCATGGTTCTGGACTGCTTCTAGACTGCTCTCGCAGGTGGAGCGCGCGGCAAAGGCACGGTGAAAGGAACAGCAAAAAGTCGCAGCTGGATTCGCCGGTCCACAGTGCCAGGGCGCAGGGCGATCCAATTGGCCGGCGCTTCGCTCTAGCTGATGCGCTGCCGCCCGCTGGAGGTACGGTGAAGAAAGGCGGGCTTGGAGGGGCCGCGGGTGGAGGGGCAGGCGAAAGGATGGCGGCCCCAACCCCAGCCCGCAGCTAGGCATCCCGCAGCTGGGGAGCAGGCGATTGGAAAAGACGACAAAAGGTGTGCATCATGCGCAGGGACGTGCGTCTTTCTTTTGCCTCGCGGCATCGGTGAGCGCGCTGCTTGGTGCGAGCAGCTGAAGAAAAGCACGATGACGCTGTCGAAGGCGGCGTTCCTAATCCTGAGGCAGCTAAGGCCGGGGGAGCGGGTATTGCGTGCTAAGTGCACGCATTAGCTCCAGTCCCATGTCTCCCTCTTTTTTTTTTTTTTTTCTGGACCTGCTTGCGCGCGTTGCGGAATCTCGCTGCCCACTGCCTGCGGGTGGCCTCTGCTTTCCAGAACCTGCCTGCCGCTTCTTCTGGGGCAACAAAACCCGGCCGAAACCCAATTTGCTTCGATGAAAGGCTCGATTCGATGAGGGATCTGGACCGGGAAAGGTTCGTGCGCTTCTATCCTCTGCGGCACCGCTCTTTGGAGAGTTCCAATACCCGACCGGCTCGCCGGGGCCGCAGCTCGGCATGCAGACGAGGTGGCCCTTGAGGCGACCGGTCTGTGATGTGCGCTGAGCGTGTGACTAGGAATTTGACATGATACGATTCCGGCTGCGCGCCGACTCGCGCGCCCCTTAGTAAGATGGCTCGCGGCTCCAACTGAGTCGCCAGCCGAGACGGCCGGATCTGCAGCTGTTGCATCCGCGAGACAAAGAAAATTTTAGCTTTTGTGCCCGTCCGTGAGCATCTATGCGTAGGGCAGACACTGCCGGAGAACGGCAGGCGGCCGGTGTTTCGATTGGTACGGACTACTGCCGCCCTGATTTGTGACTTTTATACGACGGCGGCGGCAGCGCCAGGAGTACGGGCACAGCCAAACATCAATGAATCCCAGCAGGCGATTGCCGCTGCAGTTGCATTGTAGACTCCTGTTGAGCGGGGCGCAATGAGATGCAACGGCGGTTTCCTGTTCACACTTCGTTTATGCTCACCGGTCAGGTCCCTTCCCCCACGACTCATCAGAGCCGGTCCCCGAGTCGTGGACGTGATATGTAATGCTGTGGGCACAGCACGCGGCTTCGGAGCGGCTGCAGCCGCACCAGACAACGTACACAGTATACAGTGCGAGCACGACGCGAAGGACGGCTTCGATCCGATCTCTTGTCCTATGCGGCGATTCAGTTTCAGCTCGGCCTTGCGCGACGCGAGACGCGGGTGCGCGTGCGATTCATTGCGAAACGCAAAGCGAGAGGGAAAAGAAAGGGCCCAGGGTGGACTCCGTACGAATGATTCAGGCCCATTGGACACGTGCTGTGACTGAGGGCTGTGCTCGCGAGTGGTTCATTGTTGAGCCCGGGGCAGCCACCACCTGACGGCGGCGATGAGACAAAAAGGGGAGCGGATGGTCGTAAGCGGAAACACAGCTCGCTGCAGGGCACGCAAGCAAAGGAAAAACAAAGAAGACAATTCGCCGGAACCGAGGTACCTAGCTCAGAAAGAGATGCGCAGCAGGGATTGGCTGTGCTGCGATCCAGGTGTCGTCATTTGCGGGTGATTTTGAGGGCTTCGAAAACGTGGTGATGGACGCTCCTTATTTCGCTTGCGGCCGGGCGGCCGGGGATGTGCAATCATAGGGCGGTCGCACAGTCCGTGAGCTGGAGCAGGGGCATGAGAATTGTTCGCGAAACCTTCGCGAAGGCGGCACGGAGAAGGCCAATAGAAGAAGCTGGGAGTGTTAAAAGGGTCGCTGTCCCGCACACGGACGCAATGTCTCACAGCAATGGCCAGCTGCTCCAGGCGGCGACGGGGATGAAGGAGACGGGGCAGACGACTGTTGCGGAAAGTTGGAAGTCAGGACTCGTTTGAGCGAAGGCGCGCGCGCAACTCGGTAATATTCGACGCCCGGCATGGGACAGGGAAGCTCTGCTGCTGGCGCTCGCTGCTGCTGGCCTGATGCTGGCGCCGCGCTGTACGCAGTCGGGTTTGGCAGACGACATGGCTTGCGAGCCGTCGCGTCTGTGCAGGGAGGGATTGATGCAGATCAGGATGACTTGCACGAGCCTGTCTGACAGGAAGGCGGCCGTGTGCAACCAGCGGCGGACCGAGCAGCGGAAGAGGGCATGTTGACCACGTTTTTTGACAAGAGGGGGAATGCTGGCGTGAATGAGTCGTCGCGAGGGACCAAGCAGTCAATAGTGCGGACTCGACGGCGGCCGTTGGCGTGGAGCTAGCCGTGTATTGGGTGCCTGTCTAAATATTGCAACACCGTACGACTGCGGCGCAAGCTCCCGCAGAAGCAAAGTCGGACGTAACAGGGTTGCCATGTGGCCGCTCCGAGGGCGCGTTGTAGCACCAGGCCAGCACTCCGACCGTTTCTCTAGCCGCGCTTCCTGGTAGGGCTGCCGCCACGACCTGACGCAAGCCCGCCATCACAATAATCAAACGGCAGCTCCGCGCGTGGTGATGCGCATCAATTTCGGAACTTGCCACGTTCCACCTGATGATATTGTTTGGTCAGCCATATGCGGGACGAGCGGCGGTCAGGCGAGCGCGCGGTGGAGAGCAGTGCCGTTCTCGAACGCGGCCGGTGCCTGGAGCCATGGACGCGGCGGCGGTGGGCGCCGTGGAGCGGGAGGTACAGAGGCGCTCCACCCTGGGCTTCTTCGCATGCTCCAATTGATGGGGGAAGCGGCGAGGGCCAGGCATGTTCCTTGAGCGCGTGGCGCCGTCGACGTTAGTCCGTTGGATCCTTCCGCCGGCCCGCGGTCACGGCGCTGGTGTTTGATCAACCCACGGGCAGCAGGCTCGTGTGCGCGGAGCGAGGCGTGCAAGCGGCGGCCATGCTTCGGCGGTTTCAGCGGAGGGTGGGACGCGGAGGCGATGACGAAAAGCAGCGGGTGCGGGCGCGGGCTCGGCCTGGTCGAAGATGACGGGCAGGCGACAGGCGAGCGCGCAGAGTCGCAGGAGGCCTGGAGGTGCGCTGCTGGGATCCGGCAGCGGGGCTCGGTCGGCTGCTAGTCAACTGGCACCCATCCATTCGGAGACGGCGCGTGCGCAGCCCACCGCGCGCAGCACACCGCACAATGCAGCGTCGCCGACTTGGGTGGACGTGGCGTGCGTCTGCACGAGGGCAGTGCCGGGCCGGGCTCCCAAAGCGGCGTGCTGCAGCAGGTGCAGTGACTCGCAGCGCTCTCGAGAAACGGTGCATCAGCCACAGCAACGTGGGCTTCCAAATTGGCCAGGGGCTTGGGGCGGGCGCCGGCAGGGAGCACCCTGCGCGCGGGCGGCCAACAGGAGGCGGCGGACGGGCTGTGCGGTGGCTTGCAGCGCAGACTTCTTCGCTGCAGAGATCAGAAGCCGTCGGGGGTCCGTGGATGCGCGCGGGCAGCCCAATCAGAAAAAAGCCTCGTGCGTGCACGACTATTCGCACGCTGCGCGCGCTGCACTGCACCGCAGCGCTGGGAGAAGTGTTGCAGGTCGGGCGTGTCATATGACCGCGCCCTCCATGCGGCAGGGATGGCGGGGGCAGCCCAATGGTCGCGGCGATGCTAAATGCAACGACAGCGTTCGACAAGTCCTCGCCCAACACGTCGCTGGCCGCGCGCAGCCCGAGGGCCAAGTCCGCCAGTCGCCATGCGCATCATTCGGAGCGATCAGCACGCACGCCCGTCCCCGCGGGCCCGACGCGTTGCTGAGCTGGCTCAGACAGCCTCCACCCCTGCCGTCAATGTCCGCCTGGCTAATTGCACCGCCAGGACGATCGCCTTTGCGCCATCGAGGGGAGATTGCCAGCCCTCCTGATATAAAGGAGCGCCCGTGCCGTTGCGCTTCTTCACCGCTCGCGCGGCGGTCCGAGAGCTGGCGGGCGAGTAATAGGCCCTGGCTGATCCCGGCGCCGGCCTTGGGCAGGGCAGCCAGGGCGGAGGGCGGATAGTGCAACGGCCAGCTCCTGATGCCCGAATGCTCGCAATGCCGTCATTCGCGAATCGCGTCATATAGATCTGACAATTGCTCTGACGCGCGCAGGCAGCTGCACGCGATGCACGCCAGGGCCCCTCGGCGGCGGCGGCGGCGTCCCGGGGCGGGCGGGCTGCGCTCTGGCGGGCGGCGGCGGGCGCTGCTGGCGGACGCTGGGCGGGCGGCTCCCAGGCGGGCGTGCTGCGCTGGCGGTGTCGCGCGGACTGGCCGGGGCATCGGGCGCGCTCACGGCGGCTGCGACCTGGGCGAGGTTCTGGCCGTGCTATCGCAGCGTCGGCGGGCGGCTAGCGCAGGTGACGAGATTAGGGACGGGACGTGACGTTGGCGGGTGGCAGCGAAAGCAGCGGGGAGGGCAGCGAAGGCGGAGGGGGGCATAAGGCTCAGGATCCCGAGCGTAAGGTAGCTCTGCGCACGCCCTCAGCGCCGGCAGGAGGCCCGGGCGGCGGAGGACCGCTGATCGATGCCGTGTGGGAGCAGCGCAGATTTGCATGGCGCCTCTGCCGCGCTGAGTCGCAGGTGCGCCGGCGGCAGTTGCTTGACAGCCGGGGCGGCCACGACAGTCGCACCATGCAGCCCACGGCCATGCCTCTGCCAGGGAACGGCTGCCGCCCTCCGCGCACGCCCGCCAATCCTCCATTATCGACAAGGTCAGCATCGTGTACCTTGGGGCCTTTCCCGACCCGGCGTAGCAGCCGCAGGGATGAGCTTGAGCATCGCCCGCCGTTGGTGTGATTCTCCTTCACCCAACTCACCGCAACTCGTTATATCTCCAGACGTCCGCCCAGTCACGAGCGCAAGCCGCCCCTCTGCCTTCCGTCTCTGCCTGCCTGCCCTGCCATGCGCACGTCCTGACCGCGCCTGCACCACCACCGCTCCCACAGCCTCCGCCTCCGTCCTTTGGTCTGCTCCCGCGAGGCCCTGCCCTCGCGCGCCGTCATCCTGGCTGCCCCCGATCTCGCCGTTCACTACCAGCACCACAATCCCTACCGGGCCCCGTTTCCCCAGAGCCCGCCCGCCTCGCAGCTCGACCTCCGGCTGCGTCTCCAGGACCCCGTCGACCTCCGCCAGCTGGAAGACCGGGGAAGGGACGCCTCATGCTCGGCATTTCGAGGCGCAAGGCACCCCGACGACAAGGACCTGATGTCACAGCAGCATGGCAGCAGGTCAGGTCCTTCGTCCGCCTTCCTCCACGATGTCTCCAGCCGGCCGACCGCCGCGCGCTCCTACACCAGTCCCGCCGGCCCGCCCTCCGCAATGCAGAGCTTGTCTGGTGGCGCCAGGTATGAGCAGCTGCAGGGCCGCGGCCCTGCTCTGCCGCCCATCCACCCGCCGACCTCTGAGCCCACGCCGCCGCGCTCCGAGGAGCGCACCCCGCGAGCCCTCGGCGTGCACTCGATCCTGAACCCGCTGGGCGACGCCGGCTCTGCTGAGCACAAAGCCCGCAGCCGCACGGCCTCGCAGATGGAGTCTCCGTCCCCCGTCGACCGTCTCCCCGGGCCCTCGCCTCATATGGGCTCTGGCTACGAGGACCAGAGGCGCCAGCATGCTCATGCCTCTAGCATCGGCCACAGGCGCGTCTTGAGCCCACGCTCCCCCCTCTACCGCTCACAGAGTCTGGGCATGATCAGACCTCCGACCGGCACCATCAATGCCCAAGAGACGCCGTTTCTCTCCCCCAGCTCTCAAGACTACAGACACGAGCCGGGATCCGCCCCGAACCCGCCTCTGCCTACACCCCCGGCAGCGCAGCGATCGAGCTACAACTTCCCTCCTCCTCCCCCGTCGATTCCCACGCCTCCCATCCAGCAGAGCCATTCGCGGCGGACCAGTGGCGGCATGTCTCAGCCACCTCAGCCGCAATCTGCGAGTGCCAGCCCCCGCGGCATGTACTCGTACGGTCCGGCTGGCCAGCATTCGCCGGCCACATCGCTGGGGGAAATTGGCCGTCCGTCGCCTGTTCCGTTTCAGCCGGCTTCCTCGAGCGCACCAGCGCCCCCTCGTTTCTCGTCGCAAGAGCCGGACCGCTCCTATGGAATTCCTGTTGCCTCGACTGGTCAGAGCAATTATCAGCTTCTCACACTCGAGACAAACCAAGGTCATGTACAGATTCCAGTGGACGTGCAGGCTGCGTCGAAAATGGCTGATGAGAAGCGAAAGCGCAACGCCGGTGCTTCGGCTCGATTCCGAGCGAGGAGGAAGGAAAAAGAGAGGGAAGCCTCCTCCACGATCTCTCGCCTGGAGCAACAAATTCGCGAAGCCGCCGAGGACGTCGAATACTACAAACGGGAGCGCGATTACTTCGCTCAGCTGGTTTATCAGGCGCCGGGCGGCGACCGACACTTCCCACGCCCGCCCTCGCCACGCACGCGCAGGCTTTCCATGCAGGCCCAGGGCAGCACTGGAGCGTCGTCTGGACAAGGCAGCACATCCGCAAGCAGCACTCCTGGTGTTAGCTATAGCACCTATCCACCGGACCATCGAAGCGACCAACGACCCCACGAGTCTGACCGCAATGTCCGCAGGCGTACAAGCTCATACCTCCCTCCTCCAGGTGCAGCCCCCGGCCAGCATGCTCAGCCTCAAATGGCCTATCCGCCCACATCGTATCCGCCGCTCGCGGCTGCGTCGCCTGTACCAGGCTCTCGCACGCCGTCAGCATCGATGCAGCATGGCCCACCTCAGCAGGCTCAGCAACAGCCGCCACAACCAGGCTATCCTACTCCCTACGCACCTGAGCGGATCGACAGGAGCTGGCCTCCTCAACCGCCTGCGGGCCGTGGTCCTCCTCTGCCGCCCCCAGGTCAGCACTAGTTCCCGCAAGCGTGGATCCTCCATCGTACATACGGTACATACACTCGAGACATATACGAAGTCATTGGCGCACGCAATGTGTAGAAAAGACGACGACACATGACGGTTGTGGACTGGATCGCTGGGGAATTTCATGGGTACATCGGTCGGTTTTGGGGATCCATCCCCTCATTTCCTGAAGCTACAACATGGGCACGCCTAGCATGACCTCGAGTGGGACTTCAGGCAGACATTCGGCCGCGATCATCCAAAGCGGTGGATTCTTCCTTTCACAATGTTTGTCTGTATTTCGTCTCACATACTTTGTTCGTTTCTTTTGATACCCTACTTCTACTGCCTTTGGATCATCTGGTGGTCATCTGAGATTCACTGTTATGCCATTCATCTTCTGACCAATGCGGTCAAGACAGGAGTTCGGCACCTTCGTTTCGTCGCATTCCTTCACTCTGCATTATACCCGAAGTCAGCTATTGAATATTTTTGATGGTTGTTTGTTACTACTTTTTCTTTCTCTGTCTCAACGTTCCTGCGTTCTCACATCGAGTTCGCATTTAGACAACATTGATTCCACCGTCAGTAAACGGCTGCCATGGCTCACGCGGCTGGCGTACCGACTGAGCAAGTCCAGAAGCACTGGAAACCTTTGTACTGTATATATGCACGGTCTAGCTCGCCGGGCACTGCGCAGGCCCGAAAAGAAAATCGTTGTAAAATTTTCTCTAATACGTTTTTTGTACAAATGTATCCTACGAATCAAGAATGCGCGACTTCATGGGTTGCCATGTTCCCAGCTTCTGTCCACGTCATTCTCGTCCTTCGCCCTGGATTCCGGTTCGCCTTGGACGATCGCAAAGCTTTGGCCACCGTTGGCCACGGCCATCGTACTATCATCATCTTCCTGACTAGTGGCACCCCAGTGTACAGATCGGACGATGGTAAGCTATTGCGTCATGAAGATGAGCTGGGATTCGATGTGGTACCGGGCGACCACGAAAGGGATCCTTCTAGCATCGTCGGGCAGATCTCACATCGGAAACGTCATACCTTGAGAAGAGCGCAATTTGAACCAACACAATGTTCACAGGACCTCAGCAGACGCAGCTGAAGGGTGGCCACAGGAAGCTACAAAGCCAAGAATAACGGCTTGTGGTTCGCTCTTTGCTCCCTTCCCAATTTCCGGGCTTACCCCATTCAAATCCACCCGCCCCACGTCGTCTTTCTCCGTCTGTCACTTGTATAAGGTGCCTTGCAATTGGCGAATGGGGTTCGAACAAAGCGAAGGAGGACACGCGGCACGTGCGTGGGGCAAAAGGAAATTACTATGCGTACACCAGCACTGGATCTAGTCGACGAATGAACCCCACTATTGGCGGCATTCACCTCACGCTACGCGTCCTGGAAGCCGCGTTTATACCACGATTTTGGCTAAGTCAAGTAGAGGTCGCTGCATCCTGGCTCCAACGGCTAACGGCAGGGTACTACCAGCTCGCATGGTTCCACTCTAAGACGCGCGGTTCGTCCACGGTCCACTGGGTGGTGTCCATTTTCCCGCTAAGCCCCGTGCCTGGGCTGGCGTAAGCTTCCCGTCCGGCTGGAGAATCGCTGATCCAACAAAAGCACATTGGGACAGGTGCGTGACTAACAACTTTCTCGATAAAGAGGCTACCTTGTCAGCACGTCACGTCCCAAGGGGACAAGTGCTTCAGGGTGCGAGGCTCTTTTTAGCCAGTCTGACTTCTTGCAATCCTCAATCGACAGAGACGAGACGGCTGTCAACGAATCGGAAGACTAGCGGACGTCAAATCGTAACCAACACGCCGCTAAGCAAACTCTCTTTTCTTCACCTTCAGCCGCCCGCTGCCGAAGGGTGCGATCTCGGATCTGGGGATGCATTCTCCACCATCCGTTGGTGGCTGTTCTGGCCAGGTCGATCACTGATGCTGCTGATCAGTAGTGCTGCGCGGTGAGCCATGGGACCGCGGTGCGTTAGAGCGTCAGGGGTAAGCATCTGTAGACGCAGTCATGGTCGGAGGGAGCTTAGCGCCATTGAAGAAGCGCGCTGGCCACCTAGGCGTCGAGAAGAAGACCCGCATATGCACTGCAGCTGATCGCACGCATGAACTTTTCTCGAATCGGACATTCGTGGGGGGACGAGACACGCGCAGGGATCGTTGACCGCATACGCCGCTGAGCATGTGAGCAGAGGAAGCTTAATGTTTTGCCCGCTTGCAGCGCCTCTCACAATATACAAACAAGTAGGATCCAATCGCCGTCGTTCACCTCGAGGAAACCATACACGCATCAGGAAGGTCCTCGACCTCTGTCTCATCTATCTCTTGCTGCCTCTCGTTCTTGCTTTTTGAGAGAGGAACGCCACGCCTCGACACGAGTAAAGCTCTGCGCAGGCCACTCAGCAACCTGATATAGCTGACCTCCAGAAGCTTATTTCTCTTCTATTCTCGGATCCAGGCCAGCCCAGGGACGTAAGTGTCTCCCACACAACCCCAAGGCAGAAAAGGAAACAGGGGGATCTTTGACTCGACTTCACCCGCACGACGCCGGAAGAAACAGAAGTATGAATATTAGCCCGCGGAGAGAGGGGGACCTGGGGACCATGCACATGCCAGGCTTTCAACGATTAGCAAGGCTTCGTATCTTGGCATCTTTTCGAGCATCCCATTGCTTCGGCCGTAACGAAGGCCAGTCAGTCGACCAACACTGAGCCAATACTTTCGTCAGAAACAACCGCCATTGCCGCGCGAAGAGTAGGCGCGCACGGTTTCATATTTTCTTCAAAAGTCCAGGTAGTAGCGCGCTAACCAAAACGCCACTCCTACTTTTTTTTTTCTTTCTTTTCTTTTTCCTTCCTTCCATCCCGCGGAACATGCAAATCTCAGTCCACAAAGCGCCTGATGTGCAAACGCCATGGGCTTCAGCTGCATGCGTCTACAAGTTCTCCCCGGCTTTCCCCGGAGCCTACTCCGTGCCCAATCCAAGCGGATACGTACAGCGTACAGCAAGATGTTAGCGCGGACATGGGGACGGAGGGCGGGTAGAAGGTTCAAGCATCCGACTCGTCGTCAGCAACGTCTGACGGAATGTCTCCGAGACGTGAGCGGGGGGGACAAATCCTGGATATCGGCGTTCTCCCTCCTTCTTCACGCTAAGGTCAAAAAGGAAAACAAAAAAGAAAAAGAAAAGATGAAGAGTCTGAGTAGTAGTGGTCGATTCTGCATGAAATGCTGGTAAGAATGGAGAGCGCCTCTCCCGTTTCCCCGCCCCCACAGCTGGGCCCCTTCCGACGCAAGATACGAACGGCAAAATTTCGTTGGTTTGTTTTACTTGCGGTCGGGCGCGACGACGACGACGACGTCTCATGGCCCATGGCCCATCGTCCATCGGACGTGGCTTCGATGCAGTGTGCGGGAAGGAAGCTGCTAGTGTGGGTTTGTTCACGCGCAAGGGATTTCGGTAAGGCGTTTTGGTGAGTGACGTGGTAGGTTACGGATTCACCGCTCGGACGCCGAATTTAAGGTTTGCGGCTTTGACTTGATGGGGGATGGGGGCACGGAGTGATAAGCAGAGGAAGCGAGGAAGGAAGGCAATGTTCTTTGACGATTGGGCCAGGAGTGAAGAAGTGGAGGAAAGGGGTTTCCGAAGGGATTGTTGACATCGCAGGAGAAGCTTGGTTTCTCCTCCCCCTCTTCATACGGGAGGGGAAGAGAAGAGTGACTCGATAATCGGAGCAGCTACAGCTATAGGAGAAGATGGCAAGGGTTCAGCCTCACACGAAGAGTTCGCCGGAAAAAAAGAAAAAAGAATAATAAACACGGCATAACATTGGCTGATGCCCTGGCGCGTTCTGTTTCATTAGTTTGAAGTCAACCGTGTTTCCCCTTCACACGTCATTCGGCACGGTCTGGGCCCGATGTCGAATCCTCATTGCGTACTCCGTATTCCTCCCTCCCTCCAAAACAACGGGGGGCGTTCCTCACTAATCCCAAGGGCAACAAGGGAAAGGCGGAAGGCAATCACCGATTGCCGAAGCGGCTCCTTCGTGGCGCCGTCGTATCGCGCGCTGTGGCGTGGCCCCGGCTTTTTCGCTGGTCGCACCGAGTCCGAGAGAGATCAGCTTTCCTTCTTTCACCCTTCTAGTTCAAACACATTTTTTTTCTTCTCTTTCCTCTGTTTCGCTGCCCTATATCATCCGTGCGTACCTTCATTTATTTCCCCCCGGCCTACCAGCACGCAAGAGGAAAACGCTCTGTGGCAAACCGTCCATCCCTCCCTCCTAGCCTTCATAAACAATATACACACACGGCCCCATGGTCCGCACTGACGCGGGGCGCCACAAGCAGTAGTTCCATCTACACAAGGCATGTCAAGGCGCGACCTCCCGCGACGACGTCCAAACGGCAAGTCTTGGCACCGAGACTCGGTGAGAGTACCCGGATGATGGGTGGGATCTCGATCAGAAGGCGCGGCACACCGGCGGCGGGCATGGGGGGAGATGCGCGCAATAGCAATCGTGACAATCAGCGGTACATAGTAGCATTAGGCTGCATGATGTATGCATGCCTCTCATCCTCCCCTACACTACATACTTCCACCGGTCTACATGTCCCCCCTCCCCCTTGCCGATAGCGTTATCGGTAAGGCTGAATAACGGTGGTGTAAGGATTGACGCGCGCGCCGCCTTCGGTTTTGTGAGCGTGAGGGGATGGATACACGAGATCACCCGCGCGCGCTTTTCACACGTCCAATTCCTTGGTCTTTCTCTGCTCGCACCTCCCTCTGATAGGCAAGGAAAGACGATTTGGAATCTTGAGAGGAACCAAGAAAAAAGAGGGGCCTGCACTGACCGCACATCGCCGCCATGTAGATCACTTATCCAAGCTCGGGTCGCTTCTCACTTCGCTTCCTATACTTTTCTTTTTGATATAGCATCTTGAAAGAGAGCGGCCAGACCGCGTTCTCCCGGGATCTGAGATCAAGATAGATTGATCTTGCGCCGTGCCTGGTCGGACGTCTCTACGGCGAAAGCGGGGAAAACCAAAAAAAGAAAGCCGGCGGCGGCGGGTATTTGGCATATCAAACTTTCAGGGTCCGTGAGAAAGCTGAACAATGTAGATCGGGAAAGCACTTAAGATCCGAGCGGCTAGCAGGGCGGGCCATGGGATGGCGCATATTCCCTGGCGCGGAGATACTGCGGCTAAGTCTCAGGGCGAGGGGGGGGGGGGGGGGGGGGGGGGGGGGGGGGGGGAAGCAAAAAACAGGGAGCATGGTTGCACGGGGAGAGGAGGAAAGTAGGGAGAGTGAGGCTTCTTTTTGCTGGGGGCGGGCGGCTCGTTGTCAAAGACGCCAGAACGTGCACGCCTGGGGGCGCGCGAGCAATGGAGCGTTTGACTGGGGGGGGTCGAGGAAGAAGGAAAAGAAAGAGTCGAAGACACGGGGGCGGCAGTAGTAGTACGTGCTGGAGTACCGTGCGGGAGAAGACTACTGACTCAGCCGAACCGCACGGGTGTTGTTTCTCGTCTGTGATGAGGCGCCAAACCTACCAGGACCGGGGTTCGACGCAGGACCGTTTACTGACAGGAGGCTTGTGGTGTCGGAGAGGAGGCGGTAGTAGCGCCATATGCCAGCCAAACGGAGAGTGGCGTGTTTGGATTGGTCGCCGGAGCGAGCTGCGGCTGGAATCTCTTTTCGAGACGGAAGACGGGAGTAGTGTTCGTCGGCGCAGCTGCGTCTGAACGGGAGCGGAAAGTACCATCACCACCATCAGGCAGAGGGCTGGCCTATCAGGCGCCGCTTCCCACATGCAGGCCTTACTCCGCTGATGCTGCCGTTGCTTTGCCCGGCATTGCTACTGGCCCCAAGAGAGGAAGGCAAAGTAAAACGTGTGACAGCCGTACAGCGTATGGCAGAGAGTGGCCGCCTGGAGGGCCCATCGTCATCAGACACACCAGACTGATCCCTGCGCGTGGACCGGAGGCACTACTGGTTGGAAAAGCCTAACTGAGAAAGGCATGAGTGCCGCGCAGGCATCATGACAGGTCAGGATCCCTGGAACAAACAAGTTCGGTCTAATAGGGAGGACGTATCAGATCGACTGTGGGAAGTGAAGGCGTCAGGTGGCAGACGCGGCGGGACCCTGGGCAGGGGTGCGGTGCGGCAGTTCAGTCAGTGAGGTTCCCCAGGGCAACAGCATGGACATGGGGGAGCGGGACGGCAGTGATGCTGCTTCGGCTATCGACCGGGAGTTGTGTGGTCGGAACCGGGTTCGGGAGAGACAGCACATCGGGAAACAGGCAGAGGGGAAGGGGCGGCGTCCGGGTAGTAGGGTGAAGGAGGAGGGGGGTGGGAAGCGTCATCGGATCGAGGGGCGGAGCACGCAAGCAATCCTCCCTCGGCGGCAAGACGATGTGCGGGCCGGTCGGCCGCCTTGTTCGCTTGCTTCGCTTGCCTTGACGAAACTAAAAAGGTCGGGCTAGCAATCCTTCTCGAAGGAGGGCCACCGGCGGGCGGCGGCGGCAGCGGGGAGCGGCGGCGAGGCTGGACGCTGCTGCAGGCCATCGACAGCAGCAGCGTTTCCGCCCTTCCCCAAATTAAAACAACGCGGGACACACGGTAGGGAAGAGCACGTGCAGCGGCGCAGCTAGCTCAGCTCACGCGTCATCCCCACGGCTAGCTGGTAGCGTGGGCGTCGAGCAGGCCGCATCCCAGGCACGGCGGGGGGAAGACGGGCACGAAGATGATGGAGGCGAAGACGTCGCGGCTACCGACTCGCTCCCCGGGCAGGCAGTTTTTTTGCTCCGCGCGGCTCGTCCAACGTCGCCGAAAGTTTAAATGAACCCATATCGTACCACGCGGGCACTTTGGAGCGTCGAGTCGGGCTAGCCGCCCCGCACCGCTCCCGCCAAGGGGCGGCAAAGGGAAAGGACCACAAGTCTTCAGCCCCTACGGATACGCCAGCCATTTTAGCATGGCCTGCACGGTGTCGATGACTGCAGCACAAAGCTGCCGGCGAACGCCCGACTGCCTCGGCAGCCCGGGCCCCCTGCCCTGCGCATTTTTATTGAGAGCAGCTGTGAACAGTGCCGCAGGCCATGCGTACCCTCTCGCACAGCTAGCTCTTTCAGGGCGTCGCCGGCCGCGACGGGTGTGGTGCTGCACTGTCGTTGTCGTGGCCCTGGGTCCGCGCCTGACGACGCCTGCTCGTCGTTGTACTGTACATCCCGGGCAGCAGCGCCATCTCGGCCCTTAGCGTTCCGTGCCATGATGACTTCTCTGCCTGTTCCCTGGTCCGGAGCCTCTTACGTGCAGAGAGGAGTGGCTTCCGCTGCCGTCCAGCGGGCGGGCGGCAGCTTGGCAATCTCTGATCTGCCCGCACCACCCCTGCTGCCATCTCCACACCCACTGGCGAGGCTTAGCTGCGGATGTGCGACCGGGGGGTTCGTGATGCCCAGCCAGGCCCACTCCCAGGCCCCGCCCGCTGACGATCAACACTCCAGAGGACAGCATTGTTGTACGTGCCAGCCTCTCGCAGTCCCCGTATCTGTCGCCAGCAGCGGCTGAGGACGCGTGGTGGCCGCGCGCCCAGGGAGCCGCCATGCACGCGCCTTGAATGTGGCGGTTACGGGCGCCTCAGCCTGCATGCGAAGGCGGAAGGTGCATGAAGAGGCATATGGGGTGGCTCCCTGCTTTTGATGCTCTCGGCCTTGCTCGCCTCGCAGGCACATCCTTGCCTGCTCATATGCCTGACTTCAGCGTGACAGCTGTCGCTTTGATGCCATCCGGAACTTTGTCAAACGCCTAGAAACCGCATCTGGACCAGCCAACCTTCTTGCCGCCAAAGCCTCGCATGTCTCTCATCTTCACCCTCTTCACCGCCTGCCTTTGCCATATACCCAGTCATTCGAGGAACGGGCTTGCTTGTCCACATGTAGAAAGTGAGTCGGGTGGCAAATGTGGCTAATCTCGACCCAGCCACATCTGATCAAACATCGGTTGAACTGCCATTCATTAAGGTGAAGCAGAGAAAGGCTGCACTCCGCCCTGCTCGCTAATGCTTTGTAATCTGCCTCAGGCCTCAACCGTGATG
Source organism: Diplodia seriata (assembly GCF_021436955.1). Taxonomy (NCBI): domain Eukaryota; kingdom Fungi; phylum Ascomycota; class Dothideomycetes; order Botryosphaeriales; family Botryosphaeriaceae; genus Diplodia; species Diplodia seriata. The sequence goes on along the minus strand of NW_027117317.1, from coordinate 1,368,875 downwards.
CCGCACGGACCGCGTGCGCTGCTCCCAACGATATTAAGTTTGCTCCCTTGTTGAACCCCTTGTCGGCTTTCCGAAAGCTGCAGCCCACCGGAGAATATCAGCCCTGCTCTAAAACGTGTGGCGCTTATCGCAGCACGGCTCCGTCTTGACCTGGGGGCGCGTGAGCGACGGTGAGAGCATCCTCCCAGCTAACCGCCAGCTTCGAAACCTCGCTTCCCTCGCCCCAGCGTCCTGCAGGATGTGAAACAACTTCTCCTGTGTCCCACGGGGGGGCAGTCAGTCAGTCTGCTGAATGGCCCCGAGTCAAGCAAAACGGCCGTGCTTTGAATCCATCGTCAACGAACCCCTCCACCCCGTCCCCTCATCCAGCTCCAAACCTGGTGGCGAAACCGAGTCTCCGCCTGGCCAGAGCCGCTGCGAGCTGCCTTCGGCGATCACGGCCGGTCAGGACCGTGGGCCGCGCAGCCTCGGTGCTGGTTGGGTTAAGCGCGACGTCCACCTGCTCGCGGACCGTGTCGAAGATAAAGAGCTCCGCCACCACCGCCTGGCCGGAGTTCAAGGCATCGAGGGAGGCCTGCAGGCTGGACTCGGGAACGTCAGCAGCATCGCCCAAGAGCTCGTCCCGCTCGTCGGGAGCTCGGTCTTGCAGGGTCGAGAGCGTCGAGGAGCGCCGCAGGATTCCTCGTTCCTCGGAGTCGACGTCCTGCCGTGTCGGTGCCTGGGCGGTAGAGCTTTCTCCTGCTCCTTCTGGCGTGGCATCGCTGCTGCTGCTCGATGCGTCCGGCGTCTTCCTCCGCTTTACTTTCTGGAGCTTGAGCGTGGCGGCCAGCATCACCACCTGCAGCACCAGGATGAAGAAGTCCAGAAGAAACAGTCGGAGCTTCGACGATGGGCCTTGCTGGCCGATCCAGTCGATCAACAGGCCGCCGTGCAGGTAGCCTCTTGTGGCCTCACCCGCCGACTGGGGCGGGAACCAAAGATGGCAGAATAGACATATCAAATTCGAACCGCTAATGGGGTATATGTACGGACGGTTCGACGGCAGTTCCGGTAGGATCTCGGGCTTGGGGGTGAGCCAAATCAGCTGGACGAAGGCCCGAAGGACGAATCGCAGGAACGAGCAGCTGCAGAAGAAGACGGGTCAGTCGCGGCGGGGCAGAGGCGGGCATCGGCGTCGCTTACTCTAGGTAGTAGATTGCGGATATCTCGGCGTAGATGAGGATGTCCAGGTTGCGGAGGAGGTCGTCGAGGTAGCCTATCCGCTTGGACTGTATCTTCTTCTTCTGGTCGGCGAGGTCGGCGGAAGCGTCTCGGTCGTCTCGGCCGTCATGGGGCGCATCCGGCGCATCGTGGTCGTGGTGACGGCGTGGCCAGTCCGCGGTCGGTGGGGACGCATCATCGCTCATATCGCGAACGGGGTGTGTGGGGGGGCGGCGCTCATAGTATCATGCCTCGAGGGGAGAGAGAGTGCGAGTGAGCTTCCGCTTCACATGGACCGCGCGCTGCTGGTGCTGCTGCGTCTGGGAGGAGGGAGGCAGACGTCGGAGTGCGGGTGGTGTGTCAGCAGCTTGGGGTCGCGGAGCCGGGAAGAAGCGCACGGCAAGGCGATGCGGTGCGGGCGGTGGCGGAGGCTTGGCTCCCCGATGGGCCCGTCCCAATACTGACGCATGCACTATCTCACGCGAGCTCGTCGACTAAAAACCTCCAACCACCATCGCCGTCCCCGCAGCGCCGCGCTGTCGCCCAATTCCCCTCCATCCCCCGCCTCATCAATCAATTGCTCCCTCCCGAGCTCCTGAGACCTCTGCGACGCCGCCACACCCAATAATCGAGGCACCCGCCACACCCATCGCATCCCCGCACAAACCCGCCCGCCATGTCCGACGCGCCGCTTCCCTCGTCCTTCGACGGCAACGAGTACGTCTTCTTTCCCCCCGCACCCTCTCCTCACGCTCTCCCGGGCGGACGCTCCCAACCATTCCCCCGCTGACCCGCACGCACAGGGACTTCTACTCGGAAAACCGCATGCAAAAGCTCACCCGCCGCCTACGCGAAGAACCGCTCATCCCGCTCGGGTGCCTGCTGACGTGCTGGGCGCTCATCGGCGCCAGCCGGGCGATGCGGGCGGGCGACCACAACACGACGAACCGCATGTTCCGCCGGCGCATCTACGCGCAGGGCTTCACCATCGTCGCCATGGCCGCCGGCAGCATGTACTGGTCCGAGGACCGCGAGAAGCGCAAGGAGTTCGACGCCCTGCAGCAGCAGAAGACGGCGGTGGAGAAGCGCGACGCCTGGCTGCGCGAGCTGGAGGCGAGAGATGAGGAGGAGAAGGCGTTGAGGGCGCGCGTGGAGAAGAGGAGGGCGATGGCGAGGAAGGAGAGGGAGGGGAGGGAGAAGGAGGTGCAGGGGGAGGAGAGGAAGGATGGGAAGGAGGCGGCGGAGACGAAGAGTGTGGTTGAGGCGGCGGAGGAGAAGGGGTCGGGTGTTGTGGCGGCGGTGAAGGATCTGGTCGCGGGCAAGAGATAGGGTGAGATGCGAGGAGGTGGACGGGGGGACGGGGGAAAAAAGCTCTTTCTTCTGTGTAAATTTGATGGGTTTGACCGGGTGCGACTGCGGGACAATTTTGGCGTATGGGCATTGGGCAGGGGGTCTTCTTCACTCCGGTCGTTATGAGCCATGCTACGGCTCTGGTGTCTCCACGGAAAAGGTGGATGGATTTTCGCGTGTGACCAACATCCTTGCGAGTGATTTTTCTCGCAATGTCTGTTGCTATCGTCACAAACGTGACCTTTGTTTCGAAGTCCCGCCTCTTGGCCTCAAACTTCTAATGGCACTTACGGTATTCAACTTTGGTGACGTAGAGATGTTCCAGACATCTCTGGACCATGTTCATTGGTGTCCTATCGAAGGTAATTGAGCTAGCAATTTTTACATACTTTTCCTCCTTTTATTTCCTTCCTTCCACGCGGCATAATTCTAAAATTACTGTTCAAGGAACGGAGATCTAGATAAACCTCACGAGGTCCACCCCGGCCAACTTGTTGTTCAGCTCATTCACGTCGAATTTGTACGGATCAAGTCCCCTCCTGTTCCCGTTGGAACAGACCCGCTTGTACCACATCTTCTTGCCTTCAGGGTCTGCCCTCTTCTTGAAGGCTTCCTTGAGCTCCTCCCAGCCAAGAGTTCCGCCGCAGTCCTCGGCGCATGGATGGCCCTCGAATCCGTGTCAGCATATTCCAAGCTCCGGTCCGGATTGGAAAGTAATGCCTCACCTCTCCACTGATGCAGAAGACCTGAACGTGTTCAGGTACACGCATCGCCCGTTTCATTGCAGGGTCGGCTTTGCCAAGGAATTGGATGTCGTGGTCCCAGCCGTCTCCGAAATCGTATTGGTACTGAATCTTGACCTTGCCCCGGAATTCATCATTGTCGTAGATGTCGGCGAGCGTGTATCCGCCCTCGTCTCTGATGTCGCCGTCCATGTCGTACTCCCAATCCGGATCAGACGTGGTCAGAGTGAAAACTCCTACTGGAAGGCCATCCATTGCAGGCTGCATTGTACGGCATTAGGCGGCTGTCTTGGTGTGGTGAAGGATTCTGCTTACGTTTGGAAGTGTTCCGGTTATGTCCCATACATGAAAAGCGTGGCGGTGGACACCGGCCCAACCAAAGGCCTTCTGCAGCACTGAATGGAACCTGTGGAAGGTGAGGTTGGAGGGGACGCAGAGGAGGCGGTGGATGGTCGGATCGGTCACATCTTCGAGACGGACGAGCATAAGGTAGCTCTCCACGTACTCATCCTCAGGCTCTGCAAGCTGTCGGGACGTTAACCAGATGAAAAACATACGGGCAGAGCGTCGCACTACCTCTTGTTTGACCTCACTTTCCGGGGTCATGGGATGCTCAGGCTTCAATGGCGGGATATTCTCCTCGTCGGAGCTGGGGGATTGCTCCCGTTCTTCGGACGGACGGACGGAGCCCTCTCGTTTCACTGGAACAGTGGAAGGGTCCTCTTCCTTGACCGGTCCGCTGTCGGAATCTTCCTGCTTCAAAGCCTTCTGTTCTTCGGATGCACGAACAGAGCCCTCTCGCTTCACCCGCGTTGCCGGACGACTTTCCTCATCCACACGTCCTCCCATTGGCAGCGCGACAGCATCCTCTTGCTTCACCGGGACCGTCGGACGACTTTCTTGCTCATCACTGATGGGCTCTTCCTTCTTCATTGGCAGCGCAATGGATGAATCCCGACGTTTCACGCGCGGACTGGCATGGTCCTCACGCTTCGGCGCCGTCGTCGAATTGATGGGCTCCTGCTTCACGGCCGGCCGGGATCTCTGCCCGGCAGCATCCACAGAGCGTCTCGTCGACATGCGCGTTGAAGCTCTCAATCCACTGGGATCACGGTGCGTCGCAACCGGGTCCGCTCGCGTGCGCGTGGAGCGGGGTTTGGCGGCTTTTGGCATGGTGGGAGAGGGGTATATATCAGAATGCACCGAAGATACAGTAGGTACAGCAGCAAAAAAGGAATGCGGAAATGCGTGGATGACGAGACAGCAGGGTGGGTTGGGGATTGAGAAAACGCGAGATCGGGATGCGAGATGTGAGGGATGTCATGCAGGCGGGAGATTGCTATGCGAGTCGCAGTCCGGGGTGGTGTGGCCCCAACTTTTTGTTGACGGTTCACGCGTCGAAACGCGTCAAGAGTGGGTTCTTGGAAGAAGATTATCCGTTGCTTTGCTGGGATGAGAGGAAAACTCCACGTTAGAAGACAAAGGTCGTGGCCGGTAGGACGGTCAACAACTCCACACGGAAACGTTTGCTCTTATCGTCGGATTTTCGGATATTCTCGGCGACCACCAAGATCCGGTCTCCGAGCCATTCAGACGTCACTGCGGAGAGAATCACTGAGCTGGAACACCTGGACATTGTCTCATTCCATGAACCGTAGATGGCATTCCATTGCCCCCCGTCAAGGGTCTACTGACGCAAACCCAATTAAAGACGCTCTCATTACCAGCCGATTATTTACACGCCTGGGGAATATGCATGCCTGCACCTTTTTGTACACAATCCGGTTCTCGTCGCCATCATCCTCATGAATCAGCCATTCAGCCATTCAAGCAACCGCCTCGGTGACTTCGACCGTAGCCGAGCCGGTGCAGAGACGACCAGTAGCGCTGTTGCACCTGGTCGCAAGCGGCGCGCTTCCGTAGATGGTGGTCTGCGTGCCCTCAACGTCCACCACCTGCTGGAGGATCACATCTACACCACCAGAAACAATCAGCAAAAGCCGTCGAAAAGGGGAAGGGGAAAGAGGAGGGGGGAGGAATTGAACGTACGGGTGCCGTTGTACGACGCGACAAACGACTCGGGGTCGACGACGGTGCTCTCGCCCTCGCCGGGCATGTACGTCACCGTCTTGGTCGCGGTGCTGTTGTCGAGCGAGTAGACGGCCGAGAACTTCTGCTGCTTCCACCCGTTGGCCGCCGAGTTGGTGCTGTAGTCGACCGCCCAGCTGCCGTACTGGCTGGCCGCGGCGTCCGCGACAACGGGTGCGGCCGTGGCGGTGGCGGCGGCGAGGGCCGCGATGGAGAAGGCGAAACGCATCGTTGTGGGAGGTGAGGATTGAATTGGGGAAGTTTGAAAGAGTGGTTGAAGTTTCGCGGAGATGGAGAACGACAGTTGGCTGATGGACGTAAACAGAAACGGTTGCGTTTAAGTAGGTAAACGGTAGGGAAACAGCTATTTTTAGGCGGTGGTGCCCAGTGTAGCGGGCGTTTTAGCAGCCGCATTCACGAGTATAGCTGCCGGGATGCGACGGGGCTCTCGAGCATTCTGGTGGACCGGGACCCGCTGCGCCGTCTTTGCCCCCGCCCGATCGAGCGTGGCTCGCTCGTAAACCATTTAGTGTTCATGCAGCCTGGCCCGGCGAAATGCACCGAACCGGATGCCATTGGAAACGCCAAGATGCGGAGTAGAGCCGCACTCGGCTTGGACGGAGCTGCTCTTTCGTCAGAGCATCATGGCATGAATGGTCGACAGAAGCTCGGCTTGGTACCCTTCCAGTCGAATTGCCAAATGCGGCTAGGACGGGAAGGCCCTGATGTTACAGCGCATGGTAGGTTACTTCCCCTTAATTCGCGTCGTATATCTCCGAGCACTTCCGATCCCATCATTCGTTGCTACTACTGTTCTTATTCAAGCTCGTATGTGAGGTATTACGTACTAACTGCTACTGCAAACATCAGTCCATGCAACGACACTCATGCTTCAAGGCACAAACGGGTATTGGAATCCACGCCTCTAGTCAACTTCCCTCATTTCACCTTCGCCAATTGCCGGATCTGTCCGCTATACCAAGCCTACATCCAGCCAGTCAGCCCGCAAGCCTCCATCACTCTCCACCAGAGGAAACAAAACACTTACACTCGTCGCCCCCGACCCCACCCCCCTGATCCCACTCATCCTGGCCAACCGCGGCACCTCGACCTTCTCCTCGCGCAACCGCGCATCGTCGTCCGCGACTTCCGGGTTGAAAATGACGTCGCGCGGCGCGGACGGTTGCAGCACGGCCGGCCGCCCGATGCCGACGAGGTCGCACGCCGAATCGACATTATCATCGGCGCCGCCAGCAGTAGTGGTGCCCGCCACGGCAGCTTCCATGCCCAGCCGCGTGCGGAAACCGCCCGTGACCATCAGCGTTAGCGAGGGGAAGTGGCTGCGGATGGATTTGGCGAAGTCGAGGAAGAAGGCTTCGCGCGCGGCTGTGGATGGTTTGGACTGATCAGAGGGGTTGGCTTCGACGTCGTCGTCGTTGGCGTCGGCCATCATCTGTGGCGGTGGGGTTAATGTGATGACCGGAGCAGTTGGTCGTGCATCTCTCTTTAAGGATGATTGGAGAAGGGGAGAAGGAAAGTGGGAAAAAGGAAGCTGTGCAGTGCTCTCGAGAGAGGGAAAGTGGGGACGACAGATATATCCCACTCACCCTCGGATCCTCGTACGAACCACCACTGATCTCCAGGAAATCGATGCCCGCCTCCGCAATCGCCTCGATCTGCTCGATCGAGTCCCGCAGCGCCTCGGCCGTCTGGTGGTCCGCCGAGTTGAGCTTCACCCCGACGCAGAACCCCGCCGGCGTCGCCTTGCGTATCGCCTCGACCACCTCGACAACGATCCTCGCCCGGTTCCGCGCCGACCCGCCGTACCGATCCGTCCGTTGGTTGCTCTTCGCCGTCAAGAACGTCGCTTTCGCCATGCCACACCATCAGTCAGCACACACACACCCAACCTCCCCCCTCCCTCCCTCACACTCCGGAGAGAGAGAGCGCGCACGCACGCAGAACACTCACACAACAAAAACCCATGCGCAGCATGCACCTCGACGCCATCCCACCCGGCCCTGGCCGCCTCCCTCGCCGCAGCCGCAAACCTCCCCACCACGTCCGCAACCTCTTCTTCCGCCAGCGCCCGCGGCGTGCCGAACACCGCCGACACGACGCTCCGGGCCAGCCACCCCCCGCCCATGTCCAGCGCGAGCGGCGACGCCGCCACGTTCTGCGCGCAGCGCGGGCGCCTACCCGCGGCCGCCGGCGACTGGCGGCCCGGGTGGTTGAGCTGCATGACGAGGGCCGGCGGGGCGGTGGACGTGGTGGAGGACGTGCGGGACGACGTCGCCCAGCGTGTCCAGTGCGTGTGTAGGCGTTTGGGGGCGAGGAAGGGGTCGAAGGCGACGTCGGTCGGGGTGCTGAGGAAGGAGGGGTCGACTTGGACGGCGCCTTGTTTGACGGCGGGCGGGCGTCAGGGTTGGTGGTGGCGGTGGGGGAGGGGGAGGGGGGGAAGTACCGGTTAGGATCATGCCCCAGCCGCCGGCCGCCCAGGTGCGGTAGACGGCGGAGAAGGCTTCGTCCGGGAGGTAGTCGTTGGCTTTTGATGCCATTTGCTCGGACATGGCTGACTTGGACGGGGTTGGTGTCGGTCTTTTTATGGTGGTGGTGGTGCTGTGTGTACGTACCTTGACGAGGCGGTTGGGCAGCACGAGACCGCAGTTTAGGGTTAAAGGTTTAGAGATTGTGAGATCCATGACTGAGGTTGGCGGTATACGATTCCAAGGCTGGTTCTGCTGATGTTTCTCAGTAGATTGGATGCTTTAAGGTGGCTTTGTTGCGCGCAATGTTCAGAGAATCTTGCAATGCTAATCCACCATTGAGCAGGAGACTTTCGAGATAGTCGGCGTCGGATCGGATTTCACGATTCCCGGTGTTGATGAAGCGGACAGTTCGGTGCAGCCGGTCTTTCCCGAAACGGAAGTTTTGTAACATGCCCAGTTCAAAGTTGCGCCGTGGCCAATCAGAGCGGCGACTCTCGTGCCTGTCGGGACGATAGTTCGTCCGTGTCGGCGATCTACCTCCTATCGGTACTTGAAATCTGAGTAATACCATGCTGAGCACGCCTGGTGTGTGTTAAGCGAAAGGATGGATTTGTGGGTAGAATGATATGATCATTGGAATTGACATGTCAAGGCGTGGTTCCAGTGGTACGAGGCCACGCACTCCTTCAAAGAGTATCAGCCCGACAGAACAGAAAACAAAATCTGTCAAGCGAAAATGCAAAATGTTCATCGACACATAGCAGCAGCACGTCACGCACTCACGCTAAACAAAAGTGTAGTGTAGTGTTTATAATGACCATAGTACAGTGTTGCAGTGTTGCAATATAAGGCATGTTACGCGCACCTGCAATTAAGTGCAGCGGCTGTGCTTTTTGATTTGCAATAGTGAAGGTTTATGGTTATAGCTACTAGTTGGCCGGCTGCTGACTACGTGTCGACTGCAATGCTTAGTCAAACTTTGCTTTCAAATCTCCGAACACCCCGCATTCTTTCGAACGTCTCGGCTAGAAACAAGATGGCACACTTATGCTTACAGAACAACAACGCAGGCATACGGCCTCCGGAGAACAGAGTGGCTGGAGGATATCAACGGTGATGATGTTGTCACCAAGTTCCAGCGAGGCTTCCAGCGCCTTTCCGCCGTTGAGAAGAAAGTGTTTCAGCATCTCGACAGCCCACAAGGTCTACGCTGCTGCAGTGGTGTATGTTCGAGGCATGCTTCTTCTTGGTGATCTTGGTTCTTCGCACACGATAAATCCATCCTGGAACGAAAGAAGGAGGAAGGCGACCGCAACGACTGAGACGACTATGATGACAGCTCCTTGTACATACGATAGACCAAGCCTCACCTACCCTTTTTCAAGCGCAGGCCACGAAGAAAGAAATGGCCATCTTTTGTGTATCAACTCAAGTATGTGTCTTATTCTTTTCCAGCCTAGAGAATGATGTATGACCGCAACCCGCAATAGAAACACTCGACACCGATATACCCGGTGGTTAAATTCCATTTCGTATTGCTCGAGTTGCAGCTCCGAATGCAGCATTGGAATTTTTCTAGGTTACTTAAACAGTCATTCCCACTGGCGATCCCACTACATTCCACGAGGACTCAGCCCGCATCAGTGAACTTATGCCTTTTCACTTCCACGTGTCGGAATTGAGGCTGGCGTACTAGCCACATGCGGATTCTGCTAGAATACCGCTATTGCCGCTCCCGAACATACTCGATGCACGGGTCTGTCGAAGCGATATATATGTGACTCTGCGCCTCGATAAGCAGCAGCAAGCTTTGGCCTTTGCCGCCCGTCTCTCCTTTTCTTACTGTCAGCTGTTGCTCACATTGACAGCCATGTATCATTCTCTCTTCCTTGTCTCTCTTGCGGCGGTTGGCGTATTGGGGTCCGCCCTGCCAGAGCCTGACGCTCGCCATGTTCCACCCCGGTTGAGGACAAAGGCGACGAGAAAACACGGCCACAAAACGAAATTCTACGCTATCGCACCTGGACCCCCTAGCGAGAACTACGACGGCGCTGCTGAGTTTGGTCGATTCCACCCCGGCCTATTCGCTCCGAAATCCACCACCGTTCCCGATGGCTCCATTTTCGGAGGCGACGGCGAAAGCTCTTCGACCGCGGACCCGGCTGCCACCACTGCTTCCGTCGACACTGCTTCTGCTTCTTCTTCTTCCGCTTCCGCCGACTGGGGCTGCAACTCCCCCGACACGCCGGACACCGACCTCCTCCCGGACGCATCGTGCGGCATCTACTTTGACGAAGACCTGGACGACTTCTACGGCCACTACGACTTTTCCACCGCGACCTTCGCCGCCGCGCTCGAGGACTTCGCGCCGGGCCTCCCATCCTACGCCGCCGACGACTTCTCCGCCGCCGACGTCCCGCAATTCGTCACCGTCGGCGGCCAGACGTTCAGCACCTCAGCCAAAGTCGACGGGCCCGCAACCTCGTTTTCCCTCCTCCGCCCGCGCACGCCGCAGGGGCTTCCGGTGCCGCCGCAGGGCTTCAACAGCATCGAGGACTTCATCGTCGAGATGGCGGCGCGGCGGGAGGGCCAAAACGCCGTCGCGGAGCTGCAGGCGCGCCGGCGCATCGAGGGGTTCACGACGCCCGGGCGGCAATCCGACCTGCTGAATGCCCAGGGCGCCGCCATGATGCAGGCCAGGGCCGACCTGGCGCAGGAGAAGGCCAGGCTGGCGCTGGCCCTCGCCAACGCCGCGCAGGCGAGGGCCGACCAGGCGAAGAAGGCGGCGGCGGGTGGGGATGCTGCGAAGGTGGCGCAGATCGCGCTCGACCGCAAGACCCTGCCGGTTCTGGCTGGCGCCGGTCAGGCGAGCGAGGCTAAGGGCGTCGAGCCGCTGGCCGTGGGCAGCAAGGTCGCTGCTGCTGCGGTCGGGGCGGCGGCGGCGGGAGACAGGGCCGGGCAGGTGCGCTCGCAGGCGCAGAGCGCGGTGCAGAACGCGCAGCAGGCAGTAGCGACCCCCAAAAAGAGGGAGAAAAAGAAGCTCGTCCGGCGCCTGGAAACCCTGGACGAGGTCGACGACGCCAACAACAGCGACCTCGACAGCGCGCTCATCGCCCAGCTCCTACTGATGGGCGTCGACGAGCAACAGAACCCCGACCTCACCACCAGCACCAACGACAACGACGACATCGCCCCCGCCTTCGCCTACAGCACCGTCGCCGACGTGAGCGGCCGCTTCTTCCTCGCGGCCGACGACTCGGGCACGCTGGGCCTGACGACGACGGCGCCGTCGGCCGCGGGTGGCTTCGCGCCCAACACGTTCGCCTTCTTCGGCGGCGCGCTGGGCGCCGACGCCCGCGGCCGCCTGCCCGTCTACTTCCCCGGCGCCGTGGACGCGCTGGGCGTGTCGCGGTTCCGGGTCGCGGCGCTCAACGACACGGCGTTTGACGCAAGGGCCGCGGCCGCGGTGCCCGTCAAGGTTGACGACGGCGGGTATGCGGTGCTGGTGCCGGTGGATACTGAGGGCGTGGGCTACGCGTTTGTGGCGTGTGACGTCATGGTGTCGGAGGGGGACGGCGGCGGCGGCGGCGAAGTGAGAGTGAACAAGCTTTTTGTTGTCAGGGACTTGGAGGCTGGGGTGAGGACGCTGTTGGACGCGTCGACGCGGTCGGAGGTCACGGGGGGTGAGGTGGAGGAGTGTTTTCCTGTTGCGTTGAAGTCGCCGTTTGGGTCGGCGGGTCTTTAGGAGCGGGCGACAGAAGAATCGGGTCTACCTCACCCGCATATGCCTTATGGTCCCATGGGAATTGCATCGTACTCGTGAGGGAAGCTGAACCTATCCGCCCGGGCTACACGACGGTTAGAAGTCGGATAATTAGATGTACAGGTCAATGTGTCTTTTTTTTTTTTTTTTTTTCCTTGTCCAGGGTTCCGATGATTGGCTTACCGTGGTTCAATAGCCACAATACTACAATAGCCACAATACTAACACTTTTGCCCGCCTTGCAGCCTACAAAGGCCAGTCTACTCGCACTGTACGTCGACATTCAACTCTTTGCTACATTCAACTCTTTGCTCCCCGTTCGGTCGGCAACAGTGTCGACATTCGACTCTTTGCTCGCCACCTCACTCAGAAACAGTGTCGACGTTCAACTCTTTGCTCGCCACCTCACTCAGAAAAAATGTCGACATTCAACTCTTTGCCCGCCTTTCACTCGGAAAAAATGTCGGAATTCAACTCTCTGAACTGCTTGTTGCAAGCCGAGCCTCATGAAGGTATCCCCGGACGACAGCACACGACTAACTACCTTGACGCACTGCCCGTCGAGCTTATCCTCGAGATTGCCGGATGGCTCCAGTCCGGCAGCGCTTTCCTGGCCCTTGGAGCTTCCAGCTCCAGGTTCCGCGAAGTCCTCAAACTGGCACGGGTGCCAGCTCCCGACGCCGAATCGCGGGCGACGTTCCGCAACTACCTCCGCCTCGACGACCTTTGCGAGCGCGAGCGCAAGGGCCTGCTACCAAAGTCGGGCCTGGTGTGTTCCGGCTGCGTCGACTACCACCACCTATCAAGCTTTCTGGATTCCGAACTACACTTCGCGCCGCACCGCAGGCTGTGCCTCGGGCAACGCGGCCGCTTCCGCCTCTGCGAGCACGCCACGTTCGACTACAGGGACATTGCCAAGTGGACTTCCAAAGAAGCCAGGACGAAGAGTTTGATGGACCCACTCGATTGGTGCCGGTACCACGAGGGCGACATCGTCTGCACACATGCGTCTCACGCGACGTACCACTGCTACGACCGCCCCTTGATGGCCATACTCGAGATAGGTCGGGAGGGAGTCCGCTCCGGCTTCTTCCGCCACAGCACCATGGATCTGCTGTTCAGGCTCGACGCAGGCCGGGGAAAGAGTGCCAGCCCGGAAGCGTTGCGGAAGCGGCTGGCCGCCACCGATCTGCGCGCGTGTCCGCACAAATTCCTGAGCGACCCGAACCTGTTCCAGGGCACGCCGGACAGAGAGATCGAGGACTTCGTAAGAGGGGACCAGGACAACCTTGAGATCCCGTGTTCTCTCTGCGACCTCCCGGACGGCCGTTTGGGTAGCAACAAAATTCGCTACCTCACTCGGGACCGGAATCGACGGGGTATACGTGTGTACCTGGAATTTATTCGCAAAGTGCCCCTTCCCAAGGACCCGAATAGCGTTGAGTGGCTTTCGAACCTCGAGATTCCTGGACTTGGTTCGCAGAATTTTCCTTCCCAAGGACCCGAATAGCGTTGAGTGGCTTTCGAACCTCGAGATTCCACAATAGGCGTAGCTTTCGGGCAGGACAAGGGTAAGTTGGCCCAATGCGGACTTTACTACATCACCTCCGTCTTGCGCTTTATGCAACGATCTACGCTACCTCTGCATCACCCCACCGTTCGAGCTCTGATGAGGTGAATCAGTACTAACAGGTAAAGAAGCGCAGGAACTGGACGCGTGCTGCCCGTCAACGAGCAAAGCAATGCCAAACAAGGACGCCAACAACGACAACACCACCACCACCACCAACAACAACAACAACAACAACAACAACAACAACGAGAGAGAGAAGAACGAGAAGAACGAGAAGAACGAGAAGAACGAGAAGAACGAGAAGAACGAGAAGAACGAGAAGAACAACGACGCCAACAACAACGACGCCAAAAACAATGACGCCAAAAACAACGACGCCAACAACAATGGAAGAACGAGAAGAGCGAGAAGAACGAGAAGAACAACGACGCCAACAACACTGGAAGAACGAGAAGAACGAGAAGAACGACAAGAACGAGAAGAGCGAGAAGAACGAGAAGAACGAGAAGAACAACGACGCCAACAACACTGGAAGAACGAGAAGAACGAGAAGAACGAGAAGAACGAGAAGAACGAGAAGAACGAGAAGAACGACAAGAACGAGAAGAGCGAGAAGAACGAGAAGAACAACGACGCCTACAACACTGGAAGAACGAGAAGAACGAGAAGAACAACGACGCCAATAACAATGACGCCAACAACAATGACGCCAACAACAAAAAGAACAACAAGAACGACAAGAATAACACCACGTTCGTTTCCTCCCCGAGGGCAAGCACGGTGACCGCAACGGCAACCCCAACCCCGGCACCCTTGTCGAGACTGGTGTCACGCACCCCTTCCAGTTCGACTTCTACCTCTGCGCCCACTCGGCTATCACTGCCCGTCCCGTCCACTACTCGGTTCCCATGAACGAGGCCGGCATGAGCTCTGACTGAGGAGATCCAGCAGATGCTCTTCGAAGCACAGCTTCCGGTACATCCGCTCCACGACTCTTGTCGGCCTCTTCCCTGCGGTCTACTACTCGGGGCAGGATGACATGGTATGAAATGAACGAAAGGCGTTGCGCTTCGACCTACTCGGCGCACGTGGCTTCTTCCTGTTAGTAAAAACCAGTAGATAAAGAAAATAAAAATTGAAAAATTCCCTCCGCTTGTTGTTCGCCTTGTCAGAGTTATTTTCAACTGAGTGCTTCTTCTTGGGGTTGGTGAAGTAGAAGGTTCAGATGGGTGGGGGGAGTGTTGCTTAGCAAGCCAGCAACCTCACTGAACGCACAACCAGAGACGTAAGCACTTTGAGCTTGTCCATGACCGGTTCAGCCTTCGAGAGAAAAACCACCAGGCTTATTGCTAGCACCATCAGGACCGCCGCCGCGATCAGACTTAAAAGGGAGCGTCCTGGCGGCCAGTGTAGTAAAAGCTGCGAGTCGGAAGGTATACTGAACGGCTTGTCTCAGGTCAGCAGCATCACTTGAATTGTATCCAAGCACCTCAGCCTTTCGTAGCCAAATTGAACAACAATTCTCCTTGGAGTATGTACTCCCGTCCGGAGATTCATTCCATCTACCAAAGTAGGAATAGGAAATAGATACTCTGCAGTCCACCGCGCCTGACCCATGTTGCTTCCTTGACTCCCCACTCAATGTTGATCAAGCCGAAGCACTCAAAACCGTTGGGACAGACAACTCAAGTTTGAGCCCATCTACGTTGTCAGTGGAAGCAGACGTCCGGACACAGGCGTGAAGTTTCCGAATCCTCTTACGTAGGCAGAAGAAGCAAATGCCCGAACGCAATTGTGAGCGTTAAGGCTGCACACTTGCATCCGAACACATGATCCAACTGCTCGCGTGCATAGGGTGGGGTCAATTCTTTGGCAACTCGCTGAGACAGGCTCTCTTGCGTCGCACACAAGATATGCTTGCTGCCCAACCATGCTGGGGACGTCTTGTGATGCGTTATCAAAGTGGGGCGGTGTAGATAAATATCTTTGGGGGCCATGCACCGCTTGGAGTAAAGCCGAAGGGCTAACAAGGCCCGTCGTCGCCCACGAGCGTTATTTATTTCATTATTCGTGCTCAGACTGAGCACGAGGTACAGACGCATTTAGTCTTCTTTGCCTGGAAAGGGCCGGGCTGCATGTTGGTGTAGCAGTCACGAGTAATGGCTTGAACCCCGCAAACAAGCCTCCCCGCGATTAGCAACACACGCGGTAGGCTGTGTGGACCGATCGGCACGGGCGCAGGGTCCGAGGCCAGGGTATCACGGATGGGGCTGAATGGGCAAAAAATATGGTCGTGATGGTGGTGTGGTACAGCAGGGGGGAAATGCTGGGGCACGTCAAAATGTACAGCCTCCTACGTAGTGGCACAGCGAGTCAAGGAGGGGGCGCTGCATGTGCATCTGAGGTAAGCCGAATGGTGGTGTTTGGCGGTCGGGAGATATGTGGGGCCCAGTGATCCTTGGGAGAGGCGATATGCCGGCTATGGGTCGCCTGATTGACGGTGCAAAACGAGGGCGTGCATTGGAGGCAGCAGATGGTGGATGTTTGTCGCAGATGTTGCGTGAAACTCGGCAGCGGCCAGGCTCGTCGGAGAATGGCGGCTGCTGGATCTGGGGTTACTGACTCGGGGCTGGGCTCCAGTCTTCTGGGCGTATTTCATGCACGGAACCTGGCCAATAGGACGTGCGGGCGCAGAGAGGGTGATATAGCATTGCTGCTATGCGCCGCTATAGGGCAGGACAGCAGAGCAGGCGGCGGGGCCGTGGACGGAGGTTTCGGGTGCGGAGCAGTGCTGCTGGTAGCGACGCTTCGTGAGGCAGACGGCGCGCAGGCGTTGGCGGCCCCGGGCCCCGCGGCTCTCGAAGCAGTTGACAAGAATAAGTAGGAGGCGGATAGGGTGAATAGGGGGGCAATTACCGCGCGCGAGGGATCTGCTAGCCCTATGGGGGCGATGACGCCATGTGATTCGCTGAGCGACGAGAGGTGGCCGTGTCTGCACTGTGGCACCCACGAGAAAAGACAGAGTCGCGACTGGGGCTGCCGGGGCGCAGCCAGGCGGCGGGGCGGAGGCGCGCGAGCGGCGCGCGGATTGGAGGGCTGGGGTTAGGGCCCAAAAATAGGCAGTCTAGCACAGCTCCAGCACCCTCTTCGCTCAGCGTTTGACGCCGTTTCAGCGCCGGCAGGGCGAGCCCAAGCAGAATTCGATGCAGGCTCTCGCGCGCTCTTCCGCCCGCCGGCGGCCCAGCGCAGAGGCGATCATTCGTGTCCAAGCCACTCCGCGACACCTCAGCACCGCACGCCCAGCCTGCGCCAAGCAGCCCAATCACCGCCCCGGCGCATCCCTGGGATATGAGAGCTGCACCACCCAAGTCTTGAAGCTCTCTCGCTCCCTCTCTCCGCCCGGCCCCTAACCCAGGACTCCCAAGGCGCCACCATGGACTCCTGGAACCAGCAGAAGCTGCCCTTCAGCAAGAAGCGCCTGTCCAAGACCGTCATCGTCTCGTGAGCTGCTCTCCCCGCCGACCCGCTACGCCGCCGCTGACCCTGCAGATACGTCTTTGACTATGTCATTATCGTGTACGTCACGCCTTGCTGGCCCCGTCCGCAGCGCCACAGTTTGCCCTATCCGCGTCCCCGCTGACATGCCGCCAGAGTCCTCATCATCGCCTTCTACGCCCTCGATTCCGTCGAGCCGCACCACCAAGAATTTTCGCTCCGCAACTACACGCTGCAGTACAAGTATGCTGTCCACGAGCGCGTTCCCGTCTTCGACTTGTGCATCATCGCCGTCCTGGCTCCCGCCTTGATCATCGCCTTCTATACCCTGGTCATCGATGGCCTGTTCTCGACCAGCAAGGGCCAGGCGGGCTCTGCGGGTAGGCGGAAGCTTCTGGGCAAATACCGCATGAAGGACAGGCTCTGGGAGCTGAACTGCGGCGTTCTGGGCTTGATGCTTTCTGTCGGCGCCGCCTTCACCATCACCGGTACGCCATGGAATGGAAAACGCATTTTCGCGCGAGCTAATTGGAGACAGGATCGTTGAAGAATGCTGTTGGCAAACCGAGACCTGATTTGATCGACCGCTGCCAGCCCAGCACGCTGCAGGATCCCCAGCCTTTCGGCCTGTCGAACCACAGTATCTGCACCCAGGAAAACAATGCCATTCTGAAAGATGGCTTCCGCAGCTTCCCCTCTGGCCACAGCAGCAGTAAGCCGGCCCTTCACACTTTTCTCGAAGCTGTACTAACCGAGCCACAGCTGCCTTTGGAGGGCTGTATTACCTATCTATTTACCTCGCTGGGAAGCTCCACGTGCTCGATTCTAAAGGAGAAGTCTGGAAGAGTTTCATAGTCATGGTCCCTACGCTTGGCGCCGCCTTGGTTGCAGCCTCTCGAATCATGGACGCCCGCCACCACCCGTTCGACGTTCTCTCGGGCAGCCTTCTCGGCATTCTCACCGCCTGGGGATCCTACCGCCAGTACTTCCCTCCTGTGAGCGAGACGTGGCGCAAGGGCCGCGCGTTCCCGATCCGCAGTTGGGGCAAGGAACCGGAGATTCCGGCTGAGGCGTATCCGATCAACCACGAAGGAAGGGAGCCGCTGCGGGACGCGGCCTCGCTGAAGACGATAGACGAAGAGCAGCCAATGAGGGGCGCTGATACAGGTGCGACCGACATCGATGCGAACGACCCCGCCGCCAACGTGTTCAGGCAGCAGATCTCGAACTCCCAACGCCATCGCCAGCAGCTCGCAGCCCAAGCTTACGGAGACGCGCGACCGACCCCATCTTCAGTCTACACGGCCGACCTGAACCGCACCCCGACAGCGACCACCTACAGCTCCCAGCTGCCCTCCTCGAACCCGTACGCCCAGACGTACGGCGCCCGGCGCCGACGTGGTGATAACTACGAGGAGTCGTCCTCGGAAGACGAGCCCGACGAGTTTGAGCTCCAGCGCACCTACACCTTGTCCAACCCGCAACGCGGCCAGACAGCCGCGCCGGTTGCATACAACCCGGTCAACGATACGTTTGGGGACACTGCGTACCACGCGCAGACCAGCCCCTTCGTCGCTCCGCACGAGGAGGCGGATCTGGGAGCCGGAATGGCGAGGACCTCGCCGCCGCAGGTGCCGCCGCATGCCGCACCCTACGGCTCTGGCAGGGGCGCCGACTACTAGAAGAGGTTCAAGAAAGCCCGGAGCCTGGAAGACCACCAATATCGGTCTTGAAGACGGGTGTTGGGGCATCTCACAAGGATTTCCCTTTAAAATCTCTTCTCTTTTCCTGATTGAACTGTGTGGATTTTGGGTACAGACTGCGGTGTCCATTTGGGAAAAAAAGAGCGTTTGGCTTCTGCTATATCCCCCCACCCTTTGTTGTTAAGCGGAGCTCTCACGTAAACGTCATACACGAACACACACACACATTTCCAGGTGTTTGAGGTGTCTTGTCTTTTTGGACCACTTCTTCCATCTTTTTCTCTTTTTTTTCCCCCCCGTCATCTCTCTGTGTAGGGGTATCTTTTGGGTCTTTTCTTCCTGTCCGACGGGACATACATCTTCAATTTTTTGAGTTGTATAAGTAGACGGGACCCCACCGGCCGGTGGGAGATTTTTGGCATTTTTTTGTTTTTGGGTTTCTTGGCATTCTTCTTTATGATGATGAATGAGAGATATTTTTTGCAACTTGATATCGAGGACCGGTCTTTGAAGAGTGATGATTCTTGATCGGTGAACTGAACACTTGACATTACGTGCTGGGTCACTGTACTGGAACGATAGAGCACGATAAGGGATTACAGAGTGCTACTAAGAATAAAATAGCCGCAAGGTCTTATCAAACAGCGGTTATGGCGGTACCTACTACCTGGAGTTGCCGCCACAGCGCGTGACAGAAGAAATTGGCCCTCCCACAAACCTTGCGCTATATTCATGTGTAGTCGAATCCAAGATCTGGACGTATTTGTAACGTTTTCAAAAGTCGCATCCTCGTCCGGACACTGGATTCGACTACCCACGCGGGAAGAGTGGCAACGTCGTCGACGGGGCTCAGAGGGCGGGGCCAATTTCTTTCGTCACCCGCTGTGCCGCGGTAAAATGTTCTCAACGCCTGTCGACAATATTGGACCTGCTGAATAACTTCAAAGCGTTGTGAGAGGGGTCAGTCGTTGCGTTATACTCTGAAGTCCGTGACATCAGGCAATAACGCATGTTTAAGCGGTGTACTTGCATTGCACCCTCCCATACTATCTACCACTGTGCAATGCCGTTGTTCTTTTCACCTTTCGAGATCATTGGCTAGAGATTCACGAAAGGTACTTGGATCACCTAAAGACACTGACTAGATCTATGCCTGGGAGAAAGCAGTTCCTTAAGACAGACCACCACCATTATACTGCACTCCGCTACGATGGCGGAATCCGAGGTGAACATGGCGCTTACGGCACTCATAGTGGCCACCATTGCCCTTTTGATTGCTACGGGCCAGCCTTTACAGCAGACGTTTGGTACCGCTGATGGTTATTCGGCGGTGTCAGTCATGTGTAATTGGTCCCTATGCGACCAAAACTCGCCTTCGATGGAGATGGAATGATTTTCGATTTGAGAAGAGGTACACAGCCCCACTGATGACCCTTGATTACATGGCCAACTGGCGCTATGAACGGACGGAGTCCTTGCAAAAAGCATCCGAAGTTGTTGGAGCCGAGGAACACATGTTCAGGACCCCGAATCTCGACACACACGATCGGGTGAGCTGGCTGAGGCTTCTGGGAGACCTCCAGGATATTGGGAGCCGATGGACCGCGAATGACTGGCGTGCGAAGTACGATGGGCCCGCTACTCGGAGTCAGGAGAGGTCCTGGGATTTCGTGCCTCCGGACATTGTCAAACCTCTTGCCTCGAGCACTGTTGGAGCAATAACTGTGTTAGCCCACAGGCTTGGGTTGCGCTGGGTTGATTTCCGACCAAACAAGGGAATAGTGCGTGCAGAGGGGCAGGGAAAGAACTTGACGTCTACAATGGTGAGAGGCGTTGGTATGGTTTTCCAATACACCAGCATTATTGCAAGTATTGGATCGAAGCAAAAGATATATTCCCATGTGGGTTGGGAAATGGACTTACGAAGGAATTCGGCACTTTGTATCTGCGCACCAGCTGAGGGCATTTCGTAGAGATCAGCGGAAGTTGTTTCAGGGTTACGATCTCATGAGGATGGCCGAGGTTGATCTGCGATTGATGATGACATAGCCGAGAATTCCAGAAAGAGACTGGCGAAGGTGAACAGGAGGCCTAGACCCGGGGGAAGGGGCCTGGATACATGAGAAGGGTTGATCGTTTGGCGTTTGAGCTCGAAACAAGACTCTACCGGTTTTGGATGAGAGTCGCGTGGCAATTCAGAGAGGTGTGTGAGATATTTATGCAAAGCATGTTGAGCTTGATTCACATGGGTAGATGAAGCAAGTCCTGTGTGGCGTGACAGGAACGGGACAGGATACTTTGCGATACTCTTGTACGAAATAGATTCGTGAGAGAGGACGTGCAACCTACGTGATCGCACATCCTGTTTGTGAACAAAACCTCATCTGCCTCAGCTTGCTGCAATGTTGAGCGAACCGACCTCGTAGCGCTGCGATAACGCACTGCTCTTGCTCGTCTTGACTAGACTCTTTCCGGAGCAACTGTTGTATGCATGGCAAACAGGGCGCGGCTTGGTTGCGCTGATTGGATGTCAGATAAAGTGGATGTAATGAACACGGCCCAATCCAAGGGCTGATAATATTCCGAGCATATGCAACTCTCCGCAAGAACACCAGGTCAAGTGTCTTGGGGTTCGTCGCATGCTCGGATCGGCGATGACTGCCGGTATCGAGCTTCGGGAACAGCTCCGTGTCTCAGCAACGAGGGAATTGGGAATTAAGACGGCGAACCTATGGCCGTAACGAGACGAAGGGTAAGACAAAGCTTACGCTCCACACGAATCGTATGTTTTTGCGGCGGGCGGGAAGCTGACGCGATAAGTAACCGTCGCTGGTAGCTCCATTTCGTCCAGGTGCGGGGGAAGCGCCAACCTCTCCAATTCCGCTGAGATCTGAGCGCGACCCTCTCTCCGTTCGCAGTCGAAACGCACCCGGCAACGAGGCACGGCGGGGGGTCGAGATTGAGAGACAAGACACACGCAACACTTGACGTAATCGGACGGAGCGGAGAAGGCAGAGGGAGCAGGATCAACAAGGAAGGGAAAAGCTGAGCTGAGGAGCTTGGGCCGCAGCCGCCCGCACCGCACCGCTCCTCGCTCCTCGCGACATCTGCCCCCTCCTCGCGCCACCACTCTCCTCTTTTCCCACTCCATTGTTTTCCTTCCCAATTTTCGCCCTGCACCTCTCCCCCATCAATTCATCCTACAAACACACGCGATCCTCGCACTTCTTCCGCAATGCCTCCCAAAAAGCGCGCCGCCGCCACGGCGGCCGCAGCTAGCAACGCCGCTGCTCCCGCAAACACGACGCGAACGCGCGCAACCCGCGCCGGCGCCGCAACCAATGACGACCAGGAGCAATCCGCACCCGCGCCCGCGCCAGCGCCCGCCGCCACAAACAAGCGCGGCGCGAAGAAGCAGCAGAAGAAAGACGACGACGATGCTGCTGCCGTCGCCGACGAGCAGACCGCGCCCGCACCCACCACCAAGCGCGGCGCCAAGAAGCAGAAGAAAGATGAAGATGCCGCCGCTGAAGAGGCGCGTGTTACCGTCGCTGCCGAGGCGCCGAAGGCCAAGGGCCGCGGCCGCGGTCGTGCGCCCAAGCAGCATGCCAAAGGCGACGCCGGCGCCGAGGAAGACGTCGCGTCGAGCGCGCAGCTGAATGAGGAGCTGAAGGATGCTGCTGAAGACGCGGTGGCCCAGCAAGATGAGGAGCCGGTTGCGCCGGCGGCGAAGAAGAGGGGAAGGCCGGCGAAGAAGGGTGCTGCCGCCGCCGCCCCCGTTCCTGACGTCGCTGAACCGGAACCGGAAGTGGTGCAGGAGAAGGAGGAGGAGAAGGAGGCGCCGAAGAAGCGGGGTAGGGGTAAGGCTGCTGCGAAGAAGGATGTGGAGGAGCCGGCTGCTGAGGATGGTGCTGCTGCCACCACTGCGGACGAGGCGCCGAAGAAGCGTGGAAGGGGTGCGCCGAAGAAGGTTGCGGATAAGGAAAAGGAGGTTGAGGAACAGCCTGCGGTACCGGCGCCTGCTAAGAGGGGAAGGAAGGCGGCAGCACCCGTTGAAGAGCCTGCTGCTGTTGCTGAGCCGGTCAAGAAGGGAAGAGGGAAGGCGGCTGCGGCGAAAGAAGCGGAAGCACAACCTGAGGAGAAGGCGGCGGAACCCCCGAAGAAGCGTGGAAGGCCGGCCGCGGCTAAGCCGGCCCAGGAGGAGGAGCCGACTGAGGAGATGCCTATCGAGGAGCCCAAGCAACCGAAG
Organism: Diplodia seriata; assembly: GCF_021436955.1. Lineage (NCBI taxonomy): Eukaryota > Fungi > Ascomycota > Dothideomycetes > Botryosphaeriales > Botryosphaeriaceae > Diplodia > Diplodia seriata. Next base: position 1,346,222 of record NW_027117317.1, on the reverse strand, counting down.
AAGCGCGGCCGACCTGCCGCAAAGGCGCCTGAGGACAAGGCTGAAGAGAAGCCTGTTGAGGAGGAGGCGCCGGAGCCTCCCAAGAAGCGTGGAAGGGCAGCTGCCAAGGAGAAGCAGACTGAAGAGCTCCCACAACAAACTGAAGAGGTCTTGGAGCCGCCGAAGAAGCGAGGACGGGCAGCTGCGAAGGATAAGGGAATCGAGGAAGCTTCTGAGCCGCCGAAGAAACGCGGTCGCCCTGCCAAGAACGTGGAAGAGAAGACAGATACACCGGCCGATGAGGCTCCAAAGAAGCGTGGAAGGTCTGCCAAGGTCCCTGAAGAGGCCGCGACTGAAGAGCCAAGTGAGCCGCCGAAGAAGAGGGGCAGGCCCGCCAAAGAGAAGAGCTTGGAGAAGCCCACCGAAGAGCCCGCTGAGACACCCGCGGAAGCACCCGCCGAGGCACCAAAGAAGCGTGGACGTGGCCCGGCCAAGGCGAAGGCAGAAGAGCCCTCTGAGGTTGTTGAGGCACCGAAAGGCCGCGGCAAAGCTGCAAAGAAGGACGAGTCGGCCCAGGAAGCGCCAGCTGCCAAAAAGTCCAAGGCAAAGGATACGCCGAAGGAGATAGACGCTGCTCCCAAGCCTCGTGGACGTCCGTCGAAGAGCTCCACTCCTGCAGAGCCAAAAGCCGAGGAGCCCAAGAAGGGAACCAAGCGTGGCCAACCAGCGAAGGATCCTGTAGAGCAAACAGAAGAGCCTGCTCCCAAACGCCGTGGTCGTCCTCCGAAGGCAGAGGCGGAGGCAGCACCGGAAGAAGAGGAAGCCAAGCCTGCCAAAAAGACAGCGAAGCCAAAGAAAGGCGAGGCCAAAGCTGATGTAACCGAAGAGTCTGCCAAGAGCAAGAAGCCAGCAAAGGCGGCTGCACCCAAGAAAGCAGCTGGGTCAGAGAAACCCACTGGGACGGCTGGAATCGAGCGGGATCCGGCCAATGGACTTGCCTACTGGCTTTTGAAGGCCGAACCTGAGTCTCGCATCGAAAATGGCAAGGACGTCAAGTTCTCCATCGACGACCTCGCTGCTGCTAGCAAGCCCGAGCCTTGGGACGGGGTTCGCAACCACGTTGCCAAAAACCATATGCTCGCCATGAAGAAAGGTGATCTAGCCTTCTTTTATCACTCGAACTGCAAGACGCCTGGCATCGTTGGCATCATGGAGATCGCCGAGGAAGCTACTCCTGACGAGAGCGCGTTCGACTCCACACATCCGTACTATGACCCGAAGTCGAAAAAGGAGAAGCCCACATGGTACTGTGTGAAGGTTGCTTTCCACCGCAAGTTCGCGTCTCCGGAGACCGTCACTCTCGATAAACTGAAGGCGCTTTCCAAAGGTGGCCAGCCACTGGAAAACATGCAAATGTTCAAGCAGAGCCGCCTCAGCGTGGCCAACGTTCGCCCTGCTGAATGGTACCATATCCTTGGCGTTGCCGGCGAGGTTTCGGATGAGGACCACGCTGTCCCGCAAAAGGCAACCGAGCCCGTTCCTGACACGACTGACGGTGCTGAAGCGCCTATCGACGGAGCTGCCGATGCCCAGAACGACGCAGCGAGCGATGCCAGTGAGCCGGACGAGCCCAAGTCTGACGATGACGAACTCGGACTCACCATTGGCACACCCAAGGGCGCCGCCGCCCTACTTGGAGCAGCCAACGATGACATCCCCGAAGATGAGAGTACCGTCATCACTCGTGAGACCACGACCATTCAGAAGCCGGATGGCCAAACTCTGAAGACAAGCGTTCTTGAGACTGCCACCGTCGTGGAGCCTGTGGCAGATGCGTCTGTAAACGGCGGCCCAGTTGTCCCAGCCGCTCCCGAATCTACAACTCCCATGGCATCTCCCCCGCAAACCATCCATCGCCTGCCGTCCCGCGCGAGCTCGCGTGGTGGCTCCCTCCAGCCACACTCATCCAAGAGCCAGCGTCACGGCTCGCGCGCTCCTTCGGTCCGCAGCCCGTCCGCCCAGCCTGCGGCCGAGACGATTTCCGAAGTCATTGGCGATGCGTCTAGCGGCGCCGTCATCGAGACCACCACCACCGCGGTTGAGGAGAACGGCAACACTGTCACTGAGAAGATCGTCGACACGATCACCGCCCCGGCCATCCCCGATGGACCCCCGGCTGCCGAAAACACCGGTCCCGCGCCGGCGGTGCAGCCGCTCGTTCTCGAGCCTCCGGTCGTTCAGCCCGCGGACGCTGCGTTGGCAGAGGCGGTGGCGCCGGTCGTAGAGGTCCCTATGGATCCGTCTGCGCAGCCTGTGGTGCCCGTTGCGAATATGAGCGTGCCGATGGTTCCGTTGGAGGCTCCGGCTCCTATGGCGCCGATGTTTGGTGGCGATGGGGGTGAGAATGAGCACCATTAGGACTTGGAAAGCCGACAGATGGCTGCGTGGATGGTGACGAGTTTTATCTTTTTTTCGTGAATCGTCACGATGAGAGCGGGACTCTGTGCAGGGAGTGAGATCTGCTGATGGAATTGGCTACTGTAATGGTGGCTGGATGGTTTATCTTTTTTTTCTTCTTTTTGCTATGGAATCAGGAAGGGTTATGGGATAAAGAAATGCGTGAAAAGGCTTATGACTGTAGGGCGTATAGGGATTCTTCATAGGTACACGGTCAATGGATGATTACTGCGGAACTGCATGGATTTGCTATATTGGTTCGATTTTGGACGCGACTCGGCTTGCTGATCGACCCTGGATGCATATGGTTAGCTGGACCCCTGGGTGCACTACAGAATTCGTAGCTTTACGAGGCATCATTTCCTAGCAATGTCGCGTAGAGTCGGCAGACCCTGAAAGAGGTGACGCCGAGACTACCCGGCGATCCGGGGTCCGTTGCATCATAGCGTTGGGGTTCGGCGGAGCTCTGACCCTCAAAATATTCCGAACAGCTTTCCACAACTCGAGCCCCCCATCGTCCGCGCGGCTTCCCTCATCACCGCCTCCCCTTCCTCCCTTGTCCGTCACATCCATCTCTTCCAGCGCCATTCCCATCGGCCCATCCTCCACGAACAAACCTCACCCCCAGCCATGGACGCCGCCCTCGATACGGTGCGCACCGCGCTCCAACCCGTCACCCACAACCTGCCGGGCCCGATCCACGACCTGGGCCTCTCGCTGCTGGGGCCGAAATGCTACCAGAAGCTGATCCGCGACATCGACCCGGTCGCGCACCCGGAGTGCCTCAAGCTCGCCATCAGCAAGGGGCTGGGCATCGGCATCATCGGGGCGTCGTCGATCGTCAAGGTGCCGCAGCTGGTGAAGCTGGTGCGGTCGCAGAGCGCCGAGGGCGTGTCGTTCCTGGCGTACGCGCTCGAGACGGCGGCGTACCTGATCGGGCTGGCGTACAACGCGCGCTCGGGTTTTCCCTTCTCGACGTACGGCGAGACGGCCCTGATCGCGGTGCAGAACGTCGCGATTGCGGCGCTGGTCCTGCACTTCAAGGGTAGGGATGCTGGTGCTGCCGCTTGGGTGGCGGGTTTGGCGGCTGCTGGCTATGCCTTGTTTGATAAGGGTATTGTGGATGCGAAGACGCTGGCGACGCTGCAGGCGGCCGGCGGCGTGTTGAGCATTGCGAGTAAGGCGCCGCAGATTGTCGAGGTGTATCGGCAGGGTGGGACGGGGCAGTTGAGCGCGTTCGCGGTGAGTTTTTTTTTTTCCCCTCCTCATTCCCCATGTTGCTGTTTGCGTGGCTGTCGTGAAAAGACGGGGATGCTGATGCGTTTTTCTGGCGTGAACAGGTCTTCAACTACCTCCTCGGCTCGCTCTCGCGCATCTTCACCACCATGCAGGAGGTCGGCGACCAGCTCATCCTGTTCGGCTTCGTCGCGGGCTTCCTGCTCAACGCCGTCCTCGCCATCCAGATGATCTACTACTGGAACGCACCCGCGAGTCGCGGTGGAAAGAGCAAGAGCAAGGGCAAGGGCAAGAAGAAGGCGACGGAGAAGCCGGTTCAGGCCAAGGAGAAGGACAGTGGGAAGCCGCTCGCTACGTCGACATCGGCGAGCAAGGCGAAGAGCCCGAGCACTCGCCGTAGGGGTTAGTGGCATCACACCGTAGCGAGTTTGGTGTAGAGATGTTGAAATCAAAGCGTTCTTGGGTGGTGTGGACTTGTTTATCTGTTTGCTTGGTATTCGTGCGTGATTGTATGTCACTGAGCCTCTGCAGTAGGTACTCGTGCGGTTTCTAGCTCGCCATTGCTGGACCGCCAACACTGATCATCTTGGTAGCAACGTGACGCTTGAATCTACACGCAGCACGGCCCCGTGGCACCGGCTTGGAGCTGCTGTCACCTACGTCATGGCCATTCGAGAAAATTTATAAGCAGTTTACTTCAATCCGCCACCCCACCTACCTACTCCGACGTCGCCGACGATGACGATGGAATGAAAGCGTCCGATCAGGCCATTGTTGCGCTCTCAGCCCGATTGTATTGCATCACCTATCCGCTACGCTCACACCCTTCCACTGCACTCACCCATCCGCTACCGCCCTGGATTCACGTTTGATTATCCCAACAACCAATTTGTTGCTGCCGGAGAATCTAAAGGAGTGTGCCTCGCAGCTTTTAGCTACACTGGTCGCCAGGACTCCAAGCACCCGCAGCAGTGGGTAATGCTGAGAATTGTTGTTCAATTTGGCTACGAAAGGCTGAGGTGCTTTGATACAATTCAAGTGGTGCTGCTGACTTGAGACAAGCCGTTCAGTATACCTTCCAACTCGCAGATGACGAACTTGTAGAAAGCTGCCTGCAAGGAAACACTGTTCAAGTCGCAGTCATTGACGGAAAAGTCACACGTAAGACAGCGAGACACCACCCTCCCGTAGCGAGGTCCGAGCATTCTTCCAGCAACGGTATTGGAGTTCAGTCTGTGTGCCTCGAGGAACTCCGCGACTTCTGGATCGTTCACGTTGCCTGCCGCTGAGGTGGGTACAAGTAGACTACCGAGCGCTAGCTCAAGCATGATGATTCCAAGTGCGTAAATCTGATAGTTTTTGACGCAGTTGAATATTTGTTTCCCTGCTGGAGGCGATCCTGAGCTTGACGCATTTTGTTGGTGGGATGCGGTGACGTGAGGGATTGCTCTTTGATCGATGTCCGGTGATTGAGTGGTGACGAAGCGGATGTCGTCGCTTGTCCACCGCTCCTTCTCTTTCAACCAGGGAGAGTCGTAGAGCCGGAGTAGTGAGAGTGCCAAGACGTAGGCTATCTTTACTCGCTCGTACGGGTACGTAATCAGCTCGGTGAGATGGTTGCCTGTGCAGTTCTGGGACAAGACATGAGCCAGAGAGCAGGATATGTCCTCGAAATGGCTTGTGCAACCGGAAACGTGGACTCCAAAAGGGGTTGAGCTGTGAGATACATGGCTTGAAAAGTGCTCGTGGCATTCGTACACTTCGTGTACCGACCAGCCAAGCGATTGTAGGCTCTGGCATACGTTTTTGATGCATTGGCGCGCCTCAAAATCTGTAGTGCTCGCTTTGCCTTTGGCTATCTGCTTAGTTGAGCCACCTTGAGTGACGATGGTCCCGGCAACAGCGGATTTGGCGCTGCCATTCTCCGTGTTTGCTTGCTGTTGGCTTGGCCCCTCGGGGGAAGCATACCAGCATTTGGACAGCGGTCCGCCGTGGAAGATGACACCACAATCTCTGGGGGTCTGCCTCAAGATTCCCGCTGAACCTTCATTGAGTGTGCACCGCAGCGCCAACTCAACATCGTGGGCTGGGCATCCGCAGTCCGCCCAGACAGCGGAAAGCGCCCGGTATATTTTGGTGTAGCTGTCCCGGATGACCTTTGTATCCTCAATCGGCGGCTTAGGGAGGGCAAGTGCAGGTCGCGCATATTTGCGCCGCTTCTTTGCTTGGTAGACAAACTTTCCGAGATAGCGATTCGCGTCTGCAGAATCCTGCAGGAGCTCCTCAACCTTGCTTTTCTTTGAGAAAGCCCATCTTGTTTTTGAGACCTGGACGGCGCAGGTTTGGGAGAAGCGGTGATATGGCGAAGATGTTGAGGGTGACGTAACGGAAGTAGTGGCCTGTGGGAAAGAAGCTTATAAGTCCGATTGCGGCAACCGCGGGGTAGGGTAGCGCCTACCGGTTCCTCAAGCCCGATCGTCCGCAACGTCAACAACACTTCATCCAGTGTTCCCCGAATCACCTTCACATTCCTCCTGACAGCTTCGCACAAGTTCAAGTCGCCGTCCAGCACCATCCCGAGGCTATTCTGGATGTCTTTGTCTGACCAGGATGCGTGCTCCGGGTCATCGAGCATGGCGCTTACAACGTTGCCATCTATGGAGTAGGAGAGTAGGGTTCGGATCGACGCTTGAAAGAGATCCGCTTCATTGGCATACTTGAGGCGGAGCCTGACACCCTGGATGCGATAGCGACGGAAGTCCGCGAAGAAGGCCCCCAGCTCGGTGTACGACTTCAACGCGATCGGAATAACACCCAGAACAAGTCCAGCAACCTCGAATCCAGACATGGCAGCGGGCTTGTGGGACTGCTGTGATACGAATGTTGCAAGTGTCAGCCTCGTTGAATTGAGGCCGAGGGTTCACCACTCGCTTACTTATCAAGACTGGGGCCTATGGCTTCGAAGCGGGGTCAGGCTGAGATTTCTGCCATGCATAAGCTCCGTAGCCTCACGCTTCCGTCAAACACCACCTTTCCCTCAGCGCCGGCGGAGTGATCAAGACCGCAGCTAGCATTCATCAGCAATGGATGATGGCTCAGACGCGAAGCCGGCAGTCGCTGGTCTCTCCAAGGCGATTCAGCACGCTTTGGAAACGTTCGAGCCGATTCTCCGGGATGCAGACTTGCAACATACGTACCATCGAAATGCTCAGCGCTACGTTCTTTGGACAGTGGATCACAGAGCTGTTGAAGGTTCTTTGGATATACTGCTAAAGGGCGAGCCTGAAATGCAGCATGCCATTGCTTCGCTCCTCATCAGTCTTGGCCAGTTCATCTTGAATATCTGTATTAACCCCCCTCTCCTCCCGTCAGTTTCCATTTACTGATTGTACACAAGTCTCCCCCGCAAGGACAGTGGACGAGAACCGGCCTGAACCGAGTTCTGTTGAGCTTCCAGATGACCCAGAACGGCCAGAGTTGAAGCAGCTGTCTCTACGCCGATCTCAACAGCGATGGCTGTACAATATGGAGCGGGGCAAAGTAATGGCTTTGGAATGGGTTGCATGGTATCTTGCCAAAGCCCTGCGGAGCTGGCCTGATTGTCAGGATTTGGTGATTGATGCAGAGGTGCTGGAAGAAAATTACGGTCCTACATCCCGACCCGTATCTTCCCCACCACAGAAGGGAAAGATACCACTGATTCTGCCGGATGAAGAATTTGAAGAGGATCTAATGGGCGTCGAAGTCACCATCGATCAGTTGTACGATCTTGTTCCTTCCCTTCAGTGGATCAGATCCCCGAGTCCCGCCAGTGACCTGGCAAGTCAACAGTCGATCAACATCTACACTGGAACGGCAGAGCTTCACGATCAGATTTGCTGTACTTTTCCGGAACTTTCGACTCAGCTTGCCCATGTCTTGAGTAAAGCATACCGTCGCGATCGGTCGATACTTCAACGCGAGGAAGAGCAAGAAAATGAGGATGCCATCACCGACGATTATGTCGAGCTACCTCCAGGTTTCCCAGAATATCCCGGTGCAAATCATGAAAATGGCACGGAAGTGATTTGTGCAGTGTGCCATCGGCACGTCACCATAGCAACGAGATCACAATGGAGGTATGTAAAATATCCGCAAGTTCTAGAAAAGAGCGAGCTAACAAAGTGGCAGGCGGCACATTCTCCAAGACCTCCGGCCTTATGTTTGCATACATCCGGATTGTAATGTGAGACCGCCAACATTCGCAAGCTTTTCCTGCTTCCAGCGCCACACAATCGGCCACTACACTATCCAAAAATGGTATTGCAGATTGGGGTGCGAGATCAGGTTCGACGCTGAGGCTCAGCTGGCTGATCATCTCCACACTACGCATGAAATTGTGGAAAGCCAAAGTTGCGTCGATATTGCTAACCTCTGGCAAGAGAGTGAGTTTGTAGAGAATAATGAAGACGCTTGCCCATTTTGTTGTGCAAGCGTCTCTGAGGATCATGAAGAGTACATCCAACATATTGGACAACATATGGTTGAGATCTCTCTTTGGTCAAGCGAATCGACAATCGAGGACGTTGAAGCACCAGCACGGATGGTATCCAGAAGTTCGGGCCAGCAGGACGCGATTCCCAAGTCTCCAACTTCTGACACAAAGTCACTCCTCGACGATCTGAGCTTGAATTTGTTCCATGCGGTCAAACGAGACTTTCAACCAGAGTCGGCTAGTAGGAACGATATACCGCCAATCCGACACGATGTAGCTCGGATACGAAAAAGGCAAGGCGTTTCTGTTGGCCTGCCGAGTATCTCGACACAACCACGAACCGTAGCAGAAATAAAGCCCATGTCATGGGAGGAATACGTCCAGAACAAGGGTGCACCGACTCCTCCAGTGCACTACGCCATTGAGTTGCTGATGGAGGACCCTGTCATTCGCGATGTCCGTGATCACTCAATGCCGCCACGACCGAAGAAGGGTCGAATACAGTCAAAGAGAGACAAGCGGGGAAAAGGAGCCTCAAAACCTAAGGATACCTCCCCTTCAGGAGAGCCTGAGATGAAACAGCTACCGGAGAGGATTCGCATTCACTCCTCATACCTCAACCAACTATTGGCGAGCGTCTCTGGTGGGCAGCTCAGTCAGCCGCCGGACGCCCCCCTCGTGATGCGCAGGCCTTTCAAATTCCTCCTTTACGAGGAAGAAACACTCAGGCAACATGTATCTGAGCTGGAAGAGACTGTCAGTGAGCCTGGTGATCAGGCCGAAGCTGGAGAAACTTCCTCGGCAGACGAACTCACTTTGTCCTGTCTTCTACTGGAATTTTTGGACTTGTACGTGAAGCCAACTCAGCAACAAGTCATTCAGAAACAATCAGTCTACTTTCATGAGCTTTGGTTCCTCTACCAGCCTGGCCAACTTCTCTACAGTCGGGCCAAAAATTATCCGCAAAGAGTCTGGAAGGTTGTCCAGGTCACCGGTGGCAACAGGTTCCTTCGGAGATACGAGCCGGATGACGACGCAATTGAATACAAACATTCCAAGACGGATACTTTTGGTCCTTTGTCTCTGGACTGCTTTTTTCTCGCTTTTGATGGAGTTGGCTTCCAGCCAGCGTACCGCAGACTTGAAATTTCTCACTTCCACGGCTTTCGCGACATGAGTGATCTTCAAGTAATTCCCCTGGAAGTCGCGGAACTACGGGAACTCATCAACAAAGAAGACCTTCTCCTCCCCAGAGAATGGTACCTAGAGTGTCTTGACGGCTCTTATATGTTCTATCGCGGCTGGACCGTTGACAAAGACTCCCTTGGAACTCAACTTGTATCTGCCGAATCACATCCCATTCTGCCGGAGAGCATAGAGAGCGAGGTGATGATTGACCTCCGAAGGGCTTTCAGGCTTAACCCCCAATGGATTCCAGAACTCGCCATTCTGCCTGAGCATCAGGCGAATACACGAGAGTTTGAAGGACACTACACATGGAAGCCAGAACCTATCGCAGAAGACATTCACTGGGATATTCTACGAAAAGAAGACGTTGTTGAGATGATGAACCACCAAGGAAAGGACGACGCATGGGCACGCTGCGAAATCAGTGGAGAAGATTTGTTCCTGCTTCCCGCAAGAGCACCGGCATTCGTGTTTAGTTCTCGAAGCTGGAGTATTTGGCCCCTACCCTGCCGCTCATATGCACTACTTACAGTTGAATAGGCTACCTGCATCTAAACTTCGATGAGAAAGGATCCGGCCTACGGAATGAGCTGACGAAAGTGAAACCCAACTCACGCCCGTGGGACGAATTAGCATTGCCATATGGCCACAAAGTCATGATCCAAGCTCTTGTTCACTCATACTTCGACATTGACGAGGGTATGAATCTTCTGAGAGCTCGAGACAAAGGTATGATTTTACTCTCAAAAACCGATAATTGAATCGGCTTCTTACACGACACTCAGGTCAAGGGTTCGATATCCTCCTTCACGGCATTCCGGGCGTGGGAAAGACCTCTACAGCTGAATTTGTCGCATGTCATTTGGGGAAACCGCTTCTATCGATAACTCCAGGTAGTCCCCAACATCAGATTAGCGCGGGCTGAGTAGCTGACGTTGGATAACCACAGGTGACCTGGGCCTGGACCCTGTCCAGGCAGAGGCTAACATGCTGAGGTATTTCGATCTGGCCCAGGCGTGGGACTGCATCCTTCTACTCGACGAAGCGGATGTCTTCCTAGCATCAAGGAGAGCTGGCGACCTCCAAGGAAACGCACTTGTGTCAGGTATGTAGGGGTCACAGCGAGTACTATTATTGCATCTGACCGAGCTCCATAGTCTTCTTGAGATTACTCGAATACTACAGAGGAGTCCTATTCATGACAACAAATAGAGTGGGTTCTATCGACGAAGCTTTCAAGTCGCGGATCCAAATGTCCCTTTACTATCCTCCTCTTACTTCCGACCAAACAATGCGAATCTGGAAAATCCAGATACGAAACGCACAAGAAAATCACAGAGGCATGATCGAAGATGAAGAAGGTCTCATGAACGCTGCGCACCAAATCTGGAAGGACCAAGGTTCCAGTAAGCGGTGGAATGGCCGAGAAATTCACAACGCCTTCGCTGCTGCAATTTCGTTGGCCCGATTCAACAAGAAGCCATTGGTGCCTGAACATCTGACAACAGTCGCGGATGCCTCGGCCGTTTTTGATGAATATCTGTGGAAAGTGCATTCATCGTCAGATTCACAGATTATGCGCAGGCAGATGATACGGGCGGACGATTTCGAGCCTCGCCGCTTAGCATCGATGCCAGAGGAGTACAGCAGACTCTATGATCCTCACATGATGCCAGGTGCGTCAAGTCTCCCGCGGATGAGCGCGCAGCGAGCACAAGCGGGCGATCCCGATGCCAGCAGCTCTCCATTGACTGGGGATGACACGTACAACAACCAATATCCTCACGAACATCGCGAGCTGCCAGTTGCAACAAGTTCACAACGGATTCACGCGCAACGAGCACGGATGGAAGACTTCAATCCTGGCGGTTATCCCCCGATACGAAATGATTCGCACTACAGCCAATATCGTCACGAACAAGCCTCAGGCCAGCACCAGCCTTTCTTTTCTAGGCCTCCTTCAGGTCAATTCCATCCATCTCAGTCAATGATTACTTCAGGCCAATACCAGCCATCTTATCCCACGGCTACTCCAGGACATCCAATATCCGCTGCTCTGGGTCCGTCATATTACCCACAGCAACCTTACCAAAATACGCACTGGACGCCGCAGCAACACCCAGTGCACACTGCGCAACCGGCTCCAATGCAGTACGGATGGAGTACGGCAGGGCCCCGGATGCCGCCGTCGCCACAGTCCCAGCCACCTACGACAGTGACGTCTTCTATGTCTGCTCAGAATACATATCCTTACCAGTAACCACGGTGACGAAACAAACTCAGGCTACGTGGTCGTCTCATACCGTCTCGGTCGATGGCCCACGACGGCCGGAGCCTAGAACTCGTCCATAGTGTGTCTGCTGTGCTTTCACCGGGGTTTCAGCTTCGACGAATGATACTTCCATCACGGCAGGAATCGAAGCAACCGGGCATGGTACGGTAATGCTTGAACAGTTAGTTGAGTATGAAGCGAGAAGCCAGATTGCAGGGTTCTGCTCGCCATGTCGGAGGAATTGGGATGTTCGATTTATGGTTATTCCAGGGAACACCTTTCGTCTTCTCGTTTGTCTTTGGTCTATTGGAGGATGAATGAGTTTCACGAAGTGCCAGGATTTCAATAAGTTTCGATATAGCACGCCGTTTTCAGAGTTGCCTCTCAAGGCACGGTCGTGCCAATTTCCAAATGGAAACATCTTTCGCTTCCTTCGCAGTAGCGAACCTTTTTTTTCCCAGAAGTGTTTGTACGAGTTTGAAGATCGTATCTGCATCCGAACATTGGCTTCGACTGCCTCCTTCCTCGATCGCCTCCTCCGCCACCTTTATTGTTGTAGTCCGTACGTACCACTAGCTCACTCATTTCAGCGGAACTCGTTTCCTTCGCCGCCATGACCTTCGCCGCCGCACGCTCGTTGCCTTAGCCGTTACACACCCAGTGCCTCCGGCGCCGCTTCGCACTACTTCCCTCCCCGATTGCGGCAACCGCGGGGTGACGGGAAGCAGCGACACCGCGCTCGGTGGTCGCGTCGCGTCACGTGTGTCTTAACTGAGAAGCAGCAACGCCAGCGCTCTTGCCCGCCGTCTCAACTGAGAAGCAGCAACACCAGCGCTCTTGCCTGCGCAAATGTTGATGCGCTGCTATATCTTCGCGACCTGCCGCCCATGATGAACGTTTCCTCATCATCCTCCCACACCTCACCCACCTCCTCCACATCATCCGCATCAGCATCCTGGGGCAATCTCTTCGGCCTGGTGCCGATCCCTGTCGCGGTGAACGCCGTCCCCACAAGCTGAAGCACAGGGAGCCCACACCTCACCCACATACTCCATATCATCCGCATCTGAGATTTTTTTACGTGGCGGTCTTGACTGCACTGGACAAAGACCTTTCGATGTCGGCCATGCCGACGGACGAGCTTCTCGACAAGCTCGCCGAGATGGTAAGCCGCCGCTGTCATGTCTGACGTCCGATGATGCTGTACTAACCAATCTTCAGTTGGCACCGACCTTGGAGGAGAAGGAGCGGAACATCACTGATAGGAAGAAGCGTCCCCAGCTGCATCTCTCGGCTCTCGCCCGGTTCGGGCTTACTGCTCGCAGGACTGGTGGCGGCTCTGGCAACAAGGCTGGGGCTTCGGAGGCTGAAGGTGGTCTTCGTGATGGTGGCAGTGGTGACGCTGGTGGTGCTGGTGGTGCTGGGAGTTCGTCTGCTTAAGGATCAGTGGTCTCTTCTTGAAGAGAAGATGATGTGGCGCTGTGTTTGTTGTTGAGATTTCGACCAAGTTGCTCAGGAATGAATGAAACAGTTGCTCAGTAATGAATGAAACAATCGCTTATTCGGGCTATTCCTTCGTGTACCACGTTTTGAAACAACTGTTTATCTCCGCCCCTCTATTCCGGATTTGGGGTAGAATTACGCAGAACACTCGTTTCTCTCGCGTATGGGGTTTTGCGTCAACAAGGGGTTTTGCGTCAAGCCAATGGAGTGTTATTGATCTGACTCCGTTACTTATCGAAACCCCATACGCGACGTTATTCTGCCAGCTGGCCGGCGACGCCAGCGTAGCAGTGAAGTAGCGTGGGCACTGAGATACGAGTTGTGCACAGGAGGTAATGTAATAATGAGCGAGGAGGTTGTATTGTCTTGGAGGTGGCAGGGAGCGAGAAGGTTGTGTTGTCTTGGAGCTGGGCAGTATGGCGAAGGCCGGGCCGGTCGCAATTTTCTGAGATGGCTCTTGTCCTTGAGAGGGACCGAGGGTGGAGATAGTCCTGTGTGTGCTGCTGCAGATGGCAAAGGCTGAGCGGGCTGGTATTTCGATCAACTCCGACTCCGATGAAATTGCTTAAGTAGCTCAATGAACTGTCAGTAATGCAATAAGTTTCGATATCGAACGCCGTTTTCAGAGTTACCTCTCAAGGCAGGATTCCGAGGTATTTACCAAGAGAACTATATTCTTGCTCCCTCTACAGAACAACGGACGCGGCATTTCGACACCGGTGAAGATGCAAATGATATCCTCGGGCCCTGGTGTATTAAATAGACGTCCAGAATGATAATCGTCTCAGCCGTAATCAAGGTACTTCCCCCTGCAAAAGCCCCCCAATAGTTCGATATAGCCTCGCGAAGTTCGAACTTCCCGCGGAGCGACTGCGTGGTTACCGCGGAGATCATTGTTCCTCTGCCAAGATCTATGCGAACAGGCAGATGGTGGTACAAGTAGGTTCTTCTTTCCCCCTTCCCCCGTCTCCTCCGGGCTGTATCCTGCTTCCTTGCTTTTCACTCGAACCGTATCGCAGGCCTGCTGATGTCCTCATAGCTGCATAACGGGGACCTGTGGTGAGCTTTCGGAAGCTCGCGGGGTCGATGAACCGAAGCTGCCAGTAAAGCGTCATCGCCGGCTCCTCGCCCGCCCCGACGATAGCCGCCGCACCATCGAGCACAGTGTTTGGCACTAATGCGGTCCATCTTCAAACAAGTCAGTTTCTTCCACCCCTTCCAACGCAACCGGCAAACCCCATCCACCGACCGACCAAATGGGGAGAAAAAAGAAAAGAGAAACTCACCCGCAGAGCCCCAACTCAAACCCCTCAAACATCCAATCAAAAAAACCCCACTCAAACCCATCCCTCAACACCCCTCCCTCACCCCCTCGCCCCACCCAGCGCAAACCAACTCCCCACCCCACCACCACGCCAATGCTGCCCACCCCTATGCCCGCCCTCATACGCCGCACCACCACCAACACCGTCATGCCCCCCACCAGCCCCCCCTCCACGACCACCGCCTCCCCCCTCCCCCCTCAACACCATCATCGCCCTGTACGACGTGTACAGGATCAGCGCGACGGCGAGGACGGCGATGCTGCCCCACACGGCGACGAGGGCGAAGACGCGGCAGAAGCGGTGAACGGGGCTGTAGCGGTACTGGCGGCGCGCGAGGTGGGCGGACGGGGCGGGTGGCCGCTCCTCGCCGCCGCCGAAGGGCTCGAGTTCGACGTCGATGGCCGCGGCGGTGGAGGTGGAGAAGGCGTTGAAGGCGTTTTGGTGGTGGTGGTAGTAGGGGGGTGGCGAGGGGGATGGGGATGGGGAGGAGGACTGGTGGTTTTGGAAGGGGGAGCGGGAGCGCGGGGAGGAGGAGATGGGGGAGAGGAGGGGGTGGTATTTGGTTGTTGGTGTTGTGGACATTGTTGTTGTTTTTGTTGTTGTTGTTGTTGTTGTTGTTGGGGGTAGGAGTGGTAGAGATGAGAGGAACTGTGTTTTCTTTTTTGTTTGGGTTTTGTCGAGTCGGTGGTGTCGGGGGGATGGTGGTGATGATAAACGATGGAGTTGAGAGAGCGGTGGAGTGGTTAGGGTCAGGCGAAGCTTTTAGTAGCTCGCGCGTGAGGTGGTCAGCCCGAGGCTCTCGTCGACCACTCGGACGAAATGGCGAGCAGTCACGACTCAGCAGAAACATTGGCTCCCAATGGGACGGATGCGGGACGATTGATGCACATACGACGATTGGTAGAGGGCGGGGTGTTGACGCAAATGGCGTTGGTCCGGGCCAGGGACTAGAAAAGCTTCAGCTCGGGAGCGATGGCGTTGGCGCCATGACGCCCCCGCGGTGTCCGCGGGCGGCGTCCGTCGTCTCAAGCGCTTGATACAAATGGCTCGATTGGACGCCTAGCCGCGGGGGCTGCACAGTGATTCGACGACGGGCGCCGAGAAATCGCGCAACAACACGAACTTAATCGCGGAGACCGGTGCGGGGTGTGGGCCGAGGGACAACAGAGAGATAAATACGTTCGATCGACGGATGCGTTCGTGTTAGTTGAGGCTGTGTACCAAACCACGCCCTCGAGCAGCTGGGCGTTTCGGGGCCAGCTCCTCCCTGTCCCTAACCGGCCGGCCGCCCCCTTTGGATTCATGACGCAACAGGGGACACTAGCTGTGCGACACAGAGTGAACGGCATGCTCGAGCAAGGCACGTTGTCGCGAATTCTTGTCGAGCACCTTGCTTTCCATGATCTGCAGCCCCCAAATAAACGAACGTTCCGCGATTCGCCGCATGGCATTTCTTGCAATTGCCATCGCGAGGAGCATCGAAATGCTTCGCGAAATGCCGAGGGATGCTGGTTCCCAAAAGACTACATATTCCAGGCAACCCGTGTTAACCGAGCATCGATATTTCCTTCCCTTCCTTCCTATGTACATCCACCTTTGGGTCGATGGCGATCGTCAACATCCCTTCATCATCTCGAAATTTGCAAATTTGTGCTTCTCAACACCCCACGGTTCGCCTCAAGGCCGCAAGCACAAGGCAGACAAGGCAGACAAGCGGCCGATCGCTCCTGGAACATTTCTCTGCGAGTACATGCAGGGTTGCCCAGGCTTGTAGCGTGTCCCTAAAGTCCGGCTGGAACGAAAAGAGCGCAGCATCCACTCGAAACCCTGGTGCGTCAGACTATCATCGTGCGACATTTTACTGTACTGTTCGGCATCAACATTTCGGAGCCCGCCGAGGAGAAACATGTGATCCGGTGCAAGCTACCCACATTGCATGCCTTTACACGCAAGTATTGCTTCCAGTTCTACTCGGCCCCTTGTTTACCACCACCGAAAACTGCCGAATGGTTTCGGCAGCTAAAGAGTCCCAACTCATTCGGGTCCGAGGTGTGGAGCTTTCCTCCCATCACCAGCGAACTGGAAAGAGTGGGTTGGTCCAAAGAAATATTACTTATTTCTTCACCATCCCAGTGGTCATTACTTACAAGTTCCACCCTTTAGCAAGAAGTGGTGATATGGCAAATTACGTTATGGTGACTTCTTAACTAAGTCTCCCGACTGATTGAATTTTCCGCACTCAGTCATCTGTTGAAAGCGGTACAGCGGGTAGATCTTATTCTTAGGCGGTTGAATAATGTCCGGACATAGATGTGAGTTTCCAACGCGGACAAATGCATCCAGAGATTGGCTTCAACTACTCGCGGATGAAGAACGTAGCATCATCTGTGGTGCTTAGAAGGCTAGAGTGTTCTGTACTCTACTATCACGGCCTAACGTCTGAACCGAAGTGTTCCGTGGCTCTGGGGCATGGAACGTTGAGACTAGAAGAATAGTAATGGCCTTGGTAGAAAGGTGGGAAGACCCCAAGTAACCTGTGATGCAAAGGTTTGGCTTGTCACTGAGAGCGGAACCACATGAACCACGACTGCATAAAATTAAAAGTAATAATTGTGTAGAATTAAGACAAGTGAGGAGAAAGATGTGTAGTGAAAAAGAACAAATTGTGGAGGAAGAAAGGAGAAAAATGATATCGAAACTTTAATAAACAATGCATTCAAAGTAAGCACGTGAAGAGATCTTGTAATTCGTTGATGTTCACATTGAAGCTGAATCTCTTAAAGCTCTCTATAATAATGCTACTATCACTCACCTCAACCACAGCCACAGCCAAATACCAACGAACGCGAACCCCACAAAGAACCTTGCCAGCGAAGCATCGCAGCTCCTCCTACACCAGCGCCCTACAGCTGCCCTCCATCTGGAACTACGACCCCTTCGTTGCTGGAATCCCATAGCTGGATGCATATCCGTGGGATTCCCGGCTTCAACATCCTCCTCCTGGTCATTAAATTCGTCTTCATCTACATCCCTGTAAGCCGGGAGTCTGCTGAGATCGTCGTCGTGAAAGTCGTCATCGCTGTCGGTGCCGCGCTGCTCCTGTGCAATGACGTCGCTGTAGGACGGCGGATGGCCGACCTTGAAATGCTGCTTCTGCTAAGGACGCCAAGGAGACGAGGGGTTAGCTGTCATTTATTTCATTTTTTCCTGACTACTTGTGCAGGAATCAAAAGGAAAAGAAGGATGAGTGGTAAGCGAATTATTTAAAGGACTAACGGCAAGTAAGGAGAAAAGGGACGAGGAGAAAAAAAAAAAAAGTAAAGGAACAGGGTTTCGCCGTGTGGCTAGCTGTAGGCGAGCGCCACAGGTAGTACACACGCGGTCCCGGGGTTCGTGTGGCATGGAGGCGGCTGGGAATGCGGGCAGGTTTGTGCAAGGCCGGTCCAGCATGGGGCTAGATCGGACGAGGTGGAAATGGGGAGGGAAATAGTATTGGAAAAGCTCACGCTCGGCATATTTAAGAGTGGATGGCGCAAAAGTGGTACGGTACGAGGAGATTTAATGTCTCCGGTGGGTTAAGGCCGTCGTGTTTGGCGGTGGGGTTGATGGAGAGTGGCGCTCGCGGGCGTACAATAGTGAGTGCGTGGCGGACGGCAGAGCGATGCGCAGACGGGACGAGGCAATGACGTGTTGTCGCCGGCGCGGGAGTACGGGCGGCAAGGGCAAGGCAAAGGGAAGCAGATAAGCGCCCAGGCGGCAATAGGTATATCGTGTGGTTTTACGGCGATGCAAGCTTTCGAGGCGTGCAACAGCACCACAGGCGCCGCATTGTGGCACGTTGCCGCCGGGATGGGGCTGGATGGGCGCAGGCAGCAGCAAGGCTGAGCGCTTTGGAGGAAGGCACAGCGCAGAAACATAAAACATGCACCGAACCTAGGCTGTGCCTGCCTTCGACCGAGCCAACCATCGCCGGCCGGCAGCAGCGATCCAACACACTGCCGCCGTGCGCAACGACATACAATGCCGTAGTCCACGCAGCTTATTCTTAGCCCGCCCAACCGCTTCCCTGCCCGCTGCTGCTTCCCACCGTGCCGTGCGCGCGCGCCTGACTCACACGCCAAAACGACGCGAAAGCCAAAAGAAAGTGGAAAACCGCACATCTCTCTCACGACTCATCGCTGCCGACTGCCTAACACGTCGCGTGCCTTTCCGCCGGACCAGGCATGCAAGTCGCGCGTCGATCCCACGCGACACGCATACCTACCCACCGCGTCTCCCGTCACGCAGACACATGCATCCTTGCTCTGCGGTAGCGTCGCCTGCAACCACCAGCTCCCTCCCTCCCTTGGACAGCGAACCCCGGTCTTGCCCTCTTACTCATCGCAACATGTGTTGAACCCAGGGGCGGCCGGTCCGGTACGTGGTCGACGTCGGCTTAACACGCACAACCCTTCTTATCACCCTCCTTATTCGACGCCCCTTCCCCGCGCAGCCGGTACGTACCATATGCAGAACTAGCAACCCGCCCGTCCCATCGCCAGCCGCTGCTGCACAAGCGACCCCCAAACATCTAGACAGACAGAACCCTCCCGTTTCCCGTGATGACCGCTGTCGTGAGACCAGACCCTTCTGTGGACGCGCCATGCACGTAAATGCAGTCAGTCAAACATGCGCGTCGGTATACATGGTACATACATACACATGCAATGCACGATCCCCAAACCAACCCAAACCCTCCGCCTCCTCCTCCCCCATCAGGGTCTCTCCGAAACATTTGTTTTGCCACTGTTCGCCCCCGCCCTCCACCACACAGTACGCGCGCTTCATCCGGTTTGATCCTCTTGAAACTTGAAACCTCGCCTCACCACCCTGTCGCGCTCGCTGCCGCCGGCGCCCCCCTTTTGCCCGTCCTCGGACATTTGCATGTGGGTGTGAGTGATTTGATCATGCAGAAAGGTGAAGGAGATTGCAGACAAAAGCTACGGCTAATTATGTCCTCCATCTACCACTAAAACTACTACATGGTTTGCGCCGCCGCCGCCGCCTAAGTTCGCCCGCCCGCCAACGCCGCGCCAACGCCACGCCAACGCCACGCCAATGCCCACTGTGCCGCCGTGTCGGGATCAACGAGACGGGCGAGGCGGCGCGTGTCGACAGGCGAGATTCGTAACTGTGTGAGATAGATGAACGGCAGCTCTAATGCACCTCCTCCTCCCCATGTCGACTGCCGGCTGCGCTGGCTGCAAGGGACGGAAGTTATGGTTGCCGTAAATAGAAAACGAGAAGGAATATCGAAAAAGAAGATAGAGAACGGCGCTGCAGTAGTCATCTACCAGTGCATGGCTGAAATGATAATGGTGGTATATGACGTGCCCAAAAATAGGGGCAAAAATGATGAACCGAAGATCATGCCGTCACTCCCTCAACGTTCTGAACAGAAAGCAAAAAAGTAACGGAACGGTGCGCGCGACGTGGGGAGCGAAAAAATTGATGAGCATTATATGTTTTCTACGGTGTTGTTTCTGTCGTTTTTTTCTTCGTTTTTTTTTGGTTGGGGGTAAAGTTGGTGTTTCTGTTGCCAGCCAAAGCCCAAACAAAAGATTTGCGGAAAAGATAAGAAGCATGAAGGAAAGAAAAGGACGATGATGCTCAGTCTCGGATCTGCTCAAGCCCTGCCTGTTCAATCTGATGTATGAGCCAACTCCCCCCTTTTTCGGTTCTTTCCTGGCTGTGCTGTAGCGGAAAACAGTCTGACTTCGAGTACCTTTTGCTTTTGTCGTATGCGTGAAGCAGTGACCGACCTTTCCCATCGCGCGCAAAACAATCAGCGGGGTAAAAAGGAAAATCCAGAAAAGATGAGAAACAAGAAGGGTATCTCTACGCCCACCGGGATGGAGAGGATCTTCCGGCTGCCGTCGACCTCGCCCGCCAGAATCGCAATTTCAATCCTCCACGGGACAAAAAAAGAACATCTCACAAACGGGCCCCAGCATTGAATCCAACCCTTTTGAATTTCTAATCCAAAAGGGACGGACTAAGTCTAGGAAACCGCCGACCATATCCATCCCCAATACTATGCTTCTACCCCTTCCACCGCCCTTCGCCCCCTGGTGCTGTTCCATCTTTAAACTGTCCCAAGAACAAAAGAAATGCTGAAGATCAAGAGCAAAACTAGCAGAATGACGAAAGACAGATGACGCTTGCAATGCAATAGTTAAATGGAGCAAGGGTAAAAGGGCAACGCTATGACGCTCATACATAGGTCTTTGGTACAAGAAAGAGAAGAGATGCGACAGGCCGGGACAGAGATGCGCCTATCATGTCGCTATCTTTCCGTCGTCGATCCTGCCAACGCCATTCAGTCAGCTATTGAACTAACCGCGGCTGGAGGTATTGTTGGTAGCCGTACTGAGGTTGGTTCTGTTGCTGCTGAGGAGCCTCCTGCGGCGCCGATGTGGGAGTGACCGGGTACAGTCTCGGAAGCACGTTCTTCGCGTAGCTGGTACCGAACTCATTGTCAGGGGTGATCGGCGGCGTCAGGCAACCGTGCTGCATGATAGCATCGTATTGGCTCTTCTGGGGCGTCGACGGGGTGAGGTAGCCGTCGGCATCGGGCTTCTGGTTCTCAAGCGCAGGCGGCGTGGGAGGCGTGATGTTGCGGCGGGCGATCTGTGCTTGACGTTGAAGGAATTCCTCGACAGTAGTAGACACCGCAGACAGGTGCATCGACGCATACTTCCTTGAAAGAACCTGCGAGGGCTGGTAGAGGTGGTTGGAAAGGTTGAGCACGACGACCGGGTCGTAAGTACCAGCCCATTCGGATTGGCGAGCCTGCGAGCGGCCGAGCACGCACCTGGCCAGGGCCAGGGCAGAACGCGCAAGAACCGAGGGGCGGACCGACACGAATTCCTTGTGGAAGAGGGCGATCTCACTGATGTACCAGGCCATGTGCTCAACCTCGGCATCGTAGGTGACCTCGGACAGAGCGAGCTGCAGGAACGAGTCCACAGTGGGGTGGCCGATGACCCAGTTGAGCGTCTGAAGAACGTGCCACTCCATCTGCGTGAACATCTCATCGTCGTATAGCGAGCAGCACATCGACTTCAGCTCCCGAACGGTAGGCACACGCTCCTTGCGGTCGCCATACTTGGCAGCGATGAGGAGGGCAGCGCACCCAACAAGCTGGTAGTGGCGCTTGTAGACAACGCGGCGGGAGCAGTAGCGGTCGAGGAGGTTGACGGCCAGGAACAGGGTCTCGGGGAGAAGCTGGAAGGCGGCGTGGGCCTCGACGAGGAAGTCGAGGAGGTAGGGCCTCATGAACCACTGGATCTCGGTCTGGATGTCAATAGAGTTGACGTCAGGCATCGTCTCGGCCTGAAAGGGTGAAGTGGGTCAGCAGAAATCCAGAAAGCAGTGCGGTGAAGCCGCCTCACCTCCATGTGCTCCATGTGGTCCAGGATATCCTCTTGATATTCCTCTGCCGTCATCCTCGAAAGCTCATCGGCCAGAGCACGCTGCTGCATCCTAGCCACTGCGCGAGCACGTTCCCTTGCCTCGGCACGCATGGCGTATAGTCCATCATCCTCCTCGACGAAATAGCTGTCGCAGTTGCCGTAGCGGGGGTGAGACGACTGGTTGTAGGCCATGTTGGGTGAGGTTGTGGTGATGTGGAAAGAGTGGACGTCTGTTCTCCTGGATAGACTGGAAGACCGTGCACGCAACTGGCGGTGACGGTAGAGAGGGTAAAGTCCGGGAAGAGACTGGGATTAGAGAGTGGCTGCCTTGGCGTAGGCGTGGTAGTGAATGAAATTAGTTGGTGTACGGCGAGAGAAGGTGTCCAGAGTTCCGGTCGGAGGTCTGTGGAGAGACCTTAGAGCGGATATAGGAGGGGGGTCCTTCAAATGACGCCTGGAACGTGCGGGGCGATCGGTTAGCGATGCGACAGGTTATGTAAGGCCGAGATTGTCCATACCTTATGGATTAGATTATTAGTTTAAGGAGTGTACTGTAGAGACTAGAAGAAATGAAGAGCGATGGTTAAAACACCAGCGACGATGGAGTCCCTTGCAAGTGGCATTCAGTGTCGGAATGAGCAGGCGATCGGATCTTTGTCTTTGAAAGGGCCAAGCTCGCCACAGGGGTATTCTCAGGAGGCAGAACACGAGTTAACGAGTCCGCCGAAGGGTGGGGGATCTGGCACGCTCGTCAAGGAGTCTGGGGAATGTGGAAAATTCCCGTCGAACAGCCCACGAGTCTAGAGCAAGGGGCACCAATCAGCAACGCTCTTTTTCCGCCAATACTCCACGGCAGCCGCCGGAAGACGAACCGTTCAATGCTTCGACCGGATGAGCAGTCGATGCTTTGGGGGTCGAGAGCCTGCCTTGCTGGGCTGGAGCCGCGGCAAAGGACAGATCAAGAGAGGAGGGTTGAGTGAGGTTCTGTGGGATGAAACGGTCAGCCCATGTCTCGCTCGTGCAAAAACGAATGTGGATGGATGACGCGTGTAGCCAGGCGCGGCCGGTGAAGCCGTCGTTCCTCCGCGGGCGATCCTCAGCGTGGGGAAGTTTAAGCTTCGCAGGAGACGAGATTCGGCTGCACCTGGTTCTTGGACCGAGGGTTACGCAGGAATGACCGAGACGAACGAGACCACCTCCAAGACAAGTCAAGCCAGGGAAGCGCATAAGAAGCCGCCACGGCGCCCTCAAGAAATTCTTGAACGCAGGGCCGTGAGATTCCTGAACGCGCCGGCAGGGGCTGTGTCGAGATAAAAACCTGTGCCAATGCTGAGACAAGCCGCCGCCCAGCCTGGGGCGGATTCCGAGAGCCCATCGAACATGACCTTCTTTGACACCGCGCCAGCCAACGCTCGACCTCCAATGCCCGATCGGCCGCTCTCCGGGCCGCGAGCTCGACAACTTGCACAGATTTTCAATCCTCTCCACGTGCAATTATCCGCCTCCACGGGCTGTCTCAAGGCGTCTTGGGCGTGGGTCGGTCGCGGCTCCGAGGCGTGAGAGCGTCATGGCGAGCAGCTGCGGGCAGCCGTCGAGGTCGAGTCCGGCGGCGGTCCTCGGTAGTGGGGGATCCGGGCGGGCAGCGGGCAGGAGGGGAGGGGCAGCGCAGCGGACAGCACTCACCAATGCACACACAGTACAGTATATGCACAGCCGACGGAGGTCCAGTGAAGAGGGCGGATGCTGGCTTCAATCGTGACGATTGAGGGTGTCCGGCTCTGCACTCTCGGGCGGTTAGGGGCTGCGGCGACGATGCGAAGGCGGCGGCGGCGTGCGAGCGGGGCAGACAGTGGTGTGAGGCGGTGGTGCAGTGAGGAGGAGAGAGGATGGGCTGGCGGTGCGGTAGGGGAATAGCAGAGGCCGGCTGCGCAGAGGCCCAGTGGAAGCCGAGCCGGTGAGGTCTTATGGAGGGTGATGTGCACGGCAGGGAAGAGAATTGTGCACGTACACAGGACTTACCCCGTTCACTAAGACTTTGGCCGCTGAAGAGCCGACGGATGAATGACGGCGGAGGGAAGGGGGAAGGAGAGGTGAGGTGAAGGTGGAGGAGGAGAGGCTGAGGGCGCTCGCGTCGCCTGGCGGAGGGCCAAGGTTAGAGATCGGTACGGCGAGCTTACTTGGACTCGTATGGGGCTCGCCGCCAGCGCTCGGTGCAAGCTAAACTGCATCGACGCCGCTGTTCCTTGCTCTCCGCCAGCATCGCCCGACAGCCAATCCCCGCACGCTGCCAGCGCTGCACAAAACGCCATGCTTTTCGCCCGGCAGTGGGCCCGCGGTTGTCTGCTTCGGGCGGCGCGCACGCCAGCCCACCAAGTGCAGCAACGCGTCCCAGCGTGCCACGGCCAGCGATTGCTGCGGCAGCCGGCGCCTGCACAACGCAGGCGCACGCATAGGGGCGGCGAGCCCTCATCTCCGCCGTCGCTCAGGTCCGCACAGACGCAGCCGGCGCCCACTGACCACGGCCCAGCGCCAGCGATGGGATGCTCAACGCGTTCCTCTCCGCCGCCCCCCGGCCCATATGACACGACACCACGCCCGCGGGCTGCGCTCAATCAGCGCCTGCCGTCGCGCTGCACGCTGCCACACGCCCGCGAACCCCAGATCTAACGGGGGCGCGTCTGCCCAATCTCCAGCCTGGCACGGCCTGAAGCCAGCCCTGTCCGCGGCACGCCAGTGCTGCGAGCGGTAAGGCTCCTCAGCCCAGCAGCCTGTCGCCGCCACGCCTTCCCTGCACCTCCCCTGCGCGCCTCTGCCCAGGTTTCCACCGTTCGCGGAGCAGCATAGCGCGCAGCACGCTGGCACCACCACCGCGCATCGTCTTGGCGCCCTCTCGTCCCTGCCGCAGCAGCCCAATCGATTTCTGTTTGCCTTCGCACGCTGCTGCCCTAAGAAATTGCGTAGGCAGTTGAATCCAAGATCCGGACGTAAATATACGTTTTAAATGTATCTATTTACGTCCGGATCTTGGATTCAACTACCCACCCGATGAAAGATTCTTTTGTCACCGACCAAGGGCGTGTCACATGTGGCCCGACGAGAGGTTTCAGCGCCGTCTCCGCAACGCCTGCGAGACCTTAACGTGATTCGCGCGGCAGGGTTTCTGCCTCATCATTGTCTTCTGGGCAGGCAAGGACACGATCCGGACGCAAATAAATATGCACACCTCCGTCCGGATCTTGTCTCCAACTCCCCATGTCCGGAAAGTGCATCGAGCTCAAATCTTCTGTCACCAGCCGTGCGGCAGGGTTGCTGCGTTGACGAAAACGTGTGCTTGCAGATCGATGCGGTGAAAGCATCACCAGGCCCGCCAGTGCGCCGTCCGGTCTCCATTTGAACGGCTAGGTCGCGCCCTTGCTTGGCCCTCTCTTCACGCTGAGCATTCAGCCCGTCTGATGTCACATCCGCGCTGGCCACTCCTGAGCACGACGTCCGTCGCGGCTAAGCCGTCCGCCAGACGCGTTCCTTCATTTCCTGCGTGGCTGCGCGCCGCCGCGGCACATCGTGGGGTTGCGGCAGATGTGCGCAGGAATAAACCGTAGTAGTGATACTTAGTGCATGTGTCATGTCTGCATAATGGCGCAGGCGGTGACGGCCGGTGGGCCCTCCAGCAAGGCGAGGATCCGCATGCTGGTGGATAAGAATCACCTGCTCCGCTCCGCCGCCGCTGCTTGCCTGCAGAGAATTTTCGCTCAACGCCTTGGGCTTTTTACCGCCTCTTGCGGCGAGCTGGCTGTTCTCGCGGTTTCTCTGGCAGCGGATGCCCCACTCTCGCCGCGAGAATTTGCACCCGGCGGGAGGCTAGGGACGGCATCACGGATTACCCTCCATTTCCTCGCGTAATCCTTACGAGTGAAGACCGAGAGCAGCCACCCAGCCTAGGCGCGATGCCCGATGGAAGCATGTCAGAAGGTTGGCTCGTGCCAAGCAAGCGCGTTCAGACAAGACGCATCATCTCCGTGGCATGAAACATCCGCATTCTAGATGGAGCAGCAGCCGAGCCTTCGAAACGGCGCACATCTCGTCAAAGCCTCCGCATAAGAATGCGCACCGTTGGCTGCCCACAGACGAGATGAGATCGGTGACGCATTCGACGCCGGCCCGCCGGCTGGGACAAGGGCATAAGAGAGTACGTGCTCAGGACGGAAGGTGGTCACTTTGGGTCCGTGGCTGAAATGGCGCCGAACGCGCGACCACCAACGCGTGAGCAGCAGCCGCTCAACCCTAAGTCCGGTCATATGCAATGCAAAGCTCAGGCTTTCCAGCAAACCTGGCATTCGCCGGGCCGCCACTGGGCTAAGGCCTCGGATAGACGGAGCCACACGGCTTTTTGCAGCGTCACTCTGACTCCGCGGTGCATCCGGCCTGCCTGCCCTCTTCTGCGCGTCAAACAGAAAATTCTGCCAATACTGACGGCGGCGGTGCATGTCTCAACAGCCATGCTTATTATTATTGAAACGCGAGATAGCACGCAACATTATTGCACCAATCGCTGCACCCCGGCTACACGACACCTCGTTTCCAGAAAAGCCAGTTCTCCGCAGATCATCCTCGACTACTACCAGGAGCGATGATCCCTCCACATCAACTACGACGATCCCGCCATCACGCAACCGTGGCCCAGCCACACCGCTGGGCGCCTCGCCGCCGGCATCCACTAGCTCCGCTTTCCTATCAAAGTCCTGTATAACTATTGCTGCCTACATCTGCTCTCAGCCGCACCAAGCAAGGATTCAAGGCGAGACGTCGTGACACATGAGACGCGTGGTGAAGCAAGCAATGCCGACTTCACCCAGAGACCGAGACATTGCCTCCCCTTGCTGATGTACTTTGCCAACAGTACAGACATGAACAAGCACACTCTGACAGTCTATGTGTGGACCTGCATAGACGAAGGAAGGACTATACTAGTGACGGGTACGCAAGGCTTTAGATCGTCACTCCAGCAACAAGCTTCATCCGTGCTCCCCACGCTAGCAGCAGCGCTTCCTTGCGGCCAGGTGCGGACCAATGGTATACGAGGCCGGTTCACTTAGTATTGCAACAGCACACCAGGTGACAAAAAAAAGTTGAGCCTATTGCATCATACTTGGATGGGTACCTGGATCCAATGTCCGGATGTAGATGCGACTTTTAAAATGCGCGCAAATGCGTCCAGACACTGGATTCAGCTACCTGTCTGAGATGAGTAGCGGTGCCATCGATGGAGCCCAGGCGGCTCGATTTGTCTGTCACCTGAGGGCGAGGAGTCGAAGTGTGCATTTGTACATGGCTGCACAACATCTCGATGAATAGAGGGATCCGGACAAGAGCTTCGACCACATCAGTCTTGTTGTAGTATGGAGCAAACCGCCCTCGTTCACAGTTGTTGCACTACGATGCGGTGGGTGGCCTGGGTATCGGATGCATCGAGCGGGGTGGCACAGATGTGTGCGAATGCTCGCGGCCGCACGGAAGCACGGCCTGTCCGTCAGGGTTCCCGTTTCCACGGTGCCTTCAAGGTGCCCCAGCCTATCCGGTTTAATTCTTGAGATAGCTGCTTTCCACGAAGCTGCACCCGCCCATGTGGAATTATAATCGGATGGAGGGTCATCGGTCGCAGGCTGCCGGCTGCATCCTCGTCTGCGTTGGGGAAAGCGTCAGGTCGAGGAAAGGGTTGTCGCCGACGAAGTGCCGCCACACTTGGTAAAGGGTCACTCTGCAAGGCATAGAGGCCTTCCGGAACGATGGACGAAGTGCACTGCCATCAGGCTGATTTTGTGATGATGTCGTGCTGCATGCTCGCTGGATGAGGGTGAGGGGGTGAAGAGTTGACGTCGCATTAGAATCGCGGCTCGCTTACTAGCGCGGTCAATGACCGTGACCCTCGGAGCAAAAAACGCCGATGGTCAAGGGAAATTTTTGGAACGTCGTTCCCGCGCTCGAACCTGCGAAGTCTGCGCGCCGGGACAATTCGTACGCCGTGTTCCTAGGTCCCTAACAAGCCCAACTTTTCACGCAGAAGCCCGCCAGCAGTCGACACTCAGTGCGCCTTTCCTGTGACCCTTCTCGCGCTCTTGCGCGCCTCAGACACCATGGACATTCATCGTTCGCGCTTCGTTCCTTACCCGGCGTCCGCCATCAACGCCCTTGCCTTTTCCTACTCCGACTCAAAAGACACCAGCAAAGGCGCCGGTAACGTCAGGCTCGCGATCGGCCGTGCCAACGGCAACATCGAAGTTTGGAATCCCGGCAAGGACGGCGAATGGATTCACGAGATTACACTTAGCGGCGGCAAGGATCGCAGCGTCGAGGGGCTGGCATGGATACAAGAGCCGGATGAAGAGGACGGGGAGTTCACCTCGGTCGGTCGCCTGCGCCTGTTCAGCATTGGCTATTCAAG
The DNA here is from genome assembly GCF_021436955.1 of Diplodia seriata. Classification (NCBI taxonomy): domain Eukaryota; kingdom Fungi; phylum Ascomycota; class Dothideomycetes; order Botryosphaeriales; family Botryosphaeriaceae; genus Diplodia; species Diplodia seriata. The sequence continues at coordinate 1,317,895 of NW_027117317.1, read as the reverse complement.
CACCGTAACGGAGTGGGACCTGGTTACCGGGCTGCCGCTGCGCCACTCCAGTGGCAATCACAGCGAGGTCTGGTGCCTTGCAGCACAACCGCGGTGGAAGGCCGGGCAGAAGGCTGTGAGGGAGGGCGAGTTCCGTGGGCAGAACTTGGTGGCTGGATGCGCCGACGGCACACTTGCCGTCCTATCGACCGACGAGAACGATCTCCGATTTTCGCGCTTCCTCTCGCGACCGACGGCGAAGAAGGCGCGCGTCCTCAGCGTCACGTATCAGAATCGCGACATCGTGGTCGCGGGCTTCGCCGACAGCGCGATCAGGGTTTTCGATTCAAGGAACGGTCAACTGCTGCGGAACGTCACGCTCGGTGCGCCGTCCATTGGAGGACCGAAGGAGACCCTGGTTTGGGCTGTGAAGTGCTTGCCCAATGGCGATATCGTCTCCGGAGATTCTACTGGCGAGGTTAGGTTCTACGACGGCAAGAACTACTCGCTTCTGCAGAGGATTTCCTCACATAAGGCGGATGTTTTGGACCTTGCAGTTAGTAGGGATGGGAAGACCGTGTTCAGTGGTGGCATGGACCAACGTACCACCGTATACACCCTGTCTGGGAGCGGACCGGAGAAACGGTGGGTGGAGAGCGGCCACCGGAGATTCCACGATCACGACGTGAAGACTATGGCAACGTACGAGAGCAAAGGCCTGAGCGTTCTGGTTTCTGGAGGTACGATATGCAAGGCCCGACATTCAATCATTATGCTAATCAAGAAACAGGTCTCGATACCCATCCCATCCTTGTCCCGATCCGCTCCTTTAGCACTGAGCACTCACGTAAACTGTCCGCCTTGCCTCAAAGCCCCCCAGTTACGAGCGCACCCCGTGCGCGCCTCCTTGTCAGCTGGTGGGATCGCGAGGTACGGATATGGCGTGTCAAGAAGCGTGACACCAGCGGCGAGCTGCCCAAACTGGTAGCTCGCTTGGCATTGAAGGGAGAAGAAAACATCACTTCTGCATCAATCTCAGAGGATGGTAGCATTTTGGCCATCTCGACCGTTGCAGAAATTAAGGTTTTCCACTTGTCGTTGCGCAAGGGCGAGACTGACAGGAGCCTTCGCGTGAGGAAACTGGACAGCCCCGCGCTGCCCCAGGAGGGCGGTGCGCGGTTGGTGCAACTGAGCCCGAACGGCAGGTGGCTGGCAATCATCACGCACGAAAACGGAATCTTCTTGGCCCGCCTGACGAACGAGGAGGATGAGCCCAGTAGATGGAGAATCGTCCCTCGCGTCGTGGAGCTCCAACGGTTGCACAGGAAACTCGAGTACCAAAATTCGCTCAACGGTTACTGGGGCAGCTACGACAGGATCATCACCCGCGTTGCACTATCGAACGAGGTGCTTGTGGTCAGCGACCTTGCAGGGTACCTTGACAGCTGGGTAGTGGAAGGAAACGAGGACATCACGGCACCTGAAGTAGACTTGCCTGAAAAGGAAAAGACTTCGAAAGATGCGTCGTCTGACGATGATGACGACGACGAAGACGAAGGCGCGAGCCGTCCAGTCATCTTCTTCGGCCAACACTGGGTACGCAATCCCGCTGGCCACCTCCTACCGAAACTCGAGTCCGCAGCGCTAGTGCTGTCCTTCCGGCCAACGAAGGATTCTGAATCCCAGCCGAACGGCAACCCCGCCGTTCATCCGACGAGACACAACCCGCACCCTCGCTCGCACACGCTGCCAGGCGGCGAGCATCGGCTGCTCGCAGTCACTGCTTACCACCAGGTCTACGAGTTTGACATCCTTGACGGCAAGATGACGGATTGGTCCAGGCGCAATCCCACGTCCGACTTCCCTGCAGAGTTCAGGGGCCAACGAGACCGGGCGATGGGTTGCTTGTGGGACATCAATGACACGCGACAGCGGTTGTGGTTGTACGGCAGCAACTGGTTGTTCATGTTCGACCTTGCAACCGATTTTTCGGACGGATCATCGGGCTCCGACGGTGTCACAAACGGCGGCGGCGGCGCGGAGTCCCCGCTGAAGAAGCGCAAGCGCGGCCCGGCGGCGGAGGACGACGCGCTCAGGAAGCACACCAGCGGCGCAGGCAGCAAGATGCCGACGCGGGAAATTGAGGGAGCGGGGCGGAAGTACCGCAAGATCACCGGAACCGACGCGGCCTCCTGGGTCGAGCTGCAGCAAGGGCAGGAAGCATCCGAGGAGGAGGAGGACGACGAGGCTGACTCCGCAGAGACTGCTCAATACGAGGGCTCGAACGCTCTCGCGATCTTGCGGCGCGGCGTGTCCGAGGGCGGTGACCAGACGAATGACGAGGCAGACGAGGGCCAGCTGTCCGCCTTGCAGCGCAAGAGCCATTGGCACACCTTCAAGTACCGTCCGGTTCTGGGTTTGGTCCCCATCAGCCACGATGGCGGTGAAGGCGATGCCGCAGCGGCCAAGAGCGGGAAGGCGAAGTCGGGCGCCGCACCGGCCGCTCCGCTGGAGGTGGTGCTGGTGGAGAGGCCAACGTGGGATCTGGACTTGCCGCCGAAGTTTGTTGGCGTGCACGAGAGGTAGCCGCGCACCCGGCCGGCTAGAGAAGGGAACTAGGCCGACGGGACGCAATCAGGTGTCAGTGCAACGTGGACGGGCGGGGAAGGATGACCTCAATGTCTCGGCTGTGTGAGGACGGGCGATGTATCAAGGTGCGGCCACTGCAGATCTTGTCACGGGGCCGCATGTGCCTCAGATGGGAGACGTAGGTGTTTTGGATAAGATAAGCATTTTTAGACTAGGCGCAATTAGGGGGGCAACCAAAAAATGGGATTGTAAGAGGTTGGTCGACTATTGAATTAGCTCGGTGGCCGACCAATTCGAAGCGACGTTCTGGAAGCCATGTTTCTTGTACACTGCGAGCACAGCGGGTGACGAAAGAATTGAGCCCACCGGCATCCATCTGCCTATTAGAAATAAGATCACATGGTGTGGGTAGTTGATTCAAGATCTGGACGTGAATATGCGCATTTAAAGCTTACATTTACGTCCAGATTTTGTATTCCACCACCGTAGAAAAGGTGTCGACCGCGCTGCGCTTAGAGGGCCCAAATCTTCATGTGCTAGTGAGCCAGCGCTAGAGCAATCCAAGAATTGCGACTGGCTGGAACGCTGGCTAAGCGACCTGTCTACCTGTATCACGGAGAAAGGCGGTATCTGCCGCGCGGCGCGCAGGTGTTGAGGAACGGTAATTCCACAACACGAAGCTGAAGAGCTGGTTTTGGATAAGTGGTGGAGGTGATCAGGCCAGCTGCTTGGTCACGCTGTCGTTCGTTGGTCCGCAGAGGGGAGCGTACGCGTGGCCTTTGCGGGGGGCGGAAGAGGCTCTGAGTGGCATCCCTGTGCGCCGCGACAAGAAGAAAAAAGAAGAAAATTAGAGGGATCTTCCGCTGGGATGTGTTGGCGTTCGCGTCCGCCCGGCCAAGTCCGTCGCTGCTTGGTCAGAGCCGAAGACGCAGAGGCAGCAGTCGACATCGGCGGCATCGTCGTTTTGAGCAGGATTGGTGCGGGAGGGCAGATGAAGATTCGCAGGCTTGGCGGCGGCGGGCAGGAGCCCTGGGGCCGGACACGACACAGGTGGCAGCGCAGACTGGAGATCATGGTGGCTGACGTGCTCCGCCAGAGAGGCATTGCTGGGAGGAGCCAAAGTGGAACGCTTGCGCCAAGCCCCGTGCTGCGCAATCGTTGGGCGCAACCTGCAACAGCGCCGGCTCGCAACGCTCGACTCGAGCAGAAGTTTGCTCGTCGTCAGCGGACTCACTAGAGACCTCGCGACCGTCGCATGCGTAGAGGCAGCAGCACGCGTCAGAGAGAGCGTCAGAGGGCGTGCGAGTCGCGCTGTATTCATATTCCAGCGGGCCCGAGTCAGACGGGCGTACGCGTCGCCGCCGGTGGCTTTTGCTGATTGCGCGTCTCTGCCTCCGCCCCAGTGGGCGAGGCTCCGGTCCACGAATAGCCGGGGCGGCATTGACGACGGGCGCTCCGCCGCACCCCGTGGCCGTCAGCAGCGTTCATGGAGCGAGACAGGGTCGTTATCGTCGTCGTCGCAGTCGTCGCCAGCGTGCGCTCGTCCTCGTCTCGCTCATGATGAGTTGCGGGCGGGCTGCGTGGCTGCGATCAGGGTCGCAGGCGAGGCACTTAGTCATCAACTCCGGCTTGGCGCGCGCTGGTGAGATTAAGGAGTCTCGCACAACGCTGGTGGGCTGGGCTGGCAAGAAGAGCGCTCGGCTGAACTTATTCTGCGCGCTCAGCGGAAGCAGATGTTCGGACACACATGTGCGAATTAAAAATGCACATTTGCATCCAGACAAGACTCAGCTACCCATGCAAGTAGGTGGGCTCAGTTCTTTTGCAAGGTGCAACGGGCGCTCCAGGAGACGGCCGGGCGGTCGTAACTGGCATTCATCATCCACCGGCTGGCGCGCGAGGGCAGGAGCTCCCGTTGCGCACTAGCCCGAGCCTCTGCGGCGCTGATTGGTGCATAGAGCAAGCGCCTTCCTACATGACGCGGCGCAGGCCGCGTGTAATAGCCCTTGAACACCTCATCGCCGCCCGCACTGTTCCTCCGCTCCTCCACCACCAGGACCTATACTTCTCTCCCCCGTGCCCACCGTCCTGCGCAGCCTGTTTCGACCTCTCCGTCGCCCTGTCTGCCTGGATCTGGATGAAGAGGGCCCTGTTCCCCAAGGCACTCACCACCAACTTAGCGCACTGACCCTGTGGCGGCTGTTCCTCGCGAGGCAGTGCAGTCCAGTTGCTGCGGTCGCGAACCCGCCATTCAAACCCGCCAACGCCCCGACCTCAACCTACCGACTCCAAACACCATCCCAGGACGGCCGCTCCCCCCTTCCGCCGCACACTTCGCAATGGTCGACTCGCACCACCCTCGCCGGGGGGCCGCCTTGGACGAGCGGAAGGCAAAGGAGTTGACGGAGCGCTTCCGCCAGGTCCTCAGCACCAAGCGCATGAACGACCTGAGCGGCCGCTCGCGCTCTGCCTCGCCCGCGCCCTTCAACGCAGCCCTTCCCCCGACCACAGCACCGCCGCCCTCCTACAGCACATGCATCAAGAACATCCCTTTACTACCTCGCGAGCCTCGCGACGCCCGCTCGCTCCGTTTCAAGAACATGCTTAACTCGCTCTCCAACATGCCCGTCAAGTGGGAGAACCCCGGCCTCCTCGACGAGGCGCTTGGCTCGATACCGCTGGATCAGATCTACGGCGAAGCCGACGAGGAGAGCCAGATCTTCCTGGCCGAGGCCCAGAGTCTCGGTGCAGGCAAGAAGCCTGCTTGGGGCTACCAGGACTGCGTTGTCCGGGCATTGCTCCGGTGGTTCAAGCGCTCCTTCTTCTCCTGGGTCAACAACCCGATCTGCAGAACCTGCGGCTCGCCCACCATCGCCGTCGGAATGGCCGCGCCCCTCCCGGATGAGGCCGCACGAGGAGCTAACCAGGTGGAGCTGTACCGCTGCTCGCTGGACCACTGCGGCTCCTACGAACGATTCCCCCGCTACAACGACGCTTTCGTCCTTCTTCAGACCCGGAAAGGAAGGTGTGGCGAGTGGGCAAACTGCTTCAGCATGCTTTGCAGGGCTGTGGGATCACGCGTGCGCTGGGTGTGGAACTCGGAAGACCACGTCTGGACTGAAGTGTACTCTGTGCACCGGAAGAGATGGGTTCACGTGGATGCCTGCGAAGAGGCATGGGACAAGCCTCGGCTTTACACTGAAGGTATGTGGATCTCGACGCTGAGGTCTTGATGAACATGTCGCTAATTAACTCGAAGGCTGGGGCAAGAAGCTCGCTTACTGCATTGCCTTCTCCGCCGATGGCGCCATGGACGTTACCAGGAGATATGTCCGTTCCAGCCGCTACGCTCTGGAGCGTAAGCGCGCATCCGAGGCCGAGCTGCTTTACATCATGAACGAGCTCCGTGCCATGAGGAGAGACAAGAATTCGAAGCATGACAAGTTCCGCCTGGAGGGCGAGGACATGGCCGAGGACCGTGAGCTGCGGCGCTACGTCGCCCAGCAGATTGCCTACGAAATCTGCAAGATCAACCCCAAGGACATTCTCCGTGGAGGCCAGAGCACCCGGTCGCGTCCCGATCCCGACGCACAAAAGGCTGCCGAGGGCCGGTCTAGCGGCTCCACCGAATGGATCCGGGCAAGGGGTGAAGGCGGCGCACACAACCCCCAGAACCAGCCTCCTAGGAGATGAGGACTTCGGCCATGAATGGTCTTACAAACCTTCAGTACCTTTATCGGCTTCGGCATCATTCTCCGGACGGCACCACTGCACTAGCACCTTGATACACTCTTTCGGGCGCCGATTGGCAATCAGCGCAGCTGCCCAGGGCGCGAAGTCGACTGGGTCCCGGATCCGACACCATCAGCGCATTAGAGAGGCGTGCTGTTTGCATGTCGGCCCCGCAGTCGACGGACCAATAGGACCCATCCGGAGCGGGACTGTCCAGCATCAGTCATGCTAATAATCCGCGACAAACTTCGTCATTCTCGTTTCTCCGGTCCGCGCGGCGATGTCGCACATCCGCGATACCATTATTCCCGTGCAATCGCCGAGCGGAAATTGTTTCATCAAGTCAGGCGGACCCTGACGGTTTTCTCAACATTCCACCTTTGGATTCAGATCCGCACACAGACGACAAGGCTCGTCGCTAGGGGTTTCATTTGTGTTTGGCGTTGTGAGCGAAAGGGCAGGTTTCATTCCCAGCAGCGCGGACGGTGTTCACGGCGAAAAAGGAAACGGTCGCATATACTCAGGCAAAGGGGTTCCAAATGTCAGAGGGGATTCTCGTGTTTTAATTGGGGCTTGTTTCTGCTACATTTCCTTTTGCGCGCGCTTCTCCAGTATTCCCAGTTTTTGTTCACATGCGCTTCGGGGGTTTCTCATGTCTTTGGAAAAATTTCACGGGAACGACGGCATGTGGTCTTGACAGCGTGTCTGTTCTTGGTGTTTCTATTATTGCAGGGGGTGGAGGATTTTCGCCTGTGGGGTTGGGTTAGAGCAGGCTAGGACGGCGGCGCACATGCGCACGGCGGCGGGAGTTTTCCTTTACATTGTTGTTCCCTGCGCCTTTCGGCGAGGGCTGGTCGACAGCAGCAGCAGGCAGTAGAGTGGCACGAGGGTTGAAGAAGACGAAGAATATTCAAAGCCGATGAAGCAAGCACCTGAAACACATCTCATATGGTGATACGCCCGCAAGCTGCACGCAATTTCTGCCTTCCCGCCTCACCAGCAAATGCCGCATGAGGAAGCTCCGCCCCCTGCAGCGGGAGTGGTGCGTAATCACGCGCTGACCGCCTCCGGACGGGGCATGGCGCGCTTCTTTTTTTAGGTCTTGGCAGGCTTGGCGTCTGCGCGTTGCGACCGCCGCGCGCCTCTCATCACGCCTTGTGCGTTGATCGCTGACAATTCCTCGTTTTCCCACGACGGCGATGCGCAATCGGCATGCACCCGTGCTGAGGGATATGCGGCCTTGCATCTTGACCGGCTGGCTCGTCTCCTGGAGCGCCCGTTTCACCGTGGGTTGCAAACTGTGTGTGGACGTGGGAGGGCAGTGGAATCCCAGGCCCGGACGCAAATGCATATTTTTAATACTCGCATTCACGTCCGGGCATCTGCTTCAGCTGCCCGGAAAGCGACACGTCCGTCAGCTTCGCGGGCTCAAAGTTTCGGCAACCCAGCGTGCCACTGCGAATCTGCCTGCCTACTAATCACCGCGTCGCCGGGCCACGCATCACCGCTGCCGATCTCTGATTGTCGTTGATCGCGTGCTCGCTCGGGTTGGCCCAGCTAGGCCTGCGTCGTCATCATCAGCAGCATCGGACCCTCCATTTATCTCGCTCTCGCTCTCACCCTTATTCTTGCCGTCCGCGATTGATGGCACCCACCATCAGCCTGTCGCGCGCGCGCGCCCCGGAGCTTTTTCCTGGTGTGCCCGACGACTGCTGACTTATTGGGCACTCGACCTCTCTCGGCTGGACGGCACGCCTTACACGACCATCGGCCCAGCCACGGACCCTGTGCGTAGCTATTAGGTAGTCGGCATCCTACCTTCTTCGTATCCGCAACGCTTCTTAATTTTTTTCTTTTCGCGGTCATGCCGCGCCACTACTGCCAGTTGCGTACGCTATCTTTGCCCTGCGCCAGCGGCCGCGTGGTAGGGTTTAGTTAGCAGGTGGGTTAGCCGTAGGGTGGCCATCCCCGGAATGATCGACGAGGGAGCCACCCCCGAAGCCGGAGCCAATTGAGGCGCAAGCAACAAGCCGGTGTGCTGGTTGGGCGTTGTTTGCGGATTTGCGACGGCAACGGCCAGAAATTGGTTTTTCTCTCTTCTGCTAGACAGATGACGCACGATGATGGCTCTGTGCATTTGGGTGTGGCAGCGAGAAGGATTGGCTTGCTTACTGGGGGCCCTTAGCTAGCCGTCGAATGCCTCTGGAAGGGTTACTGGCACGCGTGAGTGTCAGCAGCGGGGTTGAAGTCACGATTGTGGCTCGCACCGTTGGGAACATCGTCATATGCCGGCGACGGCGGCAGAAGCGACACAGGCGAAGACAAGTTACGCATGCATGCTTGGGCTTGGGCGCGGGCAAAAGAGCGTGCGCGGAGGAGTTGCTCAGCCTTGTGGCTGGCGTTGCTACAGCTAGATTGAAAGCGGCAAAACGCAGGCGCTCGGTCCCGCTCTCCGCCATCCTGCCTCTGCATTTACGCGGGACGGGCACCCTGCACCGCCCCGTTGTTTGCTGTTGACGCTGCTGCGGCGCACCACGCACTACTCAGCTGCGCCCGCATCTGCCCTCCCTCACCGCACTGGGCACCGTAAGCCGACTCGCTGCGTGCAATATAAGGCCCTCAGGTCCCCGCTAGGGTGCAACCCGCTTCAACGTGTTCCGCCGTTTCTCCTCGCCTGTCGCTGCTCGACTTCCACCCGGCCGGTGACGTTACCGCCGTTCTCCCTCGCTTCGCACCAGAACCCGCCGTTCTCTCGGGCAACTAGCTGCATCAACAACATCAACAAACACCGCAATCATGGGCAAAATCGGACGTATCGCGTGCATTGCCACGCCTATGGCGCTGTCGCTGGCTGCCTTCATCTGCCTGATTCTCGTTTTCCTGGGCAACTGGAACAAGAGTGACGACAACCTCACCTCCATCTACTTCATGAAGGTATGCATCTCCGGAGACGAGTCCCATGGTCCTTCGCGTCAGCTAACATGTTTCCAAGGCCGACATGTCGAAATTCAGAAGTAACATATCTGCGCTCTCCTCGGTAGACATCCCCTTCACCGACGCCGACGACAAATTCCTCGCCGCCCTCACCCTCAGCGCCAGCAACAACCTGAGCGACATCTACACCGTCGGTCTCTGGAACTACTGCAGCGGAGACAAAAACTCGACCGGCATCGACTACTGCAGCGGCCGTACGGCTTCCTACTACTTTGACCCGATCAAAGTATGGGGTTTGAACAGCTCCGATACCGAGGAGTATATCCCCGACAAGCTGGCGAGCGGCATCAAGATCTACAAGAAGATCGCCTACTGGATGTTCGCCGCCTACGCCGTCGCTTTCTTCGCCACGCTCGCCGAGCTCCTCATCGGCATCCTGGCCATCTTCTCTCGCTGGGGCAGTTTCCTCACCACCATCGTCGCCTCGGTAAGTCGTCAATGCCCTTCTCCCCATTTCCAACCCGTTTCCATTGCTGACAGGAGACAAGATCGCCACCATCTTCACGCTCGCCGCCTCCATCACCGCGAGCGCCCTCTACGGCACCCTCGTCGCCACTTTCAAGTCAGTTTTCAAGGAGTACAACATCGAGGCGTCGATGGGCGGCAAGATGATGGGCATCACGTGGCTGGCGACTGCCTTCTCCGTTGCCGCCGGTCTCTTCTGGGTGCTGTCGACGTGCTGCTGCTCGGGCAAGAGCGATCGTAGTGGCCGCAAGAAGGTTACCGTCGAGAAGACGCCGTACACGTACGAGCGCGTGCATTCGCCTTTCGGTGGTGCGCACCACCAGGAGCAGCAGCAGTCGTATGGCAATGTTCCGTTGAGGGACATGCAGGGAAACAAGGCGCCGTCGGCGTACGAGCCGTTTAGGCACGATAGCCGCGTTTAAAGAAGATGAGATGGAGCTGGGAGGAAAGAAGTGATTGGGAGGGGGATGATGCACGACCTTTTTTTCTTTTTTCCCTTTCCGTACTTGTACAATCTTGCCGGTTCGAGGATCGCTTTCCAGACCCTTGATGACGACTACGACTATTGGCGTTTATTTACGGGAGGGGCTGTAATCATGGCTGTTTTGAAAAAGGGAAAACCCACGCGTATATTGGGGAGGAACTGCCCCGATCTAGATACCACCGGTGTGCTATATACCTTGAGTAGTGTGTTAGGACATGATGGTCGTAAATGGAAAATATGTCACTTATACATACCCGGTCGGCGCAATGCACCGACGCGTCCACTACCTTGGTAATATCAAGCCGTGGATATATGGTCCCTGGAATCCTATGTCTGATGTGTGTACGAATTCAGACCTCGCATCTACGTCCGGATATCTATTTTGGCTATTCATGAAGAAAGTCTATTCAAAACTCTATCTGCGTCCGCATATTTGCTTTGACTACCCACATAACACTCACCCTTAGCGAGGCTTAGATGGCTCGACACCTGCCAGGGTGCTGGAGGACATGTCGGCACCAGATCGTCGAGTGTGCAACAATGATGTGCGACGCGTGTTTGGAGCACTAGTTGCGAAGATCGGTATGTTTTCGAGGCAAGGGTTGTGGAGTCTACTACTGGGACTCCTTCTCGTATAATCGAAGCGCAAGGCCATAGTCCAGCGCTGATATAAGGAGAGAGATGCCGCGTTCGTTGTTCTCGACCCCGTCTCCCTGTCCCCACATAGTTATTGCGCGTGTGCGCCGCCGCCACTCCCCCCCGCAGCTCCGACTATCGTTGCCCCGTTCTCCGTCCAGGCCCGCAATTCCCACCGCACCTCACCGAGTGCTCGCCCTGGCTCTTTTTTGCCTCCGCCCCAAGGGCACGGGCGGCTGGCTGGTGCTGGTGAAGGCGACGGGGAGCGACCGACGATAACCAGCTGCTTGATCGGGCTTAGCGCGACTTGCTGTTGCTTGCTCGTCTATCTTACTCCGTCTGTTCCCTGCAAGGCGTGGAGGTTGAAGACAACGCCTCTATTTTCGGCAGAGTCGTAAACATCAGTACCGGAAGATGAGCCTGTGCTTGACGTTTTTGCATGGCTAGGAAGCAGGCCGAAGATGCGGTTTTTGCTGCGCGGAGAAGCCGGAAGGTGGTGTTTGGAAGCAGAGCTTATCGATGATCTTGCTGGCCTGCCAAGAACAGCGAGTGATGACGTTTTGCATGGTCGTCGGAGGCTTGTAGCATGCAGGAGCGGCTGTGCCTGTGTGCTTGCCGAGCCGTCTTGTTGTCCCTGTCCTTTTATTTTTCTTCCTGATCGCTTCAGTGATCACTAAGTGTTTATGAGTCACATCGTTTTGATCTCAGCCAGTGCTTGCAGTTATCGAGTAGTAGAGCGAGGACTGCGCGCGACAACGTTTGAGTTTATACGGTAACGAGAACCAAACGATGCGCATGATGGCGCGGATAAACAGTAAAGCCATCATATGGCTCGCTCTTATGCCGTTGTTGCTGTCATCAGTTGCGATAAGGTACGCCTGGTGGTGTAAGTGGTGGTTGATCTTCTATTGGTTCTTCGTGCTCCCGTCTCTCCCCCGCTCTGCCGCTGTTGCAATCCCTGCAATATATAACAATGTTTCCTTCCCTTGCCGTGTGTGCAACCTCTAACCCTTGACACCTCTTGTTTCGATTGCGGACGTCTGTTTCTCTCTCTATACAAATCCCACGTACAGCTACCTTTCCTGGTCTGAGACGGAGAACTCAGCCTTCTGCTCTCTGAATTGCCCTGTCTGAAACATGGTCATTTCTCGCGTGATCTTCTTCGCTCTTTTGAACATACTCTTCTCTCAAGGCCTTAGTCAGGAACCCAGTATTCCCACGCGTCATTTGCGCACTGCACATATATGCTGACGTGCCGTATCCAGTTCAAGGAGTACCTGTCCCTAGCCTCATCAATGCTACCATTGAAGATCTCCAGGTTGGCATGGAGGCCGGTTTGTTCACCAGCAGCGACCTAGTAAAGGTACTGCGTCACAGTTCACCTAAACCATTCCGGGTAATGCCCTGATCACTGCATAGGCCTACATCGCCCGTATCAACGAAGTCAATGACGTCCTGCACGCCGTCACGGAGCTCAATCCCGACGCACTCCAAATATCTCACCAGCTCGACGCCGAGAGATCCAATGGGACCACCCGCGGGTGAGTCAATACTAACTGTGCCTCCACGAGTTCGAAGTTCCCGTTAACTTCCCGCTCAGTCCCCTGCACGGGATCCCCATCCTCATCAAGAACAACATCGCCACAAGGGACAAGATGAATAACACTGGTGCGTACCTTGTCTTCATGGTCTCGGGACGTATCGCCCAATAACATGTCCCAGCTGGCTCATATGCCCTCCTCGGCGCCAAAGTCCCGCACGACTCCACGGTGGCTGCAAAGCTGCGCAAGGCCGGCGCGGTCATCTTGGGCAAGACCAACCTCAGCCAGTGGGCCAACTATCGCTCCAACAACTCGACCAACGGCTGGTCCGCCTACGGCGGCCAGGTCACCGCCGCCTACTACCCGAACCAGGACCCCAGCGGCAGTTCGAGCGGGAGCGGCGTTGCGTCTGATCTAGGGCTGGCCTTGGCGTCGTTGGGGACCGAGGTGCGTAGTTTTCCCCCTTCTCATATACGACACTTTCACCTCACCAAGCAACTGGTCACTATCAACTACTGCGTACAGAACAGCTAATGTAGGGGATGGCGACAAAAAACAGACCGACGGCTCCATCCTCTCCCCGTCCAGCAACAACAACCTCGTCGGCATCAAACCCACCGTCGGCCTGACCTCGCGCCACCTCGTGATCCCCATCTCCGAGCACCAAGACACCGTCGGGCCCATGGCACGCACCGTCAAGGACGCCGCCGCCGTCCTCCAAGCCATCGCCGGCAGCTACGACCCGGCCGACAACTACACCGCAGCGAATCCCCGCCTCAACACCACCGCACCAAACTACACCGGCGCCTGCAACCTCTCCGCCCTCGCCGGCGCACGCATCGGCATCCCAACCAACGTACTCGCGCTCTCCTCCACCGCGCTCCTCTCCACCGCCGAGCGCGCCGCCTTCGCCTCCTCCCTCGCCGTCCTGCGCAACGCCGGCGCGACGCTCGTCCCCAACGCAAATTTCTCCGCCTACCCAGCCTACCTCTTGTCGTCCAACGAGTCCCTCGTGCTCGCCGCCGACTTCCAAACCAACCTGCGCGCGTACCTCGGCGCGCTGACGCTCAACCCGGCGAACGTGTCCGACCTGGCCGGCGTGCGCGCCTTCACGCGGTCCGACCCGCGCGAGGCGTGGCCCGACCGCGACACCGGCGTGTGGGACGAGGCGCTGGACGGGCAGGGGTGGGACAACGGCGATCCGCGGTTCTGGCAAGCGTTGCAGGCGGACTTGTTCCTGGGCGGGGAGGGGGGCGTGCTGGGGGCGTTGGAGAGAGACGGCGGGCTCGATGCCGTCGTGTTGCCGACGAGCGTCAGTCCCGGCGTGCCGGCGCTGGTGGGTGCGCCGGTGGTGACGGTGCCGATGGGGTTTTATGGCGGGAACGAGACGGTGGTGGAGAGTGCGGGGGGCAGGGGGTTGGTGGGGAGGGCGCCGGGGATTCCGTGAGTCTTTTTTCTTCTTTTTTTATTGTGTTTCCCCCTTGTTATTTCCTTTCTCGTCTTTGTGCGAGGTTGTAGTGCTGACGAGGGGGTTGGATTAGATTCGGGCTGTCGTTTCTTGGGAGGAAGTGGGATGAGGAGAAGTTGATCGGATTGGCGTACGCGTATGAGCAGAGGTCGATGGTGAGGAGCAAGGGGCAGCAGTACATCCTGCCGACGACCGAGATTGCGGATGTGATTGGAATGTTATGAGCGGGGGCGACCCACGAGGCTGAGGTGTGGTAGCGGTAGTAGATGGAGTAGGTCAGGGATGGGTGCTGTGGTGGAGTGCTGCAGACAGCAGTTTTGCTGGTCTGACTGTTTTCTGGTAAAGTATGTCTGTCCTACCCACGGTCCCTTCTCATTCTTTTACCTTTGGTGTGGCGTGCTGGCACAGGTTTCGACCGGGTCACAGCCTGCAGGGTGCACAAGACTGGAGCTCACTGGGCCCCCAAGTAGACAGCTGAAGCAAAGATGCGGACGCAGATATGGGTTTTGATCGTCTTTCGTCGTGCGCATCTAGATGAGAGTCATAAACTGGTCCAGATACAGGATTCCACTACCCATGTAAGCAACTTTGAGACATGTTTGTGGGCTCGGTGCTTTCGCAACTCGCTGCGGGGTCAGTCATGAGCGAAGTTGCGAAAGTGCATGTTGATGACGTACCCAGCAAGAGCCGAAGTAGCCGCTCAAACGGGAGCGCGGCACGTAACACCGGATCCACACATCCACACCCGGGTCGAAAGCAGAAGCTCTGCCCGTTGAGACACGCACTAACGTGGTATAAACCGGGAAATGGAGGACGAGTCGTAGCATCGCGACGGGAACTTCGACAGTTCATTTCCCCGGCGTGGTGGTGGTGTCGTGAGCTGTGGAACCCAGGGTTGTTGCGGCAGTGAGGGTCGCAGCCCTGCAGGAAGGCACATTGCGTACCGGCCACGCGTCTGAAACCACGTTGCTCGCAGTCCCGCCATATCACCCAAGACCATGTCTCAGGCGTGATGTATTCTCCCAGTGGAACATAGCCTTCTGCTGATCGCCACGGCCGGGCGTTTTCACATTCTGGGACTACGCCCTGAAACAAGCCACACCGAAAGGGGCTGTACTAGGTCACACTGGAAACATCTCGTTGCGCAGACAAGGGAGTCAAGAAGCATGTAAGCATCTTGGCAGGGACAAGAGTTGGCCTAGCAGCTTACATCCATTGTACCTGGTCTAACTGTAATAACAACATGCTCTGAGTGTTACTCCGCGTGACATAACGACCGTCAAGAAAATTGGAAAATCATTAGTGTATTGACTGTGATAGGAAACAACAACGTACGCAGACGCAAACCACCACGCCCGAATCCCAACTACCAAGTCCGGCTGATGACAATCCTCAATCCACCAGCCAGCGCACCTCCGGCTCGAGTCATGATCTGTCCATAGCAAAGGGGGGAATAGCAAAGAGGAGGGATGAATGCGGGAGACGGCTAGCAGTTGCAGCCCGCGGCGCCCTGGCCGCTGGTTGCCTCGGGCCGCAGATCGACGCCAGGACGCGGGCCGGACCTGATGCTGCGGGGGCCGGCCTGGTCGAGCGGCAGCTTCTTCGCGATGGCGGTGAACAGCTCCCGCACGTTCTCGGCCGTCTTGGCCGACGTCTCGAAGAACAGCAGGCCAGCCTCCCTGGCGTACTGCTCGGCGTCGGCAGCGGGTATTGCCCGCTTGTCGGGGTTCTCCGTGACCAGGTCCAGCTTGTTTCCGGCAAGAGCGATCACAATGTTCTCGTTGGCCTGGCGCTGCAGTTCCTTCACCCACGCTTTGGCTTTGTCTAGCGACGACTGGGGCAGGGTTAGGTTGCTACCACCGCCGGCGGAAGGGGCTGCGGGTCACTTACGGCCTGCGTGATGTCGTACACGACGACGGCGCAGTTGGCGTTGCGGTAGTACATGGGGGCCAGCGACTTGTAGCGCTCCTGGCCTGCCGTATCCCATATCTCAAACTTGACCGTCGTGGTGTCGTCGAGAGCGATGGTCTGGGTCAAGAAGGCGGCACCGATGGTCGACTCGCGGTAGTCGTCAAACTGGTCCTGCGGCGGGGGTCAGCTGCAGGCGTGCGGCCATGCACGGCTCGGGGGCGCACCTTGACGAAGCGCAGGACGAGCGAACTCTGCGCGGTGTATCAGCATTGCGGGCGTGACCGCCAGTCGAGGGGCGGGGCAAACCTTTCCGACGGCGGACTCTCCTGCGAAGCGTCAGCACTCGGCCGCAGGCTGCAGCACCCGGGGCACGGCAGGCACACTCACCCAGCAGCACCAGCTTGAACTGTGCGAACCTCGAGCCGCCGGGACGGCCGCCTGGCTGGACTCTCGCGGACATGGCGGTGGCGCGGCGGAGCGGTGGGGGATGGCGGGGGAGCGGCGGGTGCGGGTCGGCTGGGGGCGGCGGGGCGGCGATGCGGCGGATGGGTTGGGGTGGTTGAGGTGGGTGGATGGGTGGTGTAGATCGGAGGTGTCGACGTTGGGTGCTTGTGGTGGAGCTTGTCCGGGCAGCCAACGCTGGATGGCTTGGCAAGGGTGTGGCTTGCGCGCGCGCTCCGTTCGGCATCGTCATGCCCTGCCCTGCGCCCCCGTGCTTGCCGCCGCCGAGCGCAACTGCCACATGTGCATCAAACACCAGCAATTCCAATCTCTCCTCTCCTAGCCCCCGCGCCTCCATACCACCACCCGGCTCCCTGCTATAGTCGCCCGCTATCGTCCACCCTTCGCCCCGCCATCCCCGCAGAGGAGCACGCTGCTCCCCGCCGGCCGACCATGGCTGCCCTCCTTCCGTTCCGGGACATTAATGTCCACGCGTCGTCTTCCTACTACGCCTTTTCCTCGCCCTCGTCGCCCTCGGCTCCCACGCTTGTTGTCGACCGGCCCTCCGGAGACTTGCGCCTCAACGATGGCAAGCTCCTCGGCGGCCAGCGCGTTTCTAGCATTGCTGGCGTTCTGGGCATGATCAAATTGCGCCTAGGTATGTGGAGGATCGCAAGGTGTCGCAGCAGCAAGGCAGCTACACAGGAGGGTGCAGCCTGTCTGGCCACCTCCTGATCGCAGGCGGAGCGCTGTATTTCCTGGCCGGACATGCCACCTCCATGTGCAAGCTGCCTTGCATCTGCAATGCCTCGCGGAAGGAAGCGCGTCGCAGCTTGCGCCATTACCCCCCAACGCCATGCTTGAACCTTTTTACTCACATACACGCCATGCGCAGACAAGTACATTATCGTCATTACAAAGGCGCAACCTGTCGGAAGGCTCAAGGGCCACATGGTGTACAAGGTTGCGGCTACCGAATTCCTGCCTCTCCGCGAGCGCCCGCTGCACGATCCAGACGAGGATACCTACCTTTTTTACCTGAAGACTCTGCTCAAGCAGGGGCCGATGTACTTTTCCTACTCTATCGACATCACCAACAGCTTCCAGCGCCAGGCTCAGAGCGACTTCACGCAGCCGCTGTGGAAACGCGCCGACGATCGCTTCTTCTGGAATCGCTTCATTCAGTCTGATCTGATTGACTTCCGGAATGGTGCTTCCGGCTCATCCGGCTTCCGCATTGCGAGCGGCCCGCAGAGGGATGTCGACCCCTTTATCTTGCCCGTCATGTTTGGCATGATGGAGATCAAGAACACCTCGATTAAGGGCAACCCCCTGACGTTCGTCCTCATTACCCGGCGATCCAGGCACCGGGCCGGGACCCGCTACTTCTCTCGTGGCGTTGACGAGAACGGCAATGTGTCAAACTTTAACGAGACTGAACAAGTGGTCATACTCAATGACAATGCGTCGAACGGCCCTGGAGGATTTGCCGCAGGCTCCGCTTTGCAGGCTAGCGGAAAGCCAGAGACTCAGGTTCTGTCATACGTGCAGACAAGAGGAAGCGTGCCGCTGTATTGGGCCGAAATTAACGAGCTCAAATATACCCCTAAGTTGCAGATCCGTGGGGTGCAAAGCGCTGTGTCAGCCGCCAAGCGCCACTTCAACGAGCAGATCCGTCTGTATGGTGATAACTATCTCGTCAATCTGGTCAACCAAAAGGGCCGTGAACGGGCTGTCAAGGAAGCCTACGAGAAGATGGTTCAACTCTTGGTTTCTTCGCCCGCTGAGGGCACGGAGTCGGACCAGGTCACCGACGAGAAGTTCACCGTCATCGAGCCTGAGGGCGAGAAGCAGCGGTACGATCGCATCCACTACACGTACTTCGATTTCCACAGTGAAACGAAGGGACTTCGGTGGCACCGTGCTGCACTGCTGCTTCAGCAACTCGAGGGCCCGATCAGAGAGAACGGCTACTTCAGAGGCGTTGACATGCCCGGTGACCCGAATGGAAGGATGGAGACCCGTAGCCGGCAGACATGTGTTGTGCGTACGAACTGTATGGACTGTTTGGATCGTACCAATGTCGTCCAAAGCATGCTGGGACGCTTCATTCTCAGCCGCATGCTCATCGATCTGGGCATTCTCCGCGAGGGCGAGAATGCGCAGGACGATGCCGCATTCGAGGATCTCTTCCGTAACATTTGGGCCGACAATGCCGACGTCGTCTCCAAGTCATACTCAGGCACCGGAGCACTGAAGACGGACTTTACCCGTACCGGACAGCGCACGAAGGCTGGTATGCTGCAGGATCTCAGCAACTCCATCACTCGTTATGTGAAGAACAACTTCCTCGATGGTCCGCGGCAAGATGCGTTTGACCTGTTCCTGGGCACCTATCTACCTTCTACTTCCAACATTGGCAACAACCTTCTCTTCGTTGACCGGAGACCACTTGCCATTCAGTCGATCCCTTACATCCTTGCTGGATGCGTCTTCTTCATTTTCATTTCTGCTTTCACTAGAAGGTCCCCCGACGCCTATGTCTGGCCTCTGCGCATCCTTGTGCTTCTTTTCTTCGCGGTAACCCTTCTTTGCTTCCGCTTCATCCAGAGCCACGGCACACTCTACGTAAGTGCAACGTCAGCCACGAATGAGTACCCATACTGACAAGACGCAGGTCAACTGGCCGAAGCTGAACACGCCTCCGTGGGCCATCGAAGGTTATCAAGATGCGATGTCGCATGTGCAGAAGGATCCTCTTTTGGGACCGTTGGTGGCGAGGCACGAGAGGGGCAAGAGCGATGCGAGACTTCTTTATCTGGAAGAGGGTAAGAAGAGGATAGAATAGTGGGCTTGACCACTGGCGTTTGAAGGTATCGCGAGCGGGGGCATGGGTTGATGGGATCGTTTCCTAGAGAGCCGAGAGCTTTGTTTGGGATACCATATATTACAAAAGGCATTTCTTTAACTGTATTCTACTCTATTTCCACTAGGCAGGCAAACCAGTATCTCGGATGGGTCAGCGTGGCTGTCTTTGTTTGTGCGTTGATAGAGGGCGGGCGCGGATGCCTCAGGCAGGATGACGTTTCTGGGTGGGCGCGGGCTTGGCCGAGTCGCCGGCGGAAGCTCGCCGCCGAAAATCGACTTCGATCCGCAGCTCCAAACCACCACGCTCGCGCTCTCCATCCCCCCGCTCCTTCTCCGCCTCAGCAGCCCGCCATGCTGCGCATCTCTGTCGCAAGAACGAGGCACCTCGCTGCCGGCTCTGTCGCCCCGAGGGTCGGCTCCCAATGGCTTCACGCGCGCCGCCCCGCCCAGATGGCCTTCGGCCAGGTACGCACGCGCACGCATACTTCCATTAGCCCGCCATTGATAGCTGACCATCCATTGCATGCACAGCGCTACTTCGCCGATGCCAAGAAGACCGATGAGACCGTCCTGCCCGGCTCCCAAAGCGTGAGGGCTGCCGACGACATCCCTCCTCCGCCGACCACCTCTCCCGTAAACCCTACACCCACCGGTACCGTTCCTCCGTCCGAGGTTCCTCTGACGCCTCCCACACCTGACCAGGTCCACGCTCAGTCGCCGCCTTCGGGATCGGCCCCCGGTGCTGGCACAGGCGTGCCCCTTGGCACCGGCAGCGCTTCCGTCGGTCCTCCCGCCGGCTCTCCCGTTCCGCCGCCCAAGAAGAAGGGTAGCTTCCGTCGCTTCCTGATCACCCTGCTCACCCTGACTACCCTTGGATACGCTGGCGGCGTCTACTATTCGCTCATCTCGGACAACTTCCACGACTTCTTCACCGAGTACGTGCCGTTCGGAGAAGACGCGGTTGGCTACTTTGAGGAGCGTGAGTTCCGCAAGCGTTTCCCCGGAGGTGCTGCTCCGTCCAGGCTGCACCAGCAGATCCGCGGCGAGAACAAGGTTACCATTCCCAGCAAGAGCGGTCTCTCCTGGAAGGTTTCCGACGAGAAGGAGGACCCCAAGAGCGGCGCCGACTTGTCCAAGTCTGGCAGACATACTAGTGCAGTCGAGGATAACAAGGCTACTGCTGCCAAGGAGCAAAAGCCTGCTCCCAAGTCTGCAGCTCCGGCAAAGGCTGCTCCTGCTGTTACTGTTGCCCCCATCGACAAGCTCAACCTTGACGGCGCTACAGAACCTGTTGTCCAGGATGTTGTCAAGATCATCAACGATATCATCACTGTTGTCAATGCCGATAACGCGGGCTCGAAGTACGACTCTACCATCTCTAAGGCCAAGGGTGAGCTCACCAAGGTCATCAACGACATTCAGACTATGAAGGCTGTCGCCGAAAAGCAAAGCGAGGATAAGATCAAGAACCTGCACACCGAATTTGACGCTGGCGCGAAGGAGCTCGTTAGCCGGATTGAGGCCGAGATGCAGGGCCAGGAGGCCCGCTGGAAGGACGAGTTCGAGGCCGAGCGCGAGAAGCTTGCTCAGACCTACCAGAGCAAGCTGAGGGCTGAGCTTGACGCTTCCCAGAAGGTCTACGACCAAAAGCTGAAGAACGAGCTGCTAGAGCAGGCCATTGCGCTCAACCGTCAATTCGCCAACTCTGTCCACGAACGCGTGGAGCAGGAGCGCCAGGGCCGCCTTGCCAAGCTCAATGAGCTCTCTGACGCCGTTTCCGAGCTCGAGAAGCTGACGGCCGAGTGGAACTCCGTCATTGACTCCAACCTCCGCACTCAGCACATGCTCGTCGCCGTCGAGGCTGCTCGCAACGCCGTCGAGAAGGCTGACCAGCCCCGCCCCTTCGTCGAGGAGCTCGCCGCTCTCAAGGAGGTCGCCGCCGAGGATCCTGTGGTCAACGCCGCCATCGCCTCCATCACGCCCACCGCCTACCAGAAGGGTGTTCCCACCCCATCGCAGCTCATCGACCGCTTCCGCCGTGTCGCTTCCGAGGTCCGCAAGGCTGCGCTGCTGCCCGAGGATGCCGGCGTTGCTTCTCACGCCGCCAGCCTGGTGCTGAGCAAGGTTATGTTCAAGAAGGGCGGTGACGGCCAGGGCCTGCCTGTCGGCAACGACGTCGAGTCCGTGCTGACCCGCACCGAGATGCTGCTCGAGGAGGGCAACATTGACGCCGCGGCCCGTGAGATGAACGGTCTCAG
The DNA here is from genome assembly GCF_021436955.1 of Diplodia seriata. NCBI lineage: Eukaryota > Fungi > Ascomycota > Dothideomycetes > Botryosphaeriales > Botryosphaeriaceae > Diplodia > Diplodia seriata. Next base: position 1,296,529 of record NW_027117317.1, on the reverse strand, counting down.
TGGCTGGGCTAAGGTCCTGGCGAGGGACTGGCTGGGTGATGCCAGGAGGGTGTTGGAGGTCAGGCAAGCGCTTGATGTGAGTTTATTACCCCTTTCCCTTTTACTGAATACGAGGAACCTTTGCGGCTAACATGAATATTTTCAGGTCCTTTCCACCGAGGCGAGACTACAGAGCCTGCTTGTAGAGTAAAGAGCGACACAAAAGTATTAGAGCGGTCGGGTAGCGGTAGCTGTACGAGTCCAGTGATGTGGGGGCGAGGGTGGCGGTGGGTTGGGAGCTAACTAAAGGAATGAAGAACATCTTTTTTTGCTAAAACTTGGGATCAGAGGGCTGAAGCGACGAGCCTTGGTCCGTGTTCTATAGCAGTTCCGTTTCTTTTTCTTCTGGTGGTGGTGGTGGTAGTGGTGGTGGTGAGTAATTGTGGGCGGATGTGCTACTGCTGCTGCTGCTGTGCGGAGGAAGTGTAACTAGAATATCGTGTGTCTTTTGTTTACGGATAGAGAAATGGGAAGAGTATTCTTGGAACTGTCAGGTCGTTTGTTAAGTGAGTATGAGATTTTGTTAGTTTCCCTCACTCCAGACATTTGAGTTCATGGGATATGAAGCTGATAGGTCGTCTCATGCAGTGAGGCTTTTGAACAAGGATTTCGGTCGCCTGGTTGGCCACAATGTACAGCACCCTCTTGCAGCCGATGGCTAGCGTGGGCTTGCTTTTTCATCGGGCCAATGCTACTTTGACCTATCGAACCACTGAGTTACGACAAGAGGCCTTGTTTTACTACAGATTAATACAACTTCAGCCTATCATCTTACTAAACAACCACCAGAGCCCCCGGTCCATACGTTCGCAATCGTCGCGCTAGCCATCGGCTGTAAGAGGGTGCTGTATTATTGGCTTTCACAAGCGACGTGATCAGCCTGCCCGAGTTACTGCATCGGATGCTTACTGCATGTGCTCCTGCAAGGCTGAGATTGCTTCTGGACCCAGCTCTTAGCGACTGTAGCCTGGTGTAGGTGACACAAAGTGGGGGCATGGATTTATAATGACTTGAAGACGACGGTAGGCTGAATTCACGCAACGTCGGCCTTGCTGTCCGGCTACCTATCCTTCCTTCATGGCCGAGCATCCCAGATTCTCCTTACGCGCCCTTGTCAAGCCGAAGCGATCAAAGTCTCCAAACACAGCCGCAGCTGCTACTGGCTCCCAAGACCTTGAGGCGGAGCGACAAACAGGGCCAGCGCAACGGAAGTTGCAACTGTTCCCTGAGGGAAACACCCTTGGTATCCGAGCCGTGGCCGATCCTCGAGATGCTCTAGTCGACATCATATTTATACATGGCTTGGGTGGTGACGCCTACGACACATGGCTAGACAAGAAATCCGGTACATACTGGCCAGCAGATTTTCTTGGTCGGACGTATCCCAGGGCCAGAGTCATGACGTTTGGATACGATGCTCACTTCGCAAGGAAGCCGTGGGAGGCCGTCGGCCAAAATAACTTGCGGGGGCACGCGGATGCACTTCTCGTTCGGATTGCACGAATGAGGCCGGAGAGTGATGGCTCGGTAAGACCATTGGCTTGAACAATGGCCAGAAAATTTGAACTGATTTGACTGTTGCTTCCAGAGTTCCCGGAAAATCATCGTCATCGCGCACAGTCTCGGCGGTTTGGTGGCAAAGCATGCATACTCCATGTCGTCGACCAAAGCCGACACACACTTGAAGCAGCTGCATGAGCACATGATCGGCATCATATTCCTCGGGACACCTCATCACGGTGCGGACCTTGCAAATTTGGGACAGCAGTTGGCAAAACTGTACAATGTCTTCGTCAGCTGGTCCACGAATCCTCAGATCTTGGAAGCGCTGAGGAGAGATTCCGAAGTGTTGGAAGGCGTGGAGAATGAGTTCGCTGGATTCCTGCGCCAGAAGGGCCATCTTGGCTGCACCTCGTTCTACGAGGGTCTTGAGATGCCGCCGGTTGGAAAGGTAGGTTTGTTCAGTGGTGACTTATTAAGAGCTGGTCGCTAAAGATCAGTAGATTGTCACCAAAGAATCTGCAACAATATCAGGATATCCTACGGACAGCATACACGCCAACCATGTGGTACGGATACCGTACACGGTATATCACCACGCGAGCTGACGGAAAGTAGGACATGGCGAAATTCGAATCCTCGCAGAACGACGCATACCTGACAATTTGTGGGGAAATCGAAAGATGGATCGCAGATATCAGGAATGAGAACGGTCAGGTATGAAAACTACATCCAGAAGACAGGAAGACAGCCTGTACTGATTGCTGTATGTTCTAGTCTTCTTGAAGAAATTGGGGGAAGGGAATCATGGCAGTAAGCTAAGCAATCCCTATCGTGTTAGGTACGCAGATGCGGGCTTACTTGCACAAAGACGAGTCAGGTTGGTTCTGAATCCACGTATTCTGAAAGCTTGGAAATAACGTCTAAGCTAGCTTGTAAACAATCCCTGAGCTTTGACAACATGCAATCTCGTGAATCGACGCTCGATGCAGCCGCACCAGATACCTGCAAGTGGATTCTGGAGAACCAAGTTTTCAAACGTTGGCAATCACATGGTGGGATGCTCTTGATCGAAGGTAACCCAGGCTCCGGAAAATCGACACTCATGGACTTCATTGTCCGAAGTATGGAACGCCATTCGTCTGGACAGGTGATAGTAGCTTCTCATTTTTTCCACGCTGGTGGCGGCCTACTTCAAAACACAACACATGGCATGATAAGGTCTTTGGTACACCAGATAGTGTCCAGCGACCAAGCCCCACTTCTTCTCTCGTTCCTGGGGAGGAAATTCCGCAGAAGAAGGAAGGACATTGGCGACATCGAGCGCAATAAGTGGCACTGGGAAGAAGCGGAGCTTAAGAGCGATCTTAAAATGTACGCTGACGGATCCCTCTCTGGAGACCCAGTAATACGGAATGGAGCAAACTACACATCCGACACGGAATCCGAGGACCACCCCAATGGTGTCTCAATCAGACCGCGGAGTCAGTCTATACGCTGGAGCTACCTCACGAACAAACCCGCCGCGAAGACCATTTTCCTTTTCATTGACGCCGTTGACGAGGTCGGACACGACGAGGCGGTGGACCTCCTGAGCTATCTGACGTCTCTCACGAATCCTTGCAAAGCTGACTCGGCGGCACAAGCACCATCCATCGCCATCTGTTTTTCCTGTCGCCGTTTCCCGAACGTGGCCCAGCCTTTTCGTCTCGAATCAATATCTCTCGAAGAGCACAATCGCGGGGACATCGAGGAGTATGCAAGGCAGAAGATGGGAGAGCTGAAAGAACTGCTACACGCGCCCGAGCTGTCCAAACGGGTGGCGAACCTTGCAGAAGGCAACTTCCTCTGGACGCGCCTGGTCATTCATGAAGCGATCAAGGAAGGATCCTCCCTGTCGGCGGCGCTGGAGAAGGCGATCGCGGTCCCCAAGCCGTTGAATGAGTTCTACAGCAATACGTTGCTGCAAATGGACTCGCGAGACAGGACGAAATGTCTTAAGCTATTCAGATGGATGTTCTGTGCACGGCGCCTGTTGACGCTGAGCGAGCTACAGTGGGCGATGGTTATCGAAACGCAGACATCGTTGAGAGAGTGCCGAGGATCGCCGTATTGTACCCCACTCGCAGAGGGGATGGCGGTGAAGTTGACAATATTGACCAGAGGCCTGGCCCTGGGGCGACAGGGCAGAGCCGAGTTCATACACAAGTCCGTACGTGACTTTCTCGCTGACAAAGGCCTCGCGCTTCTGGAAAAACCAACCAACAGGACAGCAGTGCAGATTGCCCATCTCAACACTGCAAAAGCCTGTGTCCAGTACATGCAATTCTTCGAGTTCCACACGCCTGTTGATGGGGAAAGTTCAGAGTCCGAGTCAACGTCATCCGACGACTCGGGAACAGTGGACCGTTGTCAACCGTATCGGGTCGAGCCCGACCCTTTGGGAGGCTATGTGTCTGAATTCTGGCTCGAACATATTGGCAGGGTCACGTTCGACCAGCTACAGCGCGACCTGGTTGAGAATGGACCACGCGATATCCAGAGCTCTTCTGGGATTGAACCTGGCTCAACGGCACGAGACATGCCTAAACAAAAGGCACTTATCCGAAATTTACTGTCTCCACACATGGATCGGGTAATCCTTCACTGGCTTCACAGACGGATTCAGTCTCGAGATGAGTCAGAAGATAAATTGAATAGCCCAACAAAACGACTCCTGGCGAAGTTTCTCAGGGAAGGCTTTGAGGACCGTGATCGCGCACGTCGCTATTCATTCATACATCTCGCTGCCGGTTTCGATCTCTTTAAAGCACTGAACGCATGTTTAGCTATTCCAGCTACCTCGGCCGGTGCAAAGGATGACCAAGGACGAACGCCACTGATCTGGGCCGCTTCACTCGGTAACATGAAGGCCCTGAAATGCTTGACAAAAGAACGGGAAGACGTCGGTGTTGACCATTTGGACAAAGGAGGTCGGACGGCTTTGTCTTGGGCAGCAGGAGAAGGACACGTAAAGGTGGTGAGGCATCTGATCAGGAAAGGCGCCGATGTGAACCTGGAAGCCTCCTTTGCACAAACTCCATTGCATTTTGCCACCCGAGGGGGCCATACAGAAGTTCAGATGGAGCTCGAATGTGCGATATCCAAAACGGAATCAGCAAGCAAAACTCGATCGGTGGTTGTTCGTAGTACACTTACACGCTCAGCGGACAAGGGGGAATTGAGGTCTCAACCGCAGATCTTGAAGGATTTCATGGACCCAGAGGGCCAGAAACTAGATGGTTGGGAAGCAATATACAAATAGACAAAGGTGTCCATTCTCCCCGCTCTCCCTACACCACCCCCAAAAACCCCCTACACTCCTCCATCCCCTCAACCATCCTCTCCACATCCACCTCCGCCGCCGCCACCAGCACCTCCCACTCATCCTCATCGCTCCCTTTGGTCCCTCCCCTCCGCGGCAGCACGTTGACCGCACCCGGGTTCGCCGAGTACGTCTTGCGCACCCAGGCCGGCCGCCCTTCTCCTCCGTCTTGGCCGCCACCAGTCGTCATCATCGTCGCCGTGGTGCCGGGGATGCGGAAATCGGCGACGGGGAAGTCGATCCAGGAGCTGCAGTCGACGCCGGCGCGGGCGGGGTCGAGGGCGCGGTGGAGGGCGGTGCCGCAGTCGCCGGGGGAGATATGTGCGGGTGTTTGCTTGGCGCAAAGGGATGCTGCGAAGTTGAAGCGGCGGCGGATGTAGGCGTCGTCGACGGAGTTGATGGCCTGGCGGATGCGGAGGGCGGCGGTGGCGATGGTTTGGGTCGTTGGGGGGCAGGCGCGTCGTTCGGCTGCTGGCTGGATTGGGGAGGCTGGTGGGGTGGGTAGTGGGTGTACACGGGAAGCGGTTGTCCCTATGACATCTTCGACTCTTGCTTGGGCGACCGCGACTACGAAGGCGTTGCCCATGTACGTGTCCGGTAGTGGGGGTTGTAGGCGCCGTCGAGCGTCGACGGCGATGTTGAATCTGGTCGTCTCGTGAGGCTCCAGCGCTTCCCCGGCGCCTTCCTTTCTCGCTTCTCTTCCTCTCTGCCACCTCGCTCTCGTCAAGCCAATCCAGATCACAGCACAAAGACAGTCCATGGTGGAAACCCAGAGGTCTGGGCATGTCTTCTTCAGTTCCGCGTTCACCTCTCCCTTGAGTCTTCTCAACCCGCTCGCGTCAAACCGCAAGATCCGAGTCACGTTCTTTCCCCCTTTCACTGGAGCTTCTGAATCGGGTAGCGGCACATGTGTGCGGTAATCGAAGCAATACTCCTCCGGCGGCGCCCTGTCCTTCACGAAAAGCGGAAGTCGAAAAACGATGGCTCCGCGGGCTCCGTCGGCACTGTCCACTCCGTTCAACACCTCTTTCCGACCATCCCCCGCAAACTCTTCCAGAAACCTCGTGATGCCGCACCCATCCACAACCTGATGGTGAAACGCAAAACACAACACCAACCCCCCATCCACCCAATTCACCTTCAACCCCAACGCCGGCCAGCGCCGCCCCTTCCCCAGCTCCGGATGCTCCGGCCGATTCGACAGCACATCCTTATTTAGCAACCCCTCGCCGAACCACCGTCTCGCCGCCAGCTCCTCGTAGCTCCCGACCCACCCCTCCCGCAACCCCAACTCCTTCACCACCAGAATCTCCTCCTCTTCGCACCCATCACCGTCCCTGCGGTTCGGAACGTCCGGCGGTGACGATGACGGTGTCGGGTCGCGATACCTCACCTCGATGGCCGGTGACGCGGCGTTATCGACGCCGACAACATGCCCGCCCAGCCACGGCCACCGGGTCAAACACGCCTCCAGCCGCTCTCGTACGTGCCGCTCCGCGTGCGGCCGCTGCGATGTGTCCGGGAAGGGAAAGATGTAGAGAAGGCGGACGTAGACGGGGAACGAGGCTTGGTCGACTGGGGAGAGGCGAAGTGAGGAGGAGTGTTCTGACTTCGTCATGGTTGCAGTAGTGTTGTGGGCAGTCGAATCCGGTAGCGATAGAGGATTTGTTGAGGCTGTGTCCTGTTTTGTGTCGGTGCGTTCCATGGGTGGTGGTGTTCTTGACATGTTTGACGGGGGCTACCGCACTTTGCGCGAAGGATTTAAGGGAAACCTGGCATGTTGCGAAGGAGAGAAGTGATGGTGCATTTGCTGCTGCTATCATGGCGAGTCTGCTGCCGCTGGAAATGGTGCTACCACGTGCTGCACTTGCAAAGAAGGTGATAGGGGATGCACGCTGCCGAGCCGCATTATCCAGCAATGCGGTGGCACGGATCCCTTCAGGAAGACCCGTGCCGATGGGTGGCTGAGTGGCGTACGAGATAAGCATGGTGTCGTACGTACGCCCGGCATCGTGACCGGCGCATGCAGGATCGAGGGAAAAGTAAAGCGACAACGCCATCCTGTCGGACAAAATGGAAAGAGGTGATCGCCGAGCCACGTCTTTCTCTTTTGCCATTGGAACCCGAAAGTTCAGCTCTGCACCACAGCGAAATACTCCCATTCGAAAGGCGTATCTTTGTGCATGCCGAAACCGCTATCTATACTTGCAGCTGCAGGAAGGAGAAAAAGCAAAACAAAGCCCGTATCGCCGCCAATGGAGACCGCGCATCCCCCCTGGGGAAATAAGCGAGTGGCGTACATCATGCGGCTGAATGGGGTCCCCACCTTTTACACTGTATGAGCAGCTCGTGCAGGTCTGCGTCTCCTAGCTGATGGCTGCAAAGGTAGACGAGCTTCTCCAGAATGACCACGTCGGATTCGCGGTCTTTGTCGAGGTATGGAGTATCATGATCATTATCATGTCCTCCTTTGTGGGTCTCCAGCCAGCCCTCTGGGCCGGCGAAACGAACGCGGTCGAGGGGGGAAGAGCCAAGTCCACCCTGAAGGTCGTCTCACTCGGTTCAGACTCCATCTGGTCGGCAGCTCTCTTGGCTGCAGAGTTCCCGGGGGTGAGCTGACTCGCGTTGCTCACGCTCTCCTGTGCGATGCGGGTGGACATGATTGGACATGTTGAATGGCGAGATTGGGACATCGATGTGGGGGCTGAAAGATGGAGATTGAGAGCTGCACGACGGATAGGGAGGGTAGTAGGCTGAGACATACTCTCACAGTAGTCTGAAGGAACCATTCAATGTTCCATCACAGAGTCGGAGCCCGGCGTGAATTTTCCTTTCACACAATGATAGGAATGAAGCGTCTAGACCCAAGTAAGAACCCATCCTTGAAGGGTCACACGTGTAAGGTCATCCACCACCTATGCACCTCCGCCCAAGCTCAGTAAAGAGTATATCAAGCGTACCAACATACAGCAATGCATTACGCCCACCTCTCTCCGTGAACTTGGCTCGCTTTGCTTTCCCGTGAGAAAGGAAGAACTTCTATCGCTATCGAACAAGACTGGTTTGGCGTGCGGTCTTGGAAGTTACTTCATCCAAGATTTATTAATATATTATCGTCAAACACTTCGAGGCTGTGCCAATATCCACCATTGCTTTTGCACTTCACCATGTGTCAACGAATCGCTTCATCATCACTAACGAACGCTGATCACCACCAAGAGGAGCCCTCAAAATAAACAGTAAGAAGAAATTAATAACGTCGTAGAACGCACAAAAGCCGAAAAGTGTATGTCGATTCTGTCTTTGCAGACAAAAAGCCACACAGTTCATTCTTCTATAGTGTCTTGTCAAAAGTTCTCACGACTTCGACGCCGTAACCTGATGATGATTCCGAGCTTGAAAGCGCTCAAGTCCACGGTTTTTATATCATCGAACTACTGGTCCTCTAGGGTGCGACACGTGCGGCCGCGATACGCTTGGGCCGTTGGGAGTGTCATGCGCCTCTCGGCTTCGGTGGCTGCTCACATGGAGTGTTGAGAGGCTCGTGCGCGGCGGCAGCAGCTGAGTGAGGTGCCCAGGCTAGTCTCGTGTGGACAGTGTATTTGTTGTGAGGGACGGGTGTTTAAAAGAGCAACTTACCTGCGATATAAGCGTGGTACAAGCAAGCAACACGGTTGTTCTGCACTTCCACTGCAAAAACGAAGGGCCCACTCGGAGAAAGCTGGGTAGAAAGCTTCACTTTTCCGTCTCTCTGCGCGGCAGCGATCGACCTCCCCACCTTCGTGGCACGGGTGGATCCGCTGATGACGCTCAGCCTTGTCCGGTTGCTGCCGTTCATCATCATGCTAAGATGCAGGCCTGCATTTTTGAAGTGAATGGTGGGGGTCATCAAGTTTGTTATAGTGATTCAAAGCTAAAAAGTGGTATGTATTTGACGGCTTGGAAACAAAGGGCGCCGAAAAACAGTGTACAAATCAATAGTCATTGTGTTTTGAGAATTACCCTGCAGTAAGTGCAAGTAAAGGTTATTGTTAGGGAGAAATTGAAGTTTGTCGAGGATATCCGCCCGATTTATATCGGCACTTAGCTTTCACGGCACGTGTCGCCGCCCTCGCACACAGTAAAACCTTCACTCACTTGTGAAAGGTAGGCTCGAACAGTGACGTATCCTACTAGCAGTTATGATTGGCAAGTCCGCTTGACTTTTGATACCGACGGTGTTTTTGGTCTGCTTGGGATCTATCACACTCTGCATTGTTGTTTGTAGTTTACAGCTAGAAGCTTTGAGAGGTGGGAAAGTTTATTCAAGTCGATTGATCGTACTCATGCATAAACTGTCAACGTAGGGTTACTTCGTAACAGCGTGCAGTATCATATTCGCCACTACTAAAAGTGCCACTTAGAAAATACCCTGTCAGCCTCTCCACAACACCCACTACATCATGACACCAGTAAGGGAGACGGAATCCTCGTATCCAGACTTCTCCGTGGCAGACTTCGCCGCCGCGTCCGCCAGCGCCAGCGCATTCCACCGCCTTGGGACTTGGGACCGTCCAGAAGCTGATTTCGCACCCCCGGCTCGCCAGCTTCCCCATCGTCTCACTCAACGCTTCCCACAGATCCCGATCTTTGACCGGCCGGCCTGACGAGGTTACCCATCCACATTCTGCCCACGTGCGCAGCCAAGCCTCTCGGAAATATAACGAGGGTTGTCCTCCGCTTCGGAGTCGGAACCGTCGGACGTGGCGATACTTCTGTATGATGTGTCTTAGATAATGCTTCGCATGTCTCTATCATCTTAGTGGAAGAAGTGCCGGCCGTGGATTCAAAAGGGTATCGTATACGAAGAAAATAACAGGACAGAGCCAGAGATGCTCACGGCGCCACGCCGGTGCTGACGAACTTCAAAATATCGTCCAAGGGCATCATAGGGCGGATCGGCGGGACGGTCTCCGTTTTCTTCTCGGCCCCAGCACCCTCGACGCCCTCCATGGCGCCGCCCTCCTCTTCCTCCTCGTCCTCGTCCTCATCTTCGCCCTCTTCGTCCTCGTCCTCGGCCGTCAAAACCTCCCTGCCAATCTCACCACCCGCCGGCCCCGCCCAGTCCCACAACTCCTCAATCTGCTCCCCCGTCATCCCGCCATCCCCCACCAGCTTCGCCGCGCGCGCGTCCCCATCGCCCCTCGCCAGCGCCGCAGCCGCATCGTCCTCGTCGCCGACGGCCAGCTTGACGCCGTCGGCAATCCAATCCTCGACCCACGGCACCATCTTCTTGCGGGTGAGCTGGGTGGCCATGTTCTCGTGCGAGCGGCCGGGGAAGGTGGGCAGCGGGAAGGGGTGGGCCTGGCCCAGCAGGGTGCGGTTGGCGGCGAAGGCCTCGAGCAGCGCGCTCAGCCGGCCGTTGATGATGTTGGACTGGTGCGCGACCGTCGGCCACGGCGCCGGCGGCGTGTTGTCCCAGATGTGCGCCAGCTGCGTGTTTTTGAGCACTTCGAGCGCGCCGTTGAGGTGCTGGATGCGCTGGGCGAGGAGGTCGAGCGAGCGGATTTCTTCGGGTGGGGCGCGCGAGCCCGGCGCGTGGGCGTGGGCGGACATTGTGGGCGGTGGAGCGGTGTTGGTGGTGGTTGAGTGGTGCTGCAGCTTTGGGTGTGTTGGCGCGCGTGCTTGTCTTGAATTGAGGGTGGTAGTGGTGGTAGTGGTGGTGGTGGTGGTGGTGGAGGTGGTGTTGGTGTCGGCGAGTCGGAGGAGCAGCTTGCGCGAGTCAGTTGCGAGATCGGATGATGGGAAAATGCGGGACGAGCGCTTGCTCTGACGCATTTCACAAGAATGCAGCCAAATGATCGAACGACAACATTTCTCGCACACCACTCTCCCTTTCTTTCCACCAGAATATTGCTACGTTGAGCCATGGCGAACCCAACGTCGCCCACGGCCGCGACCAATGGCACCACGACCCGCCCGCAGACGCCCAAGGTCAACAGCTTCGCATTGACCGAATATTCCGCCAACCCGTCGCCGCCGCCCCAGAGCCCGGTGGTGAAGACCCAGGGCGTGCCGGAGCACTTCCTGCTGCCTAATGGCTACCCGGATTACCTGCGACTGATCCTGACCTCGCGCGTCTACGAGGTCGTGAAGGAGACGCCTCTGACCCATGCCGTCAACCTGAGCAATCGCCTGGAATGCAATGTCATGCTGAAGCGCGAGGACCTGCAACCTGTCTTCAGCTTCAAGCTGCGCGGCGCCTACAACAAGATGGCCCATCTGGACCAGGAACAAAGCTTCAAGGGTGTCATTGCGTGCTCTGCAGGTATATCAGAACACCACGCCTGTTCCGGACTCGAAGTGCTGATTGCCGCCAGGAAACCATGCCCAGGGCGTCGCATACTCGGCGCGGAAGCTCAAGATCCCGGCCACCATCGTCATGCCATCCGGCACCCCCGACATCAAGCACAAGAACGTTTCGAGACTGGGCGGACATGTCGTGCTCCACGGACCCGATTTCGACTCGGCGAAGGAGGAGGCACACCGGTTGGAAAAGCAGCACGGCCTGGTCAACATTGCACCGTTCGATGATCCATACGTCATCGCCGGCCAAGGTACCATCGGCATGGAGGTCCTGCGCCAGACGAACCTGCAGGACCTGGAGGCCGTCTTCTGTTGCGTGGGTGGCGGTGGTCTGATTGCCGGCGTCGGTGTCTACATCAAACGCATAGCGCCTCATGTCAAGGTCATTGGTGTCGAGGCGTATGATGCCAATGCCATGGTCCAGTCGCTCAAGGCGGGCCGCCGCGTCGCCCTTACAGAGGTTGGACTTTTCGCCGACGGAGCCGCGGTGAAGAACGTTGGCGAGGAGACGTTCCGTGTGGCCTCTGAGGTCGTGGACGAGGTCATCCAGGTCACGACCGACGAGACGTGCGCCGCCATCAAGGACATTTTCGAGGACACGCGCTCTATCGTCGAGCCCGCAGGCGCGCTGGCACTGGCGGGTCTGAAGAAGTACGTCGCCGCCAACCCCTCGCCCAATCCGAACCGTGGCCTCATCGCTGTCGCTTCTGGCGCCAACATGAACTTCGACCGTCTTCGCTTCGTCGCCGAACGCGCTGCGCTTGGTGAGAAGAAGGAAGCGCTGCTCTCCATCACCATCCCCGAGAAGCCGGGTGCCTTTGCGAACCTGATCAAGGCCGTCCACCCCATGTCTTGCACCGAGTTTGCCTACCGCTACAACGACGCATCCGAGGCCAACATCCTCATCGGTGTCGCGCTTAGCGCCGTCAGCCGGAGTCGTGATCTGGCCGACCTCCTCGCCCGTCTTGAGAAGGACGGCATGCACGCCATTGACCTCTCCGGCGACGAAGTTGCCAAGTCCCACGTCAGGTATCTTGTTGGCGGCCGCCCTTCGGCCGTCTCCACCGAGAGGCTGTTCGCATTTGAGTTCCCCGAGAGGCCGGGTGCGCTTTACAAGTTCTTGACTACGATGCAGCCCGACATGAACATCTCGCTGTTCCACTACCGCAACCACGGAGGCGATGTCGCAAAGATCCTGGCAGGCATCCAGTGTCCGGAGGGCAAGGAGAGTGAGCTGAAGGAGTTCCTGCAGAAGATCAACTACCCCTTCAGCGAGGAGACGGAGAACCCCGTCTACAAGATGTTCTTGAGGGAGTAATGTTTGGATGTACGATGAGCGGTGCTTCTTGCCATATATCGTCTAGGTAACGTGATATTTTGTTATGTGCGCATGTAGTGTTTTGGAGTTCAACGGTGGATTTTCAAATGGTAGAGGCGAAAAATATCCATCAAGCGGCCAATGAGACTTGACACAAAAGCCAATTCAACCTTGTTTACATTACGTCGTCTTTTGCTGATCGCCCGGTAGAAATTATTCAGACATGCTTGAGCCTTGTGTAATGCAAAAGTGCCGAGAGGAAAAGCCGCGTCATTTTCAGGCATTGGAGACGGCAGAACGGCTTTGCAGGACGGACAAATGAGCAGTGGTCATTGATAAGACGAGGTGGAAAATGTGGAGCATGGAGAGGAACAAGCATGGTTCCAAGTGGGGCTTGGCAAGGCTTCTTTTGCGGCCGGCTTCCGGATCCCGTCTTCTTGACGATCCCCAGCTCCCCTTTCGCCGCCTCTAAACTCCGACCAAACACCTGCCATTCTACGGAGTTGTTCGCTTCCACTTTCTGCCGTCCGCACGCCAGCTATATCACGAACCGGTAACCGCTAGAATGATCCTGCGCAGAAGCAACTACGCCCAATTGGTCCGGATCTGCAATTGGCATCCTTTTTGCTGGGTGATATGCAGTGCCAGTGCACCCCGCTAGCGGGGAGAGGATCAACGCCAACTCCGGCAACCAATGACGTCTCATATGGACACGATAGCACGGGGCCTGGGGTCGTCTCCACACCGCATCTGCCAAGTTCCGGGGCACACTGGCTGCCAGAATGCCAACGCCGCTGATTGCCACTGGAAGGCTTGCATACCTTTTAATCCTCGCGTCTCCTCCACTCTCCTCTGGTCTCACCGCATCTGCCTTTCGTTTTCCGTCCGCAGTCCCAAAATCTTTCCGACGATGGAAAAGGATCGCCAGAATGCAGACCGCTTCGACCCCGCAGACCTGGAAAAGGAGTTGGAACCAGCGCGCACTTCAAAGTTGACTGATAGAGATTCTCCCTCTGGCGGCATCCGAGAAACTCCTTCTGACAGCCGAATTCTGCTCTCCGAGGAGCAAGCTCTCAACCGTGCGAGAGAGATCCCCGACGACACCGAACCCATTTACTTGACCTACTCCATCAACGACAAGGAAAATCCTCGGAACTGGCCAAAATGGAAAAAGTGGTACATCACCTGCTTCGTCAGTATGCTGAATGTCTTCACGTATGTCCCAAAGCTCTACCAATTCCAACCAGAAGAAGCGACTAACAGCCTCGACACAGCTGCCTCTGCGCAGGCGGGTATAGCTCCGGCCAAGAAGAGCTGATTGCTGAGTTCGGCGTCTCTGCCGAAGTCGGGACAGTAGGCCTGTCCATGTACATCCTGGGCTTCGCTGTCGGGCCACTCATGCTTGCACCTCTCTCCGAGTACTTCGGCCGCAACCCGGTCTACGTGTGGTCCTGGCTGCTGCTTGTCATATTCCAAATTCCACTCGCTCTGGCGCCAAACATCGGAACTGTTATCGTCTGCCGTCTACTACAGGGCTTCTTCGGGAGCGCGCCGCTTACAAACACTGGCGGGACTGTCAGTGATCTTTGGGCGAGGAATGAATGTGGCAGCGCCATGGCCATCTACGGGTTGAGCAGTACGTTCGGCCCGCCGCTCGCTCTGGTGATCAGCGGCTACATTGCCCTCAACATGGGCTGGAGATGGCTGTTCTGGGTATACATGGCCATCTTTGGAGGTTACTGGATCATCCTCGTGGTACGAAATTTCCGAACCGTTCGAACCAAGCCTACCCGCTAACGAGCCCGCAGCTCACCGTCCCGGAAACGCGCCATTCCATCATCCTCGACAAAAAGGCCCAACGCCTCCGCAAGCGGCTCCGCGCCGAAGGCTTCTCCGCGGCAGCAGACAACCTCCTCGACGCCAACGCCGACGAGAAGAAGGGCCTGCACACCCTCTTCGCCATCACGCTGACCCGGCCCTTCCGCTTCCTCTTCACCGAGCCGTAAGTCCCCCCTCTCCCCTCCTCCCCCCATCATCACCTCCATAGCTAACGGAACCCCCCCACCCCCAGCATCACCATCTTCGCCGCCCTCTACAACGGCTGGATATACGGCATCGTCTACCTCCTCAACGAAGCCATCCCGCTCGTCTTCGGCTCCGGCCACGCCTTCAACGCCGGCCAATGGGGCTGCTCCTTCGCCGGCCTCGCCATCGGCAGCCTCGTCGCCGCCTCCCTCCACCTCCCCCTGCAAGAGCGCTACTACCTTTACCGCGTCGCGCGCGCCGACGGCGCCGGCTGCCCCGAAGCCCGCATGCACCTCGCGCGCTTCGGCACATTCCTGCTTCCCCTCTCCCTCTTCTGGTTCGCGTGGACGAGTTTCCCCAGCGTGCACTGGGCCGTGCCCGTCGTCGCGAGCGCGTTCTTCGGCGCCGGGATATACGTCATCATCCTCGCGATCCTGAACTACGTCGTCGACAGCTACCAGACGTACAGCGCGTCGGCGCTGGCCGGCGTCATTTTGGTCCGGAACCTGGTCGGCGCCGGCTTCCCGCTGTTCGGGAAGCAGATGTATGAGAGGCTGGGGTGGGAGTGGGCGAGCAGCTTGCTGGCGTTCTTGAGCATCCCGCTGTGTGCGATTCCGTTTGTCTTCTTTTACAAGGGGGAGGCGATTAGGTTGAGGAGTCCGTGGGCGAGGTATGTTGACTCTTTCTTCTTGTCTCGGCTGGGAGTGAAGTGGTTTGCTGACGTGTTTGTAGGGAGCATTTTGCGCAGGATGAGGATAAGCCGCATTGATTTACGTGAGGAAATAATGGACTTTATAAGGGTTTGTGATATCCGAGGGCAAAATAGATACTGTCTGAAGCACAAATCAACTTAAATTTAATGCCTGTCTTCACGTGAAGGCAGCTAATTAACCTTGCGTCTTCGCTGAAGCTCCCGTCTCCGAATTTTAGAGAAGCGAATTGATTTATAAGTAATTGATGAGTGCGAAGGATGATCGATTAGGTGGTGCCGCAGGTGGTGGTTTATATCACCGCCTGCTAGCAAACTAAGCTAAGCCCAATCGAGCAAGACACAAATAGCCCGCCTGGACTCAGGCATAAGGCAGGCCTGCTAGGCTGCTGGTTAGTAATGTACCTGAATTGGGTAAGTAAAAAAAAAAAAAAAAAGAACAGCGCTTGAATTGCAAGCCTTGCTTAGATTGGTCAATTTTCAGATTGACCGGGCACGCTGCGTAGACGAAGTCGCCTGTGGGGGGTTCATGGAATTACTTTTTGGTATGCTGAGTTGTACTTCCAATACCTCCATGTTTTCTTCTGTATCGAGGTCATAGTGTGAAGGGGCTGAGAAATAGGATGGGTGATTTTTTAAAAAGTCGACTTCGTCGCAATTTGTGGTTGAAGTTGCTCGAATTCTTGGGCTTGGTTGACTTGAAACAGATGGAAAGGATGGATCATGGGCTGTTCCGGCAGGGCTGTCCACCTGTCCAACAGCATTGTTACTTCCACTTTCTTCCCCAGACAGAATAACCTGCGAAGGTCCAATAGAAAAGAGAGCTAGCTGTTCCATATGCGAACCTACATGCCTCCGGAACTTTTTTTTGGTCACGAGAAGGGGTTCGTGAGGGAGGATGTTTTGGTTCAGCTGCCTCAGTCTCACTTCCCAATCATCGCAGAAAGGGCATCCATTGGCAGGTACCTGGGGCTTTTGGAACCAGCATGCATCCGATAATTCCAGAAGCTGCCTTTCGGTGAGATTGTTCGGGTGAAAGGACTTCATGTGCTCCATGAAGTGGTCATGGGACATGTATTCTCGAGAACAGCGATAGCATTTCCAGGCTCTTTGGTGAGTGTTGAACTCGTGTTGTATCCATGCTTCCGCGTCTGGGAACGTGGTGTCCTGGCAATCCTTGGATGTGCAGATGTAAGCGCGAAGATCACTGAAGACATGCTTCCTGTAATCTTATTAGCCGCGAGGAACCGGATAGTTCAAAAGAGCCTTGGTAGGTAGAAAAGCTTACCTCCAGCGCTTTTCGGACCCTATTCGTTGAATTTGACAACAGTATCGACACTCGAACTCGGGCATTCCTCCGGAAACTTCATTCAAAGGTACCACCGCGAGGGTATCCTCGTCCTTCTCAGTGACCGTTGGAGCAAACGACGTCTGGGATAGGCTGTCGGAGATGATGTACTCCACTTCAGCAGCCTCGTCTATCGCGTGAAGGCTCTTCATCGTGGACGCACTCGTTGGCGCACATCGGCTTTCGTTATCCACAAGTTTGGACCCGCTCTGACTATGTGATGAGCTGTACGTTCGCTTCGTGGGTTTGTTCAAGGTCTCGGTCGCCGGCTCCTGAGCCAAAGATGGCATTGCCAACTTTTCTCTGTGGCTGTTGCAATAGCGGATATATTGCCTTCTCCGTGTGTTGGCCTTTCCAAGTCGCTCAGCCAACCATTGGTTTTCAGCACGTCCAATCTTTGGAAATCTTTCTCGCACATGTGCGATGTCAAAACGAGGATCCAAAGGAGCTTGATCAGTTGCAGCAGCTCTGGCGTAGCGATCTCGGCCCGCGGCCTTGCGTACAATTATCGAGACTTTGAAGAGAGAGGATATGCCGCCATTGATGCACGAGAGCAGCTCTTCTCTTTCATTTTGATCCTCGGAACCAGAGTCAAAGGTATCAAAGTCGCATCTCTCCGAGTTTGAATCAACTGGATCCTCGGAGTACGTGTCGACCACTGAGTTTACCAGTTAGACCGTGAGCTGATGGTGAAAGTGCAAAATGACGAAAACATACATTCCCGAAGAGAGTCCGAGACATCTTCCAATATTGCTTCGACTTGTTGTCCAACGCCTTTCGAATCGCGTAGACGGTAATCCAAGGATGTTGGCACTTGTGGAGCTTGCAAAGCTCCAATGTTCTCAGCCCAGATATCAAAACGCCCGTATTCTCCGTCAACATCAAGAGGGTCTGAGTCAATAGTGTTGATGGTTGAACGAATGCGCTGCAGTGTCTTGAACCCCTCAATACAGCATTGTGCTTTCCGGAAGATGCACATATTTGCTCTGGGTTGCCAAAATGTAGCAGCTGCACAAGCGAGACACCAGCGCGAGAAGATTGAGCTGGATGAGATGGATTGTCAGGACAGCAGCCTTGCCTGACAGCCCATGATGGGGCTTATCACTGCAAAACCCCGCACGAGGCTGAGCTGCCGGGTTCGCTGTACGACTGTCATATGGCATACGCTTACTGGTGCGCTTCGCGAATCGGCCTTGGTTTCAGCCTCGTATGTTGCACAAAGAAGGCAGTGCACTGTGGCGAGGAGATGTTATTTGCAACTGTGCCCCTCTCTTACAAGCCGAGCCTTCTGATCGCCTTCCACCCACACATTTCCATCGCCATCACAGAATGAGTGGAATCGAGGTCGCGGGGCTTGCGCTCGGCGCGTTTCCGCTAATCATCAGGTACAGTCTAGACTCTAGAGCGAGATCTGACATTTCTGACATTGTCTAGCGCTTTGGACGGGGTGAAACGCTGTTACGGAGTCCAGAAGAAGTGGAGCAAGATCCGGATAGAATGCAGAAAATGGACAGCAATGTTGAGGGTGCAGGAGTCAATGCTCAGGTTGACCTTGCAAAAGCTGCTGCTTCCTCTCGTCCCTGACGACAAGTCTCAAGCTCTGGATGACCTTCTGAATGACCCCGTCGGCCCACTTTGGAACGACCCCTCACTAATTGAGAAGCTCAAAGAACGTCTCGGATTCACATTTGATCAATATTTTGAGATAATCGAGGCCCTAAAGGAATCACTGGAGGAACTTATTACCCTGCTTGGAATGACCAAAGAGCATTTCCAAACTATCCTCCATAGAAACGTGAGAAGAATGCCTGATTCGTATTGAGAGTAGCTTACAAATTCTTTTAGGGGACAATCGAGGAGCGAAAAACGAGGATCCTGGCGAGGATCGAGTTCGAGTACGTCCGCCTGAAGATCAGCACGTCGAGCGCTGAGCGGAACGAAACTCTCGAGAAAGTTGAGAGGTACAACGAGCAGCTTTCCAAGCTTTTACAGGGCTGTGATGAGGTATCAGCTATGGAGAAATCTCAAGTTGCTCGCAAAGGCAACGACCGGCTCGATCCCAAGCTGACAGACTTCCATCGGCATGCGGACCAGCTTTACACCATGCTGAGCAAGGCTTGGCGGTGTACCTGTAAGAATCAACATTCTATTCAGCTTCAGCTGCAGCATCGGAGGACAGCTGAGTACAACTTCACTGTATTCTTCATCTTCGGACAAAGCATACCGGCGCCGAACCCACAGTGGACATGGCGCGAGACAAAGATCATGATGATTGAACAGGCGACTTTCCGACAGAATCTTCAAACTGCATCGGGATTGCTGCTGGGACCTGCGCCTGCAGTGACGACAGCATCATCAGTAGTCCCCAAAGAGAGCTCGGCCTCTGGATTCCGCATTCGGGGAAGTGCGAAAAGACGCAAGGTAGAGATCGACCCCCAAACACCTACTAAAGCGATGGCAAGCGGTCCGAAGAAACGGGTAGGGTTTGTGGACCCACCCGGGAACTCTGTCTCGGTGTGCTCTCGTTCCTCGCCACCTGCACCCCAAAGGTAAGATATTCAGCGTATTATCTGCTGTAATTATCCAAGCTGACAGCGGTCCAAGGCCGCCGGTCGATGATGAGATAACGAACCTTTGCTCGTTCATGGCATCCTCGACGTTGACGTACTTTGGAGTTCTTCGACATCAGCACGAAGAGTACTCCGTTTATCCCGCCTTGACTCCCCAGGCCGCCACAGACCCTCGAGATACAGTTACCCTCCGGTCACTGCTCGACAAGTCTTTGGGGATCTCCCTCAGCCGAAAGCAGCGCTTCTTCATCGGATTGACGCTGGCGTCTTCATACCTCCAGCTCCACTCTACACAATGGCTCAAGAGCCAGTGGGACAAGTCCGACATTTTATTCCCGCGACACGGATCCACCGTCGCTGTAGAGGAACCATTCGTCTCAAGGGGCTTGAGCACGGGAGTGCTGGACGGAAGCATGCCGACCAATTCGCACGGCATCGTCTCTCTCGGAATCATGCTGCTGGAGCTGGCGTTCAACATGACGCTGGAGGAGTTCGACCGAGACGGCAGGTACGTGTCGCCGGAAGGCAAGAGAGATGCGCAGCTGACTTGGCTTGCCGCGGTGAATTGGTCCAATTCTGCGGCGGAGGATGCGGGGATTGATTTCGCGGATGCGGTCAAGTGGTGTTTGCAGGGCCAGCTAGTGGCGGTGCACGATAAGGAGTGGCGGAAGGAGCTGGTGGCTAATGTGCTTGAGCCGTTGCAAAGGTTCTATGGCGTCTTTGAAAGGATAGCGAAAGAGTAGTATCTAACACCGTTGAGTTACCCGGCAGTCAGCCAAGGTTGAAGCATGATCTCTCCTGGCACCAGGAGTGGAGTTGTTGCTTCCTGTGACCCATCAAGTGAGCAAAATGAGGACATTCAGATGAAGAAGGCTTCCAACGATGAGGATGGGTCGGTTGATGATGCGGGTGTAGCAGCTGGTCGAGCAATGAGAGCGGGGCAATTGCGAACCTCCGACAGCCGACCGGCCAAGACATTATTCTGCGCAACCCGAGCTATCATCATCCACCCATCACTCTCCACCTCATCCACCACCGCACGACCAATTGACCTTTGCCCTTACGCACTCAACCTCGAATCAACACATCAAAATGGGCTGGTTCTGGGGCTCATCCGACAGCAGCGCCTCCGCCGACCCGGCGAAGCAGCTCGACCCCGGCCTCCAGAAATTCCTCGAAAAAGAGTCGTCGCATCAGCCGCAGCAGCAATTGCCCACCCCCGCCGCGCCTCATCCCACGCAATCTTCCTCCTCCTCCACCGCTCCTCAAACCCCAGCCGGCGGCGACACCAGCGCCGGCCCCGTCCCCGCCGAATCCCTCTACCAAGACGGACGCTACGCGCACCTCTGGAAAACCTACGAGCCGCTCACGTCCATCGAGTCGCGCACGCGGTCGGACCAGGAGAAGCTGTCGGACATCGTGGCGGCGTACAACGACCGGCGGGCCAACATCGGGCGGGCGGCGCTGGAGAACTGCGCGTTCGAGCAGGTGGCGCTGTCGGACTGCTTCCGGACGGGGTCGTGGGCGGCGCGGGTCAGCATGTGCCGGACGGAGACGCAGGCGCTGGACCGCTGCTACACGATGCAGTCGCGCTTCCTCAAGGCGCTCGGCTACCTGAGCGTGCAGGGCCAGGGCGCCGACCGCGAGGAGGCCGTCCAGATGCACGCCGATCGCCTGTATCAGCGCATGCTGGCCCAGGAGCGCCTCGCCAAGGAGGCCCGCGAGAGGGGCGAGGAGCCGCCCGCGTTTGGCAGCATCTTGAGCAGGGAGAATGTGGCGGCCGCGATGAAGGGCGAGGTGGCGCCGTTGAAGGTGCAGCGGGTGGCTGAGGCCGGCGCGAAGGCGAAGGTGGATGAGGCGAAGGCGAGGGAGCTGGAGGAGAGGGAGCTGGCGAAGGATTTGGACGAGATGCGCGGGCTGAGCCCGAAGATGCGGATGGAGTTTGAGGAGAGGTTGAAGGAGCTGCATGGCGAGGAGCGTGATGTCGAGTTGAGGGTGATACAGGGCGAGTATGCAGAGAGCAGGCTCATCGCGAAGCAGGTTGAGGCGCTGTTTGAGGAGGAGAAGGTCAAGAGGTTGGAGCGGCAGGAGCATGGCAAGGCGACCATTGGAGATACGATCAAGAAATGGTGGGGATGGTGAAGGGAAAATTGTCGAATATTTGGTCAACTGTACGATCTGTGGACGGTGGATGAAAAGCATAAACGGAGTTCTCGGTACTACCCACGGTGTTCAGGAGCAGCGAGCTAAAAGCCTTCTCGACTCTTCATTCTTTCCAGCAAAATACTACACACTTAAAAAGCTATTGATCGCCTTAATCGTAGCGTCTCAAACCACCCTTTCCGAGCCTGAAGTCCTCTCATAATACCACACCGCACCCTCCGCCTTTGCGCAGCTCGTCACACTCCCCGTCGCATTGACCGGCACATAAACGCCCTCCTGCGGCCTCCCCACAACATGGCTATAATACCACACCTCACTCAACCGCGTCCTCCCATTATCTGCCGACCCGCTCCCTTCTGCCGTCTCATTAAACCGCGGCCCTGAGCATCCCACATACGGCGTCGCCCCGTACGCCTCGGCCAGCGCGCCCTGGATATCGGACAGCGTGTAGGCCGTCCCATTAGAGGGCGTGATGGACGCGTCGGCAAGCCAATCGTAAGTTGGCAGGCGGCGGTCGAAGAGGATAGCGGTCTCGAAGAAGTCGACAACGTCAGCGTGGGGAGTGTAAGTAGGGCCGTAGCAGGGGATGTCGAAGGTGGAGAAGCAGGTCGCGTGCTTGGAGAACTCGTGCGCCCAGAGGTACCAGTTGGGTTGGTTTTGGGCGATCCAGTAGCTGTGGGACAGCGTTCAGCTGACATTGAGCGTTGGGTAAAACGGGGGGTGTGACGTTGGGACGCACGTGTTCATGTACTCCAGCAGATCGTGCTTGCCGAACGGAGCGAGGAAGCTGCTGATGTCGGAGCCGTTGTAGGGCGGGACGACGGTGCCTGTTGCAATGCCCATCTGTCAACACGACTTCCTTTGGCACCTTTTTCTTCCTCCTGATAGGATTCGCCAACTGACCATTCGGCAGCCCGTTCGTGGTGTTTGGGCTCGGCTCCGGATCATACTGCCTGCTCAAGTCGCAATACTGCGTATACGACCCGTTGCAAAAGTCTGGCCACAAGCCGTGGATCGTCCACGATTTCAGAGGCAGCAGCTGTCCCTCGGCTTCATGGCCCGTGTAAGTGTCCCAGAACTGCGTCGCGAGCACCAGCCCACCGAAAGTTTCGGTGCAGCACGTGTCCGTCAGACCGGGCTGCGCATCGGCGGAACAGGATAGGATGGGGTCCCCTACGTTTGTGTGTCAGAAGTGGGAATGCGGTGGGATCAGAGGTGGCGTTTGGTTTGCGCACTCAGTTGGCATGTGTGGTTCAGGGCGCTCGTGTCGTACAGCGCGGCTGTTACTGAGCCGCTGAGCGACAGCAGCAATGCTGCCGTGGATGCAGAGAAGAATGATGGCATTGTTGAAGGAAGTATGTCTCATTCGCCTTTCCGCAAGGGGTTACATGCACTCATATATATTTTTCAAGTCTCGCCTCCAGCCGCCTGTCCATTTCCATGACTTCATCTAACTCGTACCTGCAGCTTAGTCGGAGGCCCCCGCGACCCGTGGGCGGGATGATTGGCTTTATCTCTTCGCCGGAGGCATTTGCTCGTAGTGGACATGTTCGGCCGGCGCGGCAATGGCTACGGCCGCCACTGAGGGGTGCTGCATATCTGCTAAAGACACGAGGGCGCGGCAGCGATAGTGATTTGGTCGTTTGAGGCTGGGCGCGGCGTTGGCGCGGAGAGCTGGTTGGTTCGCACGTCGACCAGGCGTCCTCGCTTACGGTTGTTTGCTGAGCCCGTGCGGAAAAGGTTGCGGCGGAAAGGCGCAGAGATAAGTGCGGTGTACTGTCAGGGTCAAAAGAAGGGCTGTGGGGAAAGGTCTGTTACACTCTCAGTGCCAGCATTCCTCTTTGTCTCGAACCGAATGCTGATAGGTTTGGGGGAAGGGGACCAAAAAAGAAAAAAAAATGAAGGAATAATCGAGATACTACGGCCAGGCGGGATCGAACCACCGACCTTCAGTGTTCACAGAAGCTGTAAGACTGACGCCATAACCACTAGGCCATGGCCGCAATGTAGAGACCAAATGTGGCAAAATTGGTATATGTCGTAAAATAACGTCACGTGCAGTGGCTCTACTGCCGCATCTCGGCAATTCTCTTCTCCGGCCCCTACGACGTCACCTATATCTTCCCGTCCTAATCGTCTGGAAAATCTCCAAACCCTTATGAATTCCCATCTCATTCCACGTTACAAAAGAAGGTTTCGCTTAACCACATCGATTACTACTCACACATGAAGCAGTGGACAAGTTGAGCTCTCGTTCGGCACGTTGCAAAAATGTCGATTGCAGATGAAACTGAACAATGATTACAAGACGATGAAGTTGAGCATGAGTTCTTGGATTTTTTTCGCCCTTCGAATGAAGAAAATACCTCGTTGTGGCGCTCTCTGCCAGTTCTGGAGCCTGATCCGATTCCATCTACAAACCTCTGCTTAGCCGCTTAGCATATGACAGATGCCGAAAGAGAACACGATGGGCAGACATGCTGCTTGGATTATATCAAAGTTGCTCGGAAATTTGAGTGATTGGAAGGTCTTACACATCGTTGGACATGGGTTACGGGTCTCTTCGCTCACCCACCCACTCACTCACTTACCCAACCTGCACAGACAGGCAACTTACACTCTGTTGGCCACCTTAACACTCTACCAGTGATGACTAACGGGCCGGGCCCACGGAGCTTGCGGTCACCGAGGAACCTGCACTACTTCTTTCCACCTCTTCTCCTGCCCACCTCCCCTCTTCCTCTACTCTCCACCCGCGGACCATCGACCGCGAACTGAAGACATATCTACCCTTCACCGTCACCTGCAGCTTGCCACAGCTGGCAGCTTCCGGGACCATGCCGTCAGACCCGCCTACTAACACCTTTGCCAAAGACCACTTCGTGCCGCCCACCAACAACCTGAAGCGCATCCAGTCACTTCGGTCGCGCGAGTCAAGCATCAACGAGGACCGACCTTTGCCGCGCAAAGATGGCTACATTGGCCGCTGGACCACCGCGCGCATTATGTCTGTCATCTTCGGCATTTTCACGCTTATTGGCGCCGCCCACAGTGCACGTAAGTTTAACTCGCCATCTACCTCGAGATTCGCGTGAACTGATTACAACAAGTCCTCGTCTTTAAAATTGCAAGCTCCCATGGCAAGCCTGAAGGATTCGACAAAGGCAGCCAGAAGCTTATAACCCTCTCGATCTGGGTCACCGTGACTCCCATCCTCTTCGCCACCATCATGGGACGTCTTTGCCGCAAGTTTGCACTCTACCGGGCCCAGACCGGAATTACCATCGGAGTAAGTGTGTTGCAGATCAAACATCATGTTACCCGCTGACCTTCTCTAGACCTTGGAACGCTTCGTTCGATGTCAATCCATCTACACTGCCATTCAAACACAGCTGTCCATGCGCCCCTTCGGCATTCTTGGCCTGTCAATCATCATTGTCTGGCTTTTCCCTCCTTTCGCCAGCCAGGCATTCCTGCACCTCGTCGACCTCTCGGATACCTATGTGACCAACGCAGGAACGGTCAAGTATCTACAACTTATCCAGGCCGCCCAGGACACCGTGAAGGCGGCGGCAGCTGTATCGATGCCCCTCACAAGGCAGCTGCTTTCCAGTGCGGTCTTTTTCCAGATTTCACTTTTGATGCATTCATACGTCAATTCTCCACGGGACTACAAGGCTTACGTGAAGATACCCTCCGTCCATTCATTGGCGCCCGGCAGCGGAAGCTGGGATCCTACCGAATGGAGACAGATAGATGCCGGACAACCTACTTCCTACTCTTCGCTGATGGGCATCCCCATCGCCGGCCTGAGCCATGGTGTAAACACGACCACAACCTTTCGGCTCCCGTCCCGTCACTGGACCGTTAATTGCTCGCATAGCGACTCGGCTATGCTGGATCAAAACGAGTTCGGCGACAAGTATGATTGGACCACCCAGCCATTCGTCATGGACCTAGCAGTTCCGGACAACATTACGGCATCCCACTCTTCCTGGCCGATTCGGCTTTTGTCGATGAAAGGAGACCCGCAGGCGAATGCCTTCGAATATCGTGTGACCGAGGCCCAGCGAAAGCTCGCCCCGCTCCCCAAGGTTCCTATCAATCTGGCATACTGCTCCATCGGCGCTCAGAATGTTGTCTCCAACGTGACATGCTCCCAAACAGATTGCGAGGTGAACTCGATGCTCCTCTTAAATGAGGTACAAAGCTCAAGATCGGATGCCTCGGTACAGTACCTTTCCTCCATCAATGTTGAAGATCAGGATCACGCCTGTAACACTGAAGGCTGTGATAAAACGGTCGATATATATAAAGATGTCTGGATTCCGGCTCTCTGGGATGACAACAAGGTAGATGGTGGTGCTAAACCCGATCCCGAACTCAACCTTTCCTCCGCCGGAACGCCTGTACAAGGCTTGCGCATGGTCCTGCAAACGCTTTCCATGGCGTCCGTCATCCAGCAAGAAAGCTTTCCGTACATCGAAAACCGCAATGTCACTCCGGCGTATGCCCGCTACATCAACGGCATCGGCGCCACCAACGTGGAGCTCTGGCTCAACGGCAACAACGACGGCTACGTTTCCAGCCAGTACAACCCCTGGCCCGACTACTCCTCAGTCCCGATCGAGGACTTCTCCGCCCGCATGGAGACCCTCATCAACACGTGGTGGCAGTCCTTCTACATGCCGCCCTACTTGGAGGCCGACCTACTGAACGACCCAATCTTCGACCACACGAACAGACTCTTGTTCAAGAAAGGCGACCGGAGCAGCCCTTTCAACGACACGACCACGTCCGTCCACGAACCCGGCCCGCGCTTGTATCGGTGCAATTGGCCGTTTGTCTTCGTGGCGATGATCACTTCGGTCATCATGGTCGTTGCCGCTGGCGTGTCAGTAGTGCTCGATTGCATCATTATCGCCCCGAACGTCTTCGGCTTCGCGTCGACGTACACACGCGATAACGTTCACTTGCTTGATTACGTCGAAGGGTCGTACATGAGCGGCATCGAGAGGGCCAGCGACATGCGTGATGTCAAGGTCAGGATTGGCGATGTCCACAGGCGCGAGGTTGTTGGGCACATCTCTTTGACTACGGATCTGGACGCAGGGACGGCATTGCGCAACGATAGGCAGTATGACTAAGCGGTCGTTTTGGAAGGATTGGATTGGTAAGGGCGATTGCTCTAGTCGTGTTTGTGGAAAGCCACACCTGGCTGGAGATCTCTTCCCGCGTGTCAGGCTCTCCATAAAAGGCAGTTTCGTACTAGACTTAACGTAATGGCAAGTTTGCCGCATCTGATTGTCTGTCAATGGGAAAAGAAAAGAAAAAAATATGTTGTGATACACTGTAACCGCACCGCTGCAACTCACCAAAGCTTGTGCCTTTCCATGTGGTTTTACAAGTTTTCATTCATGAATAGACTATCCGTGCATGCTAACACACATCCAATGAACAAGTGATAACAAGGCCACACAAAGCCCCATTATCCTCCAAACAATGTACGCCTCCATAAATAATAAACAATACCAAAACAAACTCAATCGAGTGCCTCGTCAGCGCAGCCAAACCCCGCAACCCAATCCCAGAATCAAGATTCAGTCAGTCCATCCCTCCACAAGCTTGACGGCCTCCTCGACCTCCCCCTCGACGAGCGCCACCAGCTGCTCCGTGGACAAGACACACCCTTCATCCTCATCCTTCCCCCTCGGCACCAACGGCCTGTGCCAACTGACCAAGATAACGATCATCTTGAACACGGCCTCGACCAGCCATGGCAGCGACACGCCCTCCATCAGTCGAGCATTGTAATCATCAGTACTACCAGCATCAGCACCACCAGCATCGGCACTACCACCGGCCTCGCGCGCCGCAGCCTCCTCCCACAGCACACAACACCGCTGCACCTCGACCAAGACCAGCAAGAAGTATCCAGCGTTCGCAAGCGAATCAGTACCATCACTCGTGTCGCGGACGACGCGATCGAGGATCCTGCGGAGGATGGCATCGCGCCGTTTCTTCTTTTCCTCCTTCTCCTCCGCCTTCTCCTTCTCTGCCTTCTCTACCCGTCCCAGCGGAGAGAAGTTGACGTCGCTGACGTCGACCTCGCCGTAGCGACCGCTGCGGATGTCGTCGAAGAGCGGGCGGATGCGGAGCCGGGGGCGCGGGTCGGTGGTGTACGGAGCGCGGTTGTTCAGGCGCTCCATTATGGCGGGGGCGCTGGCGCAGAGGCGTAGGAGGGCTTGCGTGAGGATCTTGTGGGCGGAGAGGGTGGTTTGGGGTGGCTTTGGTGGCGGTGTGGGTACGGGCGCGGGTGCGGGTGCGGGTGCGGCGGTAGTGGTCAAGGGGGCTTGGGTGAGGATCTTGGAGAGGGTGGTGGTTCGGGGCTTTGGGGACGGTGGGGGTGCGGGGGCGGCGGTGGTAGTAGCCGGTTTGTGATCGACGACAACGGTGGTGGCGTCTTCGTCGGTTTCGAAGGCGCCGGCTGCGGAGGCGGCGCGGGTGCGGTACCTCTTTTGCTGGGGCGGTGCGAAGGCGCTGGATGCTGCGGAGGAGGTTGTAGCGGCGGGTCTGGCGGCGGGTCTGGCGGCGGCAGCGGATGCGATGGCGGCGGACTCGATGGTAGCGGCTTCGAGAGCAGCGGCCTCTGCACGAGAGGCCGCGCGTGTGCGGATGCCAACGGCGAAGTTGAAGCCGCTGCTGCGGCTGAAGCCGGGCCTGGACGGCGGGCGAGAGGCGGGCATCGTCGGCGGGACTGGCGCGTCTTGAATTCGTTGACCGTATGCGCTCTGGCGGAGAGGACTTAGCAAAGCTTTTTGTATCCATCATAAGTGTAATTGTCGCAGAACAACTCGGGCGGGTATGCTATTCGCGGAAGTAATGGGCGTGCGGGATGGACGAGCGGGTGTTACTTACTCGGACTCCGTTGACGGGCTGGCGCTTCCGCTTCTTGCTGAAGACTTGGGCTTCCATTGCGCTGTTCTGGCGATTGACCTTGCTATGCTTGCTTAAAGATGCGTTGGGACGTAGAGATTCGTCCATGGACTTCGGAGCTGCGATATTGGCGTGCAGTTCGAGCGTGGCACCGGTCAGGGTTGAGGTGGTATAAGCAAAGTAGTCAGTCCTACGCTTCCCACTGGCAGCGCAGCTTGGCCGGCGCCATAAGGTCCGAGTGCCGGAGACGCTGTGTGGCTGGCTCAAGAGCAGTGACTGTGACTCCCAGTCCAGCTCGGACAGACCATGCCGGCCAATCAGAGCCGCTTTCCACACTGCCATTCGCAGTATAATACCACCAACCCGGCTGCTTTTCACTCGCTTAGCTTGCCGTGCTATTGTGTCACTGTCGCAGGCCGCCTACAAATGTTCTCGCACCCAGCGACCCCAGACACTTCCCTTCTCTACCAGACAAGTTCATCCACTTGTCCACTTCGGCCAAGTCTTCGACTCCCCTTCCAGAGTTCTTCGATAACCCGACACCATCATTTTCATTCGCGTACGCGCAGCATCATCCGCCGTTCGCACAACCCAGCAACCACCAATCTTCATCCAATCCCCCATCACTCTTATCCTCTACCAAACACCCCGACACCACCAACCGCCAACCATCAACCATGCCGCCGAAGGCCATCATGGAAAAGTCCAAGGGGGTCATCAAGGAGGGGAAGAAGTTGGTGCTCATGGACAACTTCCTCAAGCGCCACCGCGAGAACAACCGCCGCAACAACCGCGATATCGACATGGCCATGCAGCGTCAGTCCGCCGTCGCCAAGAACATCATCGCTGTAAGCAACAACCGTTTCACCCCCCTTCCAGCTGATACAGTTCCCTCCGCCCCACCTTTTCCCCTTCGCTCTCTTCCCTCCCAAAGACAACCACCTCTTGCTCGCTCCCCACTAACACACCCACTCTTAGGACCCCGACCGCACCATCCGCGCCGCCCGCCGCGAAGCCATCTCCATGGACCTCGAGCTCTTCGGCACCGCCCGCACCAACATGGCCGACCTCGCCCCGAACAGCGTCCCCGCCGAGGACATGGACGACCTGCTCACCCCGGACAAGCCGTGGACCGACGCGGAACGCGCCGAGCGCGCGAACAGTTGGTCCATCGCCGGCTCGCGCGTGCGGGCCAAGAACGCGGTCGAGGTCGTCAGCACGTCCGACATCAACGCCATCGTGAGCGACAAGTCTGCGCCGGCTGCTTCCGCCAAGCCGCAGCAGAGGAAGCCGAGGACGAAGGCGTTTGCGGGCTTCGAGATGCGCCGTCGCGGCCTCGCTCGCGGTCGCGTCGAGGATGAGGATGACGAGGAGGAGGTCCACCCCTGGCGCGCCGGGTCGGCCTATCCCGGTGCGCCAGCGGACCCGGAAATCATCCCGGCTGACCTCATCGACACCAACCGCGGATTTTGGCCCAAGGACGTCCGTCAGCGCGTCGAGGCGGCCGAGGTGGAGAAGGCGGCGGCGAAGAAGGCGCGCTCGAGGGGCACGGTGAGGCGGCTGAAGGACACGGTGGAGAGACCGATGGAGAGGAGGAGGGAGAGGAAGAGGGTGGAGGCCGAGAAGAAGAGGGAGGTCGAGAAGGAGCAAAAGAGGAAGAGGGCGGAGAACGAGAAGGAGAAAGAGAAGGAGAGAGAGGAGAAGGTGCCTTCTCCTGTTGGAAGGAAGAGGAAGGCGGAGACTGCCGAGGAGATTGAGAGCGATGAGGAGCCTGTTGTGGTTCCTACGAGGAAGATCAGGCGTGTGGGAAAGCTCAGCCGCGAGTAGATGGGGGTGTGGGGTGATGGTGGGTGAGGTCAGATTGGGGAAGTACGGGGGACAATCTCTTTTTTCTGCTTCCAACTCTTCTTTGCTTCAGGCTTTGGGCCTCGGGCGCTACTGGCCTTGAGGCCTCGAAAAGTTTGTGTTTTGTGGTTTGGGCTCTTTTCCGGGTGGTGTTAATGTGAGGGTAGTCGGCGGATCGGCAGGCGTTTCTTCCGACGAGTTGCTGCCCAGCAGGCAGGGTACCACGGTACCTGTATGTATTCGAGTAATCAAATTCTTTTCCTTTACCTTCGAATTGCGAATCAAATGCACCTTCACCAGCCTCGCAATTTCAATATCTGTTTTGAGCTGGGTTGTTCAGAAAGCAAGAAGATCCGTCACGTGCTCACGCGCCGACCCGAGTCGCGTCCCGTTGTTTTCCGGCGTCGACTCCACGACACCCCACTCGCTGTCGCCAACCTCCATGGATGCCTTGCTCGGCGGCCTCAATGACGCACAAAAGAGTGCCGTCTCGAGCCCGGCGTCGGTTCTCCAGGTATTGGCGCCACCTGGGTCTGGCAAGACGAAAACCCTCACAGCACGTGTCGCCTACCTTACCTCCTGCTGCGGCATCAAGCCATGGAACATCATCGTATGCACCTTCACCATCAAGGCCGCCCGCGAGATGAAAGAGCGCATCCGTGCTCTCGTGGGCGATGGTGTCGAGGCGAAGCTCATTCTCGGCACCTTCCACTCGGTTGCTCGCCGCTTCCTCTGCTTCTACGGCCACCACATCGGCATCGACAAGAACTTTGGCATCGCCGACACCTCTGACACCACTGCAATTATCAAGCGCATCGTCAAGCGCCGTGGCTACGGTACCGAACCTTCTGTCGCCCGGTCACGCATATCCGGGCTCAAGGCCCGGAGTACCAGTTGCGATGCGTACGCCGCGACCCAGAAATCTGCAGAACAGCAAGAATTTGCAGCCATATACTCGGAATACGAGGACACGTTGAAAAGCTCTAATCTCTTGGACTACGATGACCTGCTGCTGCGTTGCGCCGACCTTTTGCGACATCGCCCGGAATGCGTGTCAAACATCCAGGCCGTGCTTATTGACGAGTTCCAGGACACGAACCATGTGCAGTACGAGCTCATGCGCCTTATGGCCCAGTATCAGAAGAGTATCACCGTGGTCGGCGACCCCGACCAGAGCATCTACGGCTTTCGATCCGCCGAGATCAAGAACCTCAAAACAATGCAGAAGGACTACCCGGAAACCGTCGTTTCTATCCTGCAGGAAAATTATCGTTCCGGTGGCGCCATCCTGCAATCTGCCCAGCAAGTCATCGAGCAAGATGAGAGCCGACCGGCAAAGGCGCTTTTTGCGACACATTGTATTGGTGAGGTTCCTGTACTGCGCCGCTTGCCTTCTGCAGCCGTCGAAGCGTCCTGGATCGTTACCGAGATCCAACGTTCTCAGGAATTGACTGGAAAACTTCTCAATCATTCCGACTACGCAATACTGCTCCGTTCCGCTGCCCTGTCTCGCCACATCGAAACCGCGCTCGGCAAGGCAGGTATTCCGTATCGCATGGTAGGAGGCTTACGTTTCTTCGACCGCATCGAGGTCAAGCTTCTCTTGGACTATCTTCGCGTCATCAACCGACCTGATCACAACGATGCCCTTGCTCGCATCATCAACACCCCTTCACGTAGAATTGGCGACGTAACTATCCGAGGGCTACTGGAGGAAGCAGAAGAGAGAAAAGTCTCCCTTTGGAGTGTCGTCCTTGGAGCAGCCCAGGGCAACAGAAGACCGAAGACGAAACTCACGACTCAAGCGGAGAAGGGAGTTGCAGAATTCGTGAACATCATCCTGACCTCACAGAAGAAAATGGCAGCTTCGGGCACGGCCAGATGCTCTCTCTTAGAACTCATCTCCCACGTCATGAAGAGGCTGTCCTTCCAGGAATACCTTCAAAAGTCTCATCCAGAAGATTTTGATGGAAGATGGGCCAACGTTCAAGAGCTGATCGCTCAAGCTACGGATTCTTCGGCAGCGGAAGAAGAAGAAGACGAAGATATGAGGCTAAACGGGGAGACTTTGCCGATAGTTGAAGGCGTTGAACAACGCGAGCTGTCAAGCGCCGAAGATGAGCTTGCTAGATTCCTGGCTAACGTTGCATTGTCCACTGAGGTCCAACAGGAGGAGGGTGCGACCACCGAGCAAGTCACCATATCCACCATTCATGCCGCCAAGGGTCTCGAGTGGCCCGTCGTTTTCATTCCGGCTGCGTACGAGGGTTCAATACCGCATTCGAGAGCCGAAGACCACGATGAGGAGAGGCGGCTGCTTTACGTGGGTATGACCAGAGCGCAATCACTCCTATACCTAAGCAGCCCCGTCAAGAACTCTCAGAAGGAGAGCACCAAACTCTCGCCATTTCTTTCCGACCCCAGC
The DNA here is from genome assembly GCF_021436955.1 of Diplodia seriata. Taxonomy (NCBI): domain Eukaryota; kingdom Fungi; phylum Ascomycota; class Dothideomycetes; order Botryosphaeriales; family Botryosphaeriaceae; genus Diplodia; species Diplodia seriata. The sequence continues at coordinate 1,263,942 of NW_027117317.1, read as the reverse complement.
ATGGACAACTTCTTCATCAAGCAAGGCCCAAAGTTCCGATACAGCCTCACGCAGGACCTCGCTCGCATTCTGCGTCGAGAATGCCCCCCTGAGCCAGAGTGCAGGAAAGGCCGTGACCTCGTCGAACGCGCCGAAGACGACTACTGGCCGCTGGATGGCGAAGATGTGGACCCCGAGACCAAGTCCTGGGACTTCTTCAACCGAACCACCGACGAGCCCAGCTCCAAGCGCCGACGCCCGAACGATTTCATTCCCGTATCCCTCGCCGGAAACAATATTTCTGTAACAATGGACCAAGCCACATCATTTTCAATATCGAACACCACGGTCCCCGCGTCCGCCGCCGCCGGATTTATGAGCGCCGGCGCACGGATGCGCGAGATGGAAGGATCCGCCGAAGAAGCAGAAGAAGCCAAAGCGCTGCAGCGCGCGGAGAAATTGCTCGCTCGCGAACACGCTACCGCCCAGGCCAGGGACAATGCGGCACGAGCGCGAGAGCAGCAGCAGCACGCCGGGACCACCACCATCAACAAGGGCGGTAAAGCGGCGAAGCTGCCGCCCGGCCAGGGAAGCATCACGAGCTTCTTCGGCAGACCGACGGTGGGCCGGAAGCCCGAAGCCTCTCCGGACGAGCAGGTGCGCGGCGCAATAAGCTTCGTTCGCGAAAAGAAGCTCAAGAGCGCTGCAGCCGCCGTTGTACCTGCAGCCACTCCCGCCGCGAGCCGTCAGCCTCCCCCGCGGAAAGCGCAGCCCACCTCGTCCCTGAAGCGCAGCCTTACGGCGCCACTACCGTCCGCCGCCCTACAGCAATCCGTCGTTTCCCCACCGCCGCCCCTCGAAGAGATCCAGAACGCGAGAGACCGCCACCGTGTCCCGTTGGCAACTGCAGCCCTGCAGCGCGGCAATTCTAATCCTGGACCTGCTCCGAGCGTTGTGGCAGGCGGAATGGGCCACAGACTGCGCACGGCGCCCGTGCCCGGACGGCCCGCGCGCAAGCAATACGAGGTCGACGACGGCGACCGGGATGTTGAGATGGAGCCGTACGAAGGGAAGGCGAGGCGGAAGCCGTATTCTTTCATGTCGAGCTCGCCGCCTGTGCCGGATGATGGTGATGACGAAGGGGAAGGAGGGGGGTCTGATGTGGTATTACGGAAGAATGATGGGCATGCTGACGGTGGGGATGGCGCTGCGGCGGGTGATGTCGTGCCAGCTACCACGATGCATAGTACGTCGATGGCGAGGTTGGCGGACGGACCGGTGAGGAAGAAGACGTTAGGGATGAGGAGGAGTGTGCAGGGGTGGGGTGCTGGGGGCGTGCATAAGCCTTTCTCGGCGCCGGCGAGGAGGAGGACTTGAGGGATGGATGGTGGTAGGGTCGTTGTTCTTGTATTTTTGTCCTCTGGGATGTGATGGGGTGTTTGGCGTTGGTAGATATATGCTTATTGGTAGGGGTTGCTTTGGTGTTGCAGGGGCGGCATGGAGGATGCTCGAAACCAGAATTGTGGTGTTTTTGCCTCACTTTCGTGCTCTCGCGTGTGTGAAGGCATGGAGGGTGTTGCCATTGGAGTCGGTTGCTTGACGTCACAAGACGGACCTGCCAAATGTATCGATTCTTACGATGCTCCACATGATAATTGACAGCACCTGCGACATTCGATGCCTCCTTTGACATACAAAAGCTCGTGCACATCACCAACATCATGCTCTCCTGTTGCGTACGTGTTATCATGAGATGGCTCGCTGTCTTTCACCGTGAAGGTATGATGCTGTGCTCAATCAATTCAGTATCACAGTGTTAAAAACAAGACGTATTAGCGATGAGTGGATGGTCTCCAAAAATCGCAGATCCGTGATATGAGCCGAGAAAGAAGACAAAAGAGTCGATTGTGTCGCTATTGAATAGACTCATACCTCATGTGAGGATGCTCCTACGAAAGGCAGAGGAGTCATCAGTGTGCTGTTGGTCGTGTTATATCAGGCCAGGCACGGGCCGACTCCGATGTCGGGAGGAGCGAGTCGGGCGCCCGAGCTTCCCCAGAAAATATTATTCGACCGCGCGACACCACCGAAGCGTTCCGCACCCCGCCCGCACACAATGGCAGCTACCAGAGCTCTGAGAATTGGTAGGCAGCCCGGCAGCATCAGCAATTGCCTCTCCCGGCTGACGTGCAACCAGGTCTGATTCCCGGCGACGGCATTGGCCGTGAGGTGAGCTCCCAGCGATCCCATCCCGCCGCGAACGAGCTCTGACCAAACCCACCCAGGTCATCCCCGCCGGCCGCCGCGTGCTTGAGGCCCTGCCCGCGTCGCTGGGCCTCAGGTTCTCCTTCGTCGACCTGAATGCCGGCTTCCAGACCTTCAAGGACACGGGCGCCGCCCTGCCCGACAAGACGGTCGAGACGCTGCAGAAGGAGTGCGAGGGTGCGCTGTTCGGTGCCGTCAGGTAAGCAAACACCCCGGCAGCAAACTGCGCGTGCAAGCCCCGAGGAGCGTACATAGCTGACACGATGACACGCAGCTCGCCGACCGTCAAGACCGCGGGCTACTCGTCGCCCATTGTCGCCCTGCGCAAGAGGCTGGCCCTGTACGCCAACGTGCGCCCGGTCAAGTCGGTCGCCAACGCACAGTCGCCCGTCGACCTCGTGATCGTGCGCGAGAACACGGAGGACCTGTATGTCAAGGAGGAGAAGACGTACGACTCGGCCGACGGCAAGGTCGCCGAGGCCATCAAGCGCATCTCGGAGAAGGCGTCGTTCAACATCTCGGAGATGGCCGGCGACATCGCCCTGCGCCGCCAGCGCGTGCGCGACTCGGGCATCGCCAGCATCCACAGCAAGCCGCTCGTCACCATCACCCACAAGTCCAACGTGCTGTCGCAGACGGACGGCCTCTTCCGCGAGACGGCCCGCCGCGCCCTGGCCCAGGCCAAGTACGCGGGCGCGGTCAACGTCGAGGAGCAGATCGTGGACAGCATGGTGTACAAGCTCTTCCGCCAGCCGCAGGACTACGACGTGATCGTCGCCCCCAACCTGTACGGTGACATCCTCTCGGACGGCGCGGCGGCGCTGGTCGGCAGCCTGGGTCTCGTCCCCTCTGCCAACGTCGGCAAGGGCTTCGTCATCGGTGAGCCGTGCCACGGCTCCGCGCCCGACATTGAGGGCCAGAACATCGCCAACCCCATCGCCACCATCCGCAGCACCGCGCTCATGCTCGAGTTCCTCGGCGCGGAGGAGGCTGCCGCCAAGATCTACAAGGCGGTCGATGCGAACCTCGAGGAGGGCAAGCTGTTGAGCCCCGACATGGGCGGCAAGGCCAAGACCGACCAGGTGGTTGAGGACATCATCAAGAGGTTCTAAAAGGGGAATTGCAAATAAGCCGGGCGCCTGGTTGCGGAGGATTTGGATGTAAGCGGAACCAAAAAGGCCAACCTCATGTGCAGAAACTGAAAGTGAAAACTAAAATATGGAATTTAAATGAATTCGATGTGAGCACCAAATCCTTCGATCAGAGGCAGCTGACGTGCAGGATCTCTGGCTGCAGCCACAGGAACAAGTGCATGTAACGATCTACGAACCGAACGAGTCACGGAGACCCGGAAGCAATTGTGCCTATTCATAGGACCAAGTATACGGGATTAGGTTAGACAAGAACCAATGTATTTGAGCTAAGGCTAAATGATCTACTAACACCCGTATTACGTACTAGGTAAGCAGGCTGTGTGGTAGCCTGGGCGAAGGTCGATGGAGGGAGGTTGTGATGGGAGTCTAGGTGATGGCTGCGCGACCGCCCGCAATTTAGCCGAATGGGTGTTTCTGCTGCCTTGACTGAGCCGTCGCAACACCAGCTTCTCACAGCCCATATCTCCGGCTGAGTCCGACAACTCTCTCCTCTCATCCAGGTCTCTCGTCTAGGAAACTCGATGCGCCCGGACCTCGTCTCCTTTGGTGCCCTTGCACGTTCTACGTCATTGCCAGCCCCAGCGATGGGAAAGTCTTCATCTCCACCGGCATGTTTTACACTGACGTCTCGATTGGCTATCAAAAACAATTTGTCTGCCATATACCACAACGAAGACCGATCCCGCGATCATGCGCAGCTGACCTGCAGGATCTCTGGCTGCAGGCACAGGAACGAGTGCAGGTAACGATCTACGGCACGCGCCGATCCTACAGTTGATCGCCTTGTTTCTCACAACCGCGCGCACATCAGCCGCGACGAGCGAAATGATCGACAGGTCCTACCCCAGAGTCGCAGCGCAGCAGCAAACGTCAGCCGAAAGCGGTGCGACGGGTGCCTCAGCACAGCACAGTCATCGAGGCTGAGCGCAAGACTACGGTGCAGCGGCGACATCAATATAGAGGAGAGGCCGGCTAAGTCGCACCGCGCTAGCGTGACGCCACGTTATCTGCTCTGGCGGGCACAAGGCGCCCTGCAGCTCGTTACTCCCAGGATCGCAAGCCGGATAATGGGGGACTCTCTCGACGCGAGGTGGTGTGCTCTTGCACGGCAGCGGTCGGGTGCTTTTCCACATGGATGAAGCGTGGCCGGCAATGCGGGGAATGGGAGATGGGCCAGTCAGGCGGACGGGGTGTGGCATTATAGGTCGACTTAAGGGCAGCAGGACTGCCTGTACGGGCGTAGCGCCATGTCCGCCCTAGCCGTCCCGCGTGTCGGCCCAGCGCCGCCTCCTTTTGACGTTCTGTTTACTAACTTTTTTTTAGCCCTGGTGGATGCGACGGTAAGGTGACACCGAGCTGTGGCCGTGAACACGAGCTCTCCACCACTGCGCTGTTCTAAGCAAAACGGCGCGCCGAAGTAGCGCGGCCGGCAATACGAGCCTCGCCCTGGCTCCTGCACCACCACCTCACAGCGATGACATCCGTGCAGCCCGTCTCGCCCGATCCTGTACGAGCGACCTAGCCTTCTCTACGCTCTCAACACTGGGGCCTCATGTGATTTCCGTACCGACTGCTCCGTATTCTGCACCTTGCTCCCCTTTCTCCGCACGCTGAGTTGCCAAATTTAGCAGTCGCCGCCGCACCCGAGCTTCCTGGACGACCGGTCTGCCCCAGTGCTCGTTGCCACTTCCAATTCCGTGACGTCGTCGTGCCTGCACCTCTCTCCCGGTGTATACGACCTGCCAGCGCAGAGCTGCTCTCCGTCTGTAGCCCGCCATTGAATATATAAGCACCGCTGCCGCCGCTCCAATTCCTCTTCTCCATCACCATCACAACTCATCATCTCATCCAAAGCATCATCAGCTTCACCCAACCACTTCCAACCCAACCAACCACCACCATCAACATGCAGTTCACCACCGCCCTCCTCGGCCTCCTCGCCGCCTCCACCACGGCCTTCGCCGCGCCCGCCGACCTCGAGGCCAAGCTCATGACGGCCGTCGCGTCCAAGTGGACCGTCACCGACTTCACGCGCAGCTGCAACGGCGGCGACACGTCGTGCCACGTCTCGTTCGGCGTGAACCGCAACGACGGGTCGGCGGTCCAGAAGTGCTCGTACGACGTGACGGGCGCGCCGGCGTCCAAGGCGAGCTACAACAGCGTCGCGTGCGGCGCCTACACCATCTCGTCGGGCTGGAGCGGCCAGTTCGGCGCCGACGCCGGCTTCTCCACGCTCGCCGTCACGGACGCCAAGCAGATCATCTACCCCGCCTACACCGACAAGCAGCTCGTCAACGGCCAGGTCGTCAAGCCCGACCAGAGCTACGCCCCTCAGGCTCTGCCTTAGATTATCTTCTTCCATCGTGAGCGATGATGGAGTAATCGACACGCGCTCGTGACGCGAGGGATTGGACGTTTGCACTTCTTTGATTGGTGTTTTCTTTTCTCTCCGACTCTCTCTTGTTTTGGGGATTGGAGGAATTGATTGGAAAGGGGTGGACGTACGCGGTCTTCGAGTATTGCGAGAGCGGCTTTCTTCTTGCTGTTTGTTCTTGATGACGAAGGGATCATGGGTGTGTGTGATGGATGGGGAAAAAGAGGGGGTTTCACGGCAGTCTTTAATGCGTAATTCCTAATCGAAAGTTTTCGCAATCAGTTATAAACTGGCCTCTTTGTGATGCGGTGACATGTCTTTCTTCAACAGTGTTTCGTCCCCTGCCATTGATGAGTCTTTGGAATAAGAAAGAATACCTCGTACTTTCTTGAGTCGAGAAGACCACGTCGGCAGAACCTCACGCAAACAGAAACTGGCAATGCAGAATCTTCCATTACTCTGGACCTCTGCATCATCTACTGATCCCGGGCCGCACCAATCAGTACTAATGATGAACCGCACGCATTTCGCAAATCCCGAACTCGTGAGTCGATGGTGGGATCGGACCGGACCATACCAGTCGTGTTGTACGTGGGTTTGTTTACGGAGCAGGAGACCAGTATGTCTAACAGAATCTGCCGACTGGCTGTCAAAAGATATTCAAGCTGTGCTTCTGCCATGAACAATCGGAAGCAAGCAATATATACGCAGGATTTCAAAGCTGTCGGAGGCGCTCACGAGACCTCTTGCGCCTGCGCCTGCGCTCTGCCCGTCAGGTGCTGATGCGTACAGCGTGCACGCAAAATGGATATAAATCGGGCTCCCGTTGGTGCAGTGACATGTCCACAATGACGTCTTCTGGAGGCTCCCTCAAGACTTACAGGACATTCATTGACTCTCAATACTGGGAGGGAAGGAGTGCCCGTCGGCGATCGCTTTCGAGCGCAAAGGGAAATATCCGCGAGGACTGACGTCAAGTGGACGGCTGGAGAGGATCTGCATTACATCATAACGCGGAGCCCCACCACTTTTAATCAATCTTCATCTCCACCAGCCCGTGTTAATGATGGGCCGGACATGTGTCCAAAGTCGCGGATGCGCGAGTCAATCGTGGGGAGTTCTTTGCCCCAAGTAGTTAAGGTTGTTGCCCGAGCGAAGAAGCCGGAGACCAGTTCGCAATTTGTGTAGGCTTTAATCTTCCGTAATGGCCATCGATCATCAGAAGACGCTCGATCTGTGCCCTCGCTTTGAAACGTCGCAAGCAAGCGATATATGTATGCAATATCTCTACAGAATTTGAAGGTGCTCGTGACGTCGCCCGCGCGCATGCCCGGTCCGCCACGTGTTGGTAGCCTGCACGTGGGTCGAATCATGTGTCGGCAAGGCAAGGAGGTCAGAGCACTTGCGCGGATTGATGAATGCGCGATGATGGCGGCCTGTGACACGTGGAGATAGCTCAGGTGAATACGTGGGGGAAGGAAGCGGGAATGTGCGGTATAAAATGCTGGCTTCTGGTGGAGCTTTGGTTCTGCGGAATGTGGCGGTGGTGCTCCCTCAGTACTGACAAAGGATATTTCATCGAAACTGTTCTTTCGAATTCAATCACGACCATTCGACTTGTTTGGATTCTCTTGAGTCTGTTTGTTTTACCCTTTCTCCCTCTTAACAAGTGGTCACTGTCACCGATGAGCCCTACCACACATATAGGATGAGGAGCATCATCACCTTATCTCGCTCCCCTCCCATTCTTCACCATTACAGATCGATGCTGTTCTCCGGCAACGGAAAAAGGCGCTGGCGTGCAATGGATGCCCTTGATGTCCCACTAATCTGCCCTCAGTTCTATAATGAATCCAGAATGCCCCTGTGTTCAGGTCCCAGCAACAGCGTGACATGGGCGTCTCAACCCTTTGCGAGTTCATCGTCTGAGGAAACATCTTGCAGTTGCTGACAGAAGCCTTTCGTGAATGGTGGTTCTGGGAATAGTGTGCCGGCTCTTTTGTATAACCATCACGAAAATTTCAAACGCGTGTCCATAGCAGTGGCTGTAAGTGAACGCGTGGACTTTACACGGGCAAGACATTGACCTCCCTTTCCTGTAGAAATCGGCACCAAACCTAGCTGCATTCAACATATGCTCGGCGGAGCGGTTTCCGAAAAATCTTTTTTGCAACATATCACCATATTTTGTGCCAAGATGTAACTATCACCGAAGGGTAATAGTCGCTTTGGAGTTACATTGTGGTTATGCAGTGTACCAGAAAGATAATGCTTCTCATCACCTTCTATTGACGGTGCAGCGCATCAGGCGATACTCTGCCCAAGACGCTCGACCGGCCGGAAGACTGTCGTGGAATTGCTTGCGCTGGAAAACCGCCAACAGTACCATTTCTTTTCCACTAATTGATTTAGCCAACAAGGCCTAACGGTTTCTTCTCCAACTAGTCTAACACTCATTCGAAGCGCGCCGTATTTGTAGCCTTAAGAAGAAACGGTGACACCATGTCCACGAGAGAGGGTCGCGGGTGTAACATTTCACGTGGGAACGGAGGAACGTGAAGTCAGAACACGACGGGCACGATCACAAGGGCTTCCCTGTGCCCTCCAACTTATACGTTGCCTATATCTATTCAGGTCTTGCTCGCCTCACTCGTTCATGCAATGAGTTTCCGTGTGGAAGACACTGTAACCGTAAGGGAAAAGGAACCATGCTTTAACAGTGGTCTTCTCATAGTTTCAACTTTTCGTAAAGTAGGGTGCCAACGACCGTTACATATTTCCGTATTTGCCAGGAATGTTGGTAAATGTAACAGGTTTCACGGTTTTACCCGCAAGAATGATAGTAGATCCGTAGTTCTTATGTACGTTTCCAGAGCCTGTGCTCTTTTTGCGGTAAAACCACCAATACACAACGAGATTGCTTCCAATTCAGTATGACGAAAGGCAGAGCATGAAGAAGTGTTCCCTCAGGGACTCTTCTTCGTCCTGCTGCTCCTGCGCAAGCCCTCCTTCACCACCACCACCTCCTCCACAGGCTCCTCCACAGGCTTCTTCGCCCTCTTCCTTGCCTTCTTCTTTACAAGCAGCTCCTGCTCGCTCTCATCCTGTTCATCCTGCTCTTCTTCAACAACGCGCTTGCGCTTCTTTCGTGTCTGCTCCTGCTCCTCCTTACGAGCAGCAATACGTTCCTCGGCATCGCGCTTGAGCTGTTCATCTTGAGCCCTTTTGACAGCCTTCTGCTGCTTCTTCGCCTTGCTGGCCTGCGAATCCTGCGACTGGTGTTCCCGGGTAGCGTTGTTATAGTCGTCGTTTTGCATCATGTGAAGGCGTGCATATCGGGATGGTGGTGCGGGACCCAGACGCGCTTCCACCCAAGCCTTCTCGTGCGCACGTATTGTACGCTCGCTAGGCATCTTCGGAGTTGTGTAAAGATGTTGCAATATAAGGGATGTTACGCGCACTGCAATCAAGTGCAGCGGCTGTGCTTTTTGCTTTGCAACAGTTGAACACGTATGACACAGTTGTGTTAGTGTTTCACTCAACAGGGTCCCATGTACCGGGGTTGGGTGGACCCTCATCATGTTAAGAGATAGCTATATTGGAAAGCGCGATGGGCTTGGACGGGCTGACGCGGGATGATGTATTTCTAATGAATGGGCCAATGGAAGGCGTGGAATTCATAAGCGAGGGTTTAGCGTGACGTAGGATTGGATCAGATGGCTACTTCCCCGCAATCCGAAAACGAGACAACTACCATGACCTCGATATCATCCGGCTCACGAAGAGTTCATGTCACGACCGCCTGCGTGTGGTGCCGAGAGAGCAAAGTCAAGGTGAGATACGACGCAGTCAGGCAACGCGAGGTATTGATCCGGCTGGCAGTGCGATGGCGCCTCTCCGTCTTGCTCCAACTGCAAATCAAAAGGAAGAGGGTGCAGCTACCAAGCTGCTGATGATAAACGGAAGCTCACCCTGAGGCTTGCAATCGAACTACTCTCCGCTCACATCGACCAACTTTGTCGTTTCATTTCCGACCACTCGCTTGAGGCCCCTTCCATGGGCGCCGACGAACATGCCACCCTCTTGCGAGTCTTGGCTCACCAGCGACTTCCCTTCACTATCCTGAGCAACCTCGCTCCGAACGATGGCTCTCCGGCGCACCTTCCCCGCCGGTCTGACGCTGCGAGCGATCGTCTGCCGGTAGTTGACCCATCACCCGTCTCACCACCGCAGTGGAGCCAAATCAATCCCACGACTGATGTGACTGCGACTGGAGTTCCGACCGGACCACAATCTGAAGATTGCTTTGTCTCTGAGGCCGTTTGGAATTGGGACCACCGCGAGGATCAGCCTTTTCCGTTCCCGGAAGAAGAAGCGGCCATATCCGAACCGGCACAAACGCATCATTCCCAGGAATCACAGTACGTCGAGGGCCACAACGACGATGCCGACAGTACAGAGGCTCTCGTCGACCAGCTTTCCGAGAGAATCGGGTCTTTGCAAATCGGACCTGGCGGGCGCATCCACTACTACGGCCCAACCTCAAACTTCAACCTCGCCAAAATGCCCATCCCTAACACCTTCACTTTGCATCGCACCGTCCGGAACGATGGTCAGGACTACCTGAACCGTCTTGGGTTGGCGAAAGAAGTGCCCCAAGCTTTGGAGGATCACCTGGTTAGCCTCTACTTTGCTTGGCAAGACCCGGCGCTTCATGTCGTGACCAGGGACATGTTTGAAGCTGCCAAGGCCAGTTGGAAGCAGCTGAACGATACGCCGTACTACTCTGAGGCCTTGCAAAATGCAATGTGAGTGCTCGATTGCCAGCTGTTACCGATGCTGACACGACAAAGATGCGCCTTGGGTGCTGCGTTCGACACTCGTCATCACCCAACTTTCGTTACCTTCCCCCGATCTCTCGCCGACTTCTTTGCAGACAGAGCAAAGGCATTGCTTGAGATTGAGTTGGACTCCCCTTGCGTTGCCACCGTCCAGGCCATGGCTGTACTCAGCAGCCATGAAGTCGGCTGCAAGAGAGACTCACGCGGCTGGCTTTACAGCGGTAAGCCAGACATGCCATCCATCTCCTTCGTTGTTTCTAATGCGCTGCAGGAATGGCCATGCGGTTGGCTTTCGATTTGGGGTTGCATGTTGACATGACTCCTTACGTCGCAAACGGATCTTTAAGCCAAGCTGAAGCGGATTTGCGAAAGGATGCCTTCTGGGGAACTTATGTCGTCGATCAGTAAGTTTCCAACGCCGAGGTGCCCCACACGTATTTTGACCGATGACACCCAGTACATGGGGTTTTCATCTAGGCAGACCATTCCGCATCAATATGGAGGGCGCCACCGTCTCTAAACCGAGCGCTGGGGCATACGCTGGTAAACAGTGGACGCCATATACTTCCCCCGGATCAAAAAACTCGCATGTTGTCTTGCCTGATCACGTCAAAGAGCTACACCGGCAACGTGTTACATTGGCGGAAATCATGGCGCCTGTCGGCTACCTCCTGTAAGTTGACATGGACACTTCACCATGACTTTCTGACAAGAATTCCTATAGCTACGGAAACCTAAAGATGACGATAAAGACACTCCAAGAGATAAACGCAGACACGGTAGCGCGACTTTTGCAATGGAAGGACAACCTCCCACCCGACCTGCGCGTCGACGTCGATGACATTCAGACTCACCATCTCCCCCACATCCTCCTCCTACAGTGCGCCACCCACCCCCGTCACACCCTCTCAGTGCTGATCAAGCCCACAATAGCATGCAGTACCACCAAAATATCATCCACGCGCACCGGCCCTACATGTCCCGCACCTACGTCCAACCCTTTCCCCCGCAGGGCCCCGGCTCCGACCACGCGCGCATGATGTGCATGGACTCGGCGCTCTCGATCGCAAAACTGATTCGACTGTACGAGAGGCGCTACGCGCTCCGCCGGATCAGCGTGCAAGCCGTTGGTATCGTCTGCTCGGCCGCGTTGCTGCTGATCTTCGCGAACATCACACGGTACTACCGGGACGGCGCGACGGGACAGCATCTCAGCGCCTGTTTCCGCGCACTGGAGGAGTTTGGGGCGTCGTGGGAGAGCGCGGGGAGGGCGAGGGATTTTCTGCTGCTGCTGCAGCGGCAGTGGGAGCTGCGCGGCCGTTCGGCCGCACGGCGGCCAAGGGCGGCGTCGTCGTCTGGGGAAAGTGCGTTGGGGAAGCGGAGACGGACGGCGGATTTGGACGGGCCCGAGATGGAGGAGCAACTGCGCCAGATGCTGGCGTCCGACTCGCGACCTGTCGGCACGACGCACGGCGTTAGTGGCAACCCGCTCGACGTCGAGATGGGCTTGGGCTTGGACTGGTTCGTTGCCGAGCTTCCGTTTGACATGGGTCAAGACTCTGTTGATTTGATCTAGGTATGTATAGATTGCAGGAAGAGTAATCCATCACTGCTTCTCCCCAGCCTGCACGACCTCCATATGCTCCGTCGCCCGCATCTTCTCCTCGACCACCTCGGGCGTCTCCATGCGCGCCAGCCTGGTCGCCTGCTTCCAGCTCGTGTCCTTGCCGCCCTCGTACTTGATCTCGAACAGCCGATCGACCTGCTCCAGCGACAGGTTGGCCGTCTCGACATACCAGCGCCAGATGATTGGCACAAAGCAAAAGTTCAAGACGGCATAGACGAGATAGTACTTCCAGCCGATGCTGTCGATGGCCGTCGGCGTGATGACGACGACGACGTAGACGAAAGTCCAGTTGACGGCCGTCGCGATGGAAGTCCCGATGTTGCGCATGCGCTGCGAGTTGATCTCGGCCGGAAACATGTACGGGATGGACAGCAGCGACAGGCCGTAGAAGACGTAGTACATGAAGATGAAGACGACGGCGAAGATGGACATGGCCTTGTTGTCGCTGTCGGGCCCGCCGTACCGCAAGCCCACGGCCACCAGCGCGAAGCACACGCCGCTGGCGGCCACGCCCCACAGCATCAGCCGGCGCCGGCCGACGCGGTCGATGAGCAGGGCGGCCACGGCGCCCCAGAACATGAGGGACATGGAATCCGCCGCCGACAGCACCAGCGCCATGCGGTCCGTCATGCCGAACGACCGCACCAGCACCACCGGCAGGTAGTAGGCGATGACGTTGACGCCGCCCATCTGCTGGAAGAAGGGCGTGCCCGCGCCCAGCAGGATGCGCCGGAACGTCATCTGCGGCCCGTTGCTGAAGACTTCTTTCGTCGTGACGGCCCGCTGCGCGCCCGCCTCGTGGTTGACGGCGGCGACGAGGTGGTGGACCTCGTCGACGACGGACGGGTCGGATTCGGGCTTGGATGCGAGCCGCGCGAGGATGCGCTGCGCCTCGGGCACGCGGTCGCGCATCACCAGCCACCGCGGCGACTCGGGCGCGACGGTGACCATGGCCATGGTGACGAGGGCGAAGAAGCACTGGAAGGCGAGCGGGAAGCGCCAGCTCAGCGGGCTGTCGGGCATGTAGGTGAAGCCAAAGTTCATCCACTGTTGAGTCATACACTGCATCAGCTCATGTCTCTCTCTCTCTCTCTCTCCCTTTTCGGGCCCAGAACTCACATTTGTAATGACGATGCCGAAGATGTTCGTGACGAGCTGGAGCACGATCAGCTTGCCGCGATGCTGCGCCTTGGCCGTCTCGGACTGCCAGATGGGGATGGCGATGGTGTTCATGCCGTTGCCGACGCCGGCGACGATGCGGCCGACGATCATCTGCGCGAGCGAGTAGGATGCCGTCTGCAAGACCGCGCCCACGATGAGGATGATGCAGCCGATGAGGATGCAGCGGCGGCGGCCCAGCTTGTCGCCCCACAGCATCGACACCACCGTGCCCGCGATGCAGCCGATGTCGTACGTCGCCACGATCTGGCCCTGGATCGTCGAGCTGGGGTTGTTGAAGGTGGAGAGGAAGAGCTTGTTGCTGAGCAGCCCGCCGAAGACGCCTTGGTCGTAGCCGAAGAGCAGGAAGCCAGAGCCGCACGCCGCCGTGATGCTGTACCGCAACGCGTCGCCCTGCATCTTGTCGAACAACATTGTGGAGGTTGGGTTGGGGATGGGCACCGACCGGGGGACTTGGTCGAGATCGGATGTTTGGCAGCTCGGATGGGGGGCAATGCGGTGAAGCTATATCCTGTTATTGTTGCCATCTGCTGAACCAAGGCAGAGCCACTTCCCCACGGTCCGTGCTCTCTGGGGACGTAACAATGCGGGGAATGGGGGATTATCTGGGGTGGCGTGCCATGGTTACCCCTAGCACTTCGGGCTCTGTGGGGTGTTAGCGTTCGCGGTATTAATCCCGAGTCTTTGATTTGGGGCGGCAAATGGGTTTGACTCGAGGAACGGAGTGTTTCCTATTGGCTACCGGAATGACTGATCAGCACTAACGGAAGTCCACCTGATTGGCCCATTGATTCAGTCGTTTGGATGGGTCTCCATTCCAGGTCTTTTGCATCGCCTGGTCACTGATAAATAATATCGCCAGGAACTGACCGTAGGTAGTTCCTCTCTTCCTCCCAGCCGTTCTTGCACGGAATCAAAGCAGTCAACGAGAAATCTACGCATCACCGAAATGGCACAGAGCAGAGTAAGTCTGGCCCCGACATCTCGGAATCTCACTGACCCGAGCAGAGGACATACAACCGAGTATTCAATCATGTTGGGGTATCCGTCTCGGATGCTCAAGCAACAGTTGATTGGTATGCAAAGGTCCTCGGCTTCAAGCTGTTGGGCGAGGTAGTCCACATCAAGCGCTCCGAGAAGCCGAACGACGGAATCTTCAAAATCTACCCCGAAAACCTACAAGAAGTGAAGCTCGCGAAGATGGTCACCGGGAACGGCGTCGGGTTCGAGATATTCGAGTTCGTCGATCCGAAGTTCAAGGAGGCGAAGGTGTTCGACTATTCGCAGAGGGGCTTCTTCCACGTGTGTATCACGGACCCCGACCCGGAAGCGCTCGCCGTCAAATTCGAAGCCGAGGGGGGGAAGCGGGTGGGAAGGACGATAGACCCTTCTGGGAAGGGCGAGATCACCTGTCTTTACCTGGCCGATCCTTGGGGGAACATTGTCGAGGTCCTGGACGTTGGTTTCGAGTTCATGGGGTTAAGGTCCGCCTTGTAGCAGACACATCGCAAACTATCTAAGAGCTCCAATTTATGTGATCAAGCAACGCGAATATCAACGTAGTTGAGCTTTATTCTCTCAGCAAGCAATCCTATCGACATGTAGTCCAATCCTTTATTCACAGATGCCATAAAACAAACACCCGGAGCCACGATCCTACTGGAAATGTGACTTGCCATCCTTTGTCATACCAGTTTAAGACCTCTCCTCAAATAGCTGAGTATGCTCTACTCAGTTATTTTTCCTCAAAGCACGGAGCTGTTTCCGCTGGCCTTCGCCTTGCCTCTGGCGCTGCTGCTCACATATGTTTGCAGTACACCAACCAAGAAACTGCCCAGAAGACGCGTCCCAGACACGGACTAAGAGCAACATTTGCCCCCAATGACGACTTTGACACGCCAACGGGCGACAGCCTCGTGTGGGGTGGATATTTCCCCACACCCGGAAATCCACCCCCGAGAACCTCACACTTGGTGCGTGCACGGCTTGCCGTCACAGACCACATGACTGGGTTTGCGCCCAGCATGTCCTATCCGACAACTCCAGCCGTTCCAGGCAGCCGAACATGCTAGACCGAAAGGCATCCTCAGAGCGGAGCGGGGTTCGGTGCAAAGACCTACTCGGTCGGAACGCCCCCTCCGATTCACTCGAAATCCGACATGTTGGCCAACCGCGCGGTGGCACATGCAACCGACTTTCTTTAAAGCACATGGATGATTCTCCCCATCAATGTGAAGACCGGTGTCTGCTCTCGTCTGTCTGTCCCTTGCCCGCCCCCGTCGCTGCGAACATGACGGGCCAGAAACTTCGAATCGGTATTGCCGGCCTTGGTCGGATGGGTATGTGAGCTTCTTGTCCCACAACCGTAACCCGACTACTGTCTAACAAGGAAGCAGGCAAGCGGCATGCTCTCAACTTCCATACCCTCACTCCTCGGGCGGCGGTGGTGGCGGTGAGCAGTCCCGACGAGGCCGAACGCAAATGGGCGGCGGACGAGCTCGACGGCGTCCGCGTCTACCGAGACTACGACGAGATGCTCGAGAAGGAGGATTTACAGGCCGTCGTCATCGCCAGTGCTACTGCCGTTCATGCAACACAAGCCCGGAGCGCGATTGAGAAAGGCTACCACGTCCTGTGTGAAAAGCCACTGAGCATCGAAGTGTCTGTTGTAAGTGCCCAGCCTTTGATACTGCATGCGTTATTGCTGATGTTCATCCGTCTTGCAGGCCCAATCCGTCGTCGACGCTTACAATCGATCTCTCCGAAACCACCCCAACCAAAAGGTCATGTGCGGTTTCTCGCGGCGATTCGACGCCTCGTACCGGGACGCGTACGAGAAGATGGCACGGGGTGACTACGGCCGCCCCGTTGTTTTCCGGTCCCAGACTGCAGACCTGCACGACTCGTCGGGCTTCTTCGTCAACTACGCCAAGACCAGCGGCGGCATCTTCGTCGACTGTTCCATCCACGACATCGACCTCATGCTCTGGTTCTTCGGGGACAACTGCAAGATCAAAAGCTTGCAAGCGGTTGGGGTTGCTGCCGTGCATCCGGGCCTCGAAGCGATCAACGATCGCGACAATGCGATAGCTACCGTCGAGTTGCATGGCGGTAGGATCGCGACGCTGTATTGCTCGAGGATGATGGCGGCGGGACAGGAAGATACCACCGAGGTCATTTGCCAAAAGGGCTCTGTGAGGGTCAATATGCAGGGCCGGAAAAGCCATGTCGAAGTCCACGACTCGCTGGGAGCCAGACGCGAGCTCCCCCGGCATTCCTTTGATCGCTTTAGCGACGCGTTCGTTACGGAGGCCAGAGAGTTTACTGCATGCTGCCTGGATAACACACCTTTGCCTGTGAGCCTCGAAAGCTCGGTCAGGGCCGTGGCTATTGGCCAAGCACTTCAGCACAGTTTAGTGAGTGGTGAGAAGCTAAGGTTCGATGAGAGAAATGCCAAACTATAGAAAGAGAGCAGCATACGTAGGCTACAAATGGTCCCCACCATCACGTATAAGCTTCCGTTCGCTAATTGAAGTGTGGCTTGCATATTTACCTCATCACCATGCATGAGTGATGAAGCGCTTCAGGATCAAACAACAATGGTAACAACCCGTGATTGTACACCCAGCACGTCGATGGTGTCTGTGAAAAAAGGGATTCCCGGCAACCAGTGAGTTTCTTAGGAGTAAACGTCACTTTAGCCCACGCGGTCCTTGGGAAGTACCACTGATGGAGAAACGTGAGTAGCAAGTCGAACGTCCTGGCGACCACCGATGAACGGCGAAAAGTGGTGGGACGTTTGTTGTACACGTGGCGGGATCTATTCAGGTACTCGGTCCGGGAAGTTCCTCCGGCAGACCTGATCATTCACCACATACCCACCTACGCGGATTCAAAGCCGAAGGCAGCGTCTATGCCCTTGTATACTTCGCAAAAGAGCCAGCACTTGGCCCGGTGTCTCGGGTACCAGAACCGCTGTGCTCAGGAAGAGCCATAACGGAAAAAGGCCACTGCATTGGACTTCAGCGTTTTCCGGGAGTGCGCGAAATCTTCACCTACTAAGCCGCGACCACCTTCAACATTGTCCCATATTGCTGAGCATCCGCATCTACATCCACTTATCCGTTTGGTCTTACTCTCGGCTCTGTGCACGGATCCAGACTCGAAATCAGAAAAAAGAAGCCACAGAAGGGGGAAAGAGTCCATTCCTTAGACAGCAGCGGTGACAAGTGTGAGCGGTCGATCTGGATACGAAGGCAGATCGGGCGGAGGCGGCGGCGATCCAGTGCCCGTTGATTCCAGCAAGGAGCTCTGCAGACCGATCAGATCGATGGAAAAATATAGTTGTCAGTGAGCCGGGGTGAGCTGCAACGGCAAGTGAGTTATGATGGTCGGGGCTCGATATCAGCTGGCACGTCCGTGTCTGCGGATAGCTGGCTGGACCGCCCGCGTGATTGACGGCCCGGTTACAAGTGACCGCCCTTGCAGTCCATCCGCACATGCAAATGGCTGCATTCCATGGTCCTCTGCTCGGTTTAAAATGAGCACGCCTGACGGAGTTTTGAGAGAACATCCAGCTCTCGTCTCTTACACGAGAAGCTGGTTACAGTTTAACGACAAATACCTCCGACATATTTACTCCGGAACCCCGGCCTCTTTTCCGCCTCAGCCCGCTCCGCCGCACCAAGACCAGTCTGCCCATTCATCATCATCATCATCATCATCAGCGTCGTCGTCACCACCTTGTGCATCTCATCACCTCATCCCAAAAACGTCGCCCTTCACCATCACGAACAAACACCGCAGCCCTCACAACGCCACTTTGAGCTCACACCCAGCTTCGCCCACAACGAAGGCGCGGCGAGGACAGTCAAATGTTCCTGAGGAGGCACCCACCCAAGTCAAGGTCTTTGTCCAGTGCAGTCATTTTCCTTCCTTGTGCATACACCCATGAAGAGTGTATGCCGCTGGTTGTTGTTGCTGCAACGGGCTGACACAGTAGATTTATATATGCGAGGCGTCTGCGCAAGTCGTTAGGAGGTCGGTCACCCCTGACAGAACACGAGACGGCTGAGAAGCTCCGCGCGTGACGTCTCGTACCCGTGCCAAGGGAGGCGATCGGCCGGCCTACCCACGAACTTGGAATCCGAGAAGACATGATCCCGCATGGATCGGGTCGGAAAAATGTAGTGGCCGCGTTCTGTAGTGGAAGGTCAAGGACGACAAGATAGTGTTGAGAGACATACGAAGAAGTAGCAATCCATTAGCCCTCGCGAGTGATATGCCTTACGTATAAGCGGGTTCCCAACCAAGTGTATATGCCAAACCGAAAGCATTAAAACTTGCAAAGTATGCAGCACATGAAGCAAAACTTGACGCATCAAGCGGCTTCATGAAACGAGAAAGTGCGGCTCTAGCCAGCACAAGAAAACTGAAATAGAAAGGTGAAGGTAGGAGCGCATTGCGCGCCAAGGAAAGTTTCTCTGTGGCTCATCTGTGTATAACGCAAGCCATTTACACCTCGAAACCACCGGCTTTCCCTCAAGAGTTCAGCAGAGCATCCACATCAACCCGCTGATAGAACGAGATGTGGCCGAACGGGACCCAGTATTGCGCCAGGCGATCATGCGAGATCATGATCAGTTGCGAAGAAATAAACTCGTCTGCGGAAAAACAGCGTCAGTGTCCCACGCCCGGCTCAGTCAAAGAAACTCGAAAACGGAAAAGACCAATGGCGTGAAGAATCACACTCACCATCCCGATAGCCCCTCGCAGCAATATGCCCCACACTCTTCACCACTCTCGCCCCCCTGAAGATCTCCTCCTCCGCCGTCCTCACGAAACCCTCCGGTCCGATGTCCGGCGCGATGAACGTGTACTCGCCCCGCGGGATGTTCGGATCGCCCGTCAACTTGACCGCCTCTATCCTGCCCGAAAACAACTCATCTTCCCGCCTTCTCTTCTCGCGCACTCGATGCTGCTCTGGCGCCTGATACTGATCGCCATCCAAGACGGTAGCAGTGCTCGCATCCAAGCTCCCCGTCGTGGAGCCCAGGTCGACAAACTCCTCGTCGTCCTCGTCGCTGGTCTGCAAGTGGCTCTGGACGCTGGCCCAGCTACCGACCGAGGATGACGACGAAGAAGCGGTGCTGGCGCTGCTGTCGCGGCGTGCCAGTGCGCGCATGGCGCCTTCGGGCAGTGGGGCGGGATCGTCGGGCTGGAGGACGAGGAGGAACTCGCAACCGTGGCCGGCGTAGTCGCCGCACCAGATGCCACGCCAGGGCTTTTGCGGGGTAGGTGTGTACAGCTGAGGATCGAGCGAGGCGAAGGTCGTCACGTCCTCGCCCACGCGGGCGGTGGTGAAGCCGCCACCAACAGCGGCGCCATTGTTCTGCAACGGGTGGGGGTGTGAGAAGGACATCCACTTACGCAGCCGCCAGGTCGTGTCGCTGAGCTCGGCCAGCCGCGCCGGCTTGTGCCCCGTGCCGCGGAAGCGAGTGACGCTCTCGTTGCGCGTGCGCTGCGCGGCGGGGATGGTGAGCGGCGGCCACACCTTGCTGCCGCGCGAGACGATGTCATACGGAACGGGCCGCGCCAGCATGAACAGCGAGAAGAGACCGTGGCCAGCAGCGTCATTGTGGACTTCCATGGCGAGCTCACGCTGCAAAAGTTTGCCTTCGTCGGCGGGCTGGCTGTACGCCGCGCGGTTGAGCCTGACGACGGTCGTGGTGCGGTCGAGCTGGACTTTGGGCGAGAAGGTGTGGATGATGACCTCGGGATTGTGCTCCCATAGCTCAAAGGTGTTGGGGAGGCGCTCGGCAACGATGGAGTGGGCCTCTATGCAGTCTTCAATGGGGTTGTAGCGGGCAAGGACGAGCTTTCCGGTGTGCGCCGTGTCGGCAAACCACAACTTTCGGCGCGGGAGGAACCAATACGGCTCGTGGGTTTGAAAAAGCTTCCGCCACGAACGCGGTGGATTGGCATCAAATCTAACGGAGTGAGTGTTTGAGAGGACGATGGGCTTCCAGAGCCGCTCATCGCTCGCATGGCTGCGTAGCAAACGGCAGGTTCGAGAGAGTCGGCATAAATCGGACGGTGGCAACGATGAGAGAACCTGCTGGATGAGCTCGGCGGGTAGTTCGAGGAGAGGTGAGCAAGGACGGTTGGGGACGTCCATGCTCGTTCTTGTTGGCGATGGGCCTGGATCGACAACGCTTGGTCTTATACGGGAGGAGGCTGTGGCCTGAGGGGCCTGTGCCTCAGACGTGCTGTAGTGCGGGGTTTTGCGCGCTGCACGACGCCGCCGTGGTCCTGATGCGTGGATAAACAGGCGGGATGGGGCCAGGGAGCCAGATATATCCGGTCCTTCTACGAATGCAGGAATGCTGATCAATCAAGGCAGAGTAGGAAAATGATAGAAGCAAGCAATGCAATCTCGGCCCGAAGCGGTGAGGCGTCACAGGTGGTCAAGATAGCCGCCGGGATTGGGAGCACTACGGGCGGTTTGGAGAGAAGCTATCGTGGCGCAGGTGTCGATGGCTAGCTTGATGGCGGGCTGCAAGGGTGGCGACGGTGCCGGCAGGAGCCTCTCAAAGCCCAAGATTATTACTATTCAGCGGCGTGGTAGCCTCGGAAGCGGGCCGAAGTTCGGAAAGGAAGGTGGCACCGGGTAGCGGTTCTGGGGCGACAGAGTCGACGGGCGTTTATGCTTGTGGTTGGAGGGAAATGAAGCTTGGCCCAGGCCTTGGAGACGGCTGGAGATGGCGCGATGCCGGGCGGGTCGAGTCGTGAAACACGCGGCGTGATACGCGGTAGCGACAACGGCGCGGAGGGCTAGCAGACGGTCGAGAGATAGTGGTTCAG
Organism: Diplodia seriata; assembly: GCF_021436955.1. NCBI lineage: Eukaryota > Fungi > Ascomycota > Dothideomycetes > Botryosphaeriales > Botryosphaeriaceae > Diplodia > Diplodia seriata. Next base: position 1,242,660 of record NW_027117317.1, on the reverse strand, counting down.
AGCGCAATCGGGGCGGAACAGGCGGGGGCACGTGAGGAGAGAGATGGTGGTTGCGGAGAAGCAGCCGGCGATGATGGCATGATGCGACATGGCCCGCCGTTGGCTGGGTTCCGCCTGCCGCCCCAGCTAACGGCGCCCGGCTGACCTCGCCGCGCTGGACCGACGCATCACGTCCGCACATGCATTCGACGCCAGAAAACGGCTGCACGAAAGTCACGATGGCCGGCCGACGTGGTGGGGCTGAATGATCGCTTCGAGCGGAGCATGCAGCCAGTTGCCCGATCTGTTGCCCGGAGCGATGCCGAGCAAATCGCTCACATGCATGCAGATTTAATATATGGCCTCGCTTCGTCGCGCTTTAAATAGACGCCTTGTTCTTACTCAGCGCCGGATTCCATCCATGCCAAGATGATTGGCAGCAGGCAGAATGTTGCGTCTCGCGCGTTGGGAAGCATCCCTTCGTACTCGTACATGCCTACCGGAAGCGGAATCATTGTGTTTATAGGCAGTTGAATACAAGATCCAGACACAAATATACGTTTTGAATGCGCACATTTACGTCTAGATTGTGGATTCAACTCCCCATGAAGAGCCCCAGAACGTTCTGGGCCGGCCAAACATTCTCGGCGACCGCGAGCGGTGTAGGCGTCCTGACCACATTGCTATCTTTGCTATACACGCACAGAGCCCCATATGCAGCAGAGTGGGATTGCCAGCAAACGTGGGAGGGGAAGCTGGAGGGGGCTGGGGCTGCGAGTGGCTGAAAAAGAGCCAAGCACGCGCTCGGACACGCACGGTCGCGGCTCCCATGGTTGAGACGCGTTGAAACAACGGCATCCTACGGCGCACGCGCAGACGGCGGCTGCAGTCAGCTGTGCCTGCCTTTTAAACGCATCTGCCCTCGTCAGGAAGCCCCGCGACAGTTTCGCGTTACGCATGACGCACCTGTGCGATCCGAGGCTTGCTGTTCCCTGGACGACGGAACGAACAGGAAACAAGACTGGGGGCAAGCGCCAGCCACGCCCGCACTTCTAATTTGCCGCCGTCGTCACAATCCATCATCTCCTCTTCCCAGCTGCCGCCTAGCAAAAACAACCCCACTCGCCCTCGCAAAAACATTTCGCGGGCACCGACCCTCTCCACCTGGCATCTTTGCTCCCCACACGCCGGTCCTTCCGCGCCCTGTTACCTACCCCAGAGCCTGCCCACACCACAACGCAGCGAGGTAAACAACATGGGTCGCCCTTCCAGGAAGTCCGCCGCTGCTGGCCTGCAAAACCCGCCCAGCTCGTCGCAGCCCGGCCCGCGGGGCCGCAAGAGACGCACCTCTACCGAGTCCATCGTCGACGACGATCGCTCCCGCCGCGACTCGACCCAGCAGTCCGACCTGGCCAGCGTCCATGAGGAGTCGAACGCTGGCTCCGACCCGGAGCAGCAGCGTCCGCGTAAGAAGCGCGTCAAGCGCGTCTCCGTCAGCCACCATGACCAGCTCTCCCAGGAGCTTCAGGAGGCAGCCGACCACGAGCCTCGGAGCCCGCCTGCTCAACCAGAGTCCATCCTCGTTGATTCTCAGCCGCAGTCACCGCCGCAGCAGACCCATCGTCGCGTTCGGTTCTCAGACCCCGGCCCGCCCATCCCATCCGCAACGCCCACCCACAGGTCCTCCTTCGGCGGCCCCGTCACCCCCAACGTCCGCATTTCTTCTAAGCCCAACCGCCGTCTAACACTGCCCGCTTCGTTCGGCGCCGCTTCCCCCGATGGGGGTATGGTACAATTTACTCCGCTCCGTGCTGTTCTGGAGGATCGCAAGCGGAGGAGACTTCGCCGCATTGGCCTCAGCGAGGAGATGAACAATATCGATGAGCATAAACGCGAGGATGCCCGTGCCCGGCGTGAGCTTCAGCGTCTCCGTGAGGAGCTTCAAGCCAAGGACAAGCGGCTGAACGACCTTCTCTACGAGATCGAGGTCCAGCGTCAATTCGCTATCGAGGTGCAGGACGCAGACAGGGAAAAGGAAAACGAGAAGGTCAGGGCCCTTGAAAATCAGCTGGATAACTTGAGGAACGAAATCTCGGAGCAAAGGGAGCGCCACGAGCGTGAACTTGCTACCATCGAGGAAGACCCTCACGAGGATATCGACATGGATGCGGGCATGGGTGGTCCGGCCTCGGACGCCGATGACAACGACGGCTTCATGCTGATTGAACCTGAGGATATTAATTTGCAGAAGGAACTCTCTCAACTCCCCGATGCGGACGAGAATGATGACGACGGCATTGCTGAAGGCACTCAGACCGATGGCGCTGCTGATGTTCCCGACCCGAATCACGAAATCCAGATCCAGCAGTTCGAGAATGCCATTGCCGAGCTCAGCAAGGAGGCGTCTGAGGCCAAGGCTGCTCTGCAGATCTTGTCAATTGAACTCCAGACGCTTGGCTTCACCGAGCCTGAGGCCAACGCATATGATGTTCTTACGTCGCTCCGCTCCGCCTTCCAGCATGTGCGCAACGAAGTCGAGGCCATTTGTCCCGGCGATCCAGTCACTCAGCTTGGGAATGGTGGTATGATTTATTCACTGATCGAGAAGCTGAGGGGTCTGAGAGACGAGGTCAACGAGAAGGTTGGCGAGGCACGCCAGCAATCAGAAATGAACAACATTCTCAACAACCAGAACAAAGGTCTCGTCAGCAAGATGGCCGAGTTTGAGGAGAGGAGGCAGACCTTGGAGGGTCAATGGCACGAGCTTGATGTGGTCAGCGAGAAGAAGACCAAGGAAATCATAGAGCTTGAGGAAGAATTGGAAGCGTACAAGGCGGCGGTCGACGAGCGCGATGCCGAGATCATCGACCAGGACAACAAGATGGATGAGATGGAGGTTGAGCTGACAGAGCAAGAACGCGCGGGCGAGCGCCTGAAGGAGGAGATCAATAGTTCCCGCGAGGAGGTGGCCTCGTTGCAAGAACTCATCGGTCGGGTTGAGGAGGAGTCCCGAGACGCTCTGGAGAAGCTGAAGGAGGAACATGCCGCCGCCATCGCTGAGCTCGAGCAGAAGCTGGCAACCGAGCAACTCCATCGCGAGCAGGCCGAGCAGGAAATCGACGAAAAGACCTCCTTCATCACCCAGCTCGAGACCAAGGTCGAGGCTGCTGAGACGGATCTGGAGGAACTCCGTGAGAACCTGGTCGAACTCCAAGAGCTCAGGGATTCAGAAAGGACCCAGCGAGAGACTGCCGAAGAGGAGCTTGATGACAAGAACGCCACAATCGCCGAGCTCGAACGGAAGGTCGAAGATGCCGAGGGTGATCTGGAAGACCTTCGCGGCGAACTGGAGAATATGCGCAACCTTGCAGAAACTGAGCAGGAGCAACTTGAAGCTGCCATCGCTGAAGTTGAAGAGAAGGATGACAAGATTGCTGAGCTCGAGCAAAGTATCCACGATGCCGGCCATCATGCGAACGAGCTCCGCCAGAAGCTGTTCGAGCTCCAAGTGCAGAAGCAGGCTGTCATTGACGACCTGCAAGACACGGCTGCCAAGCGTGAGGAACAGTACAACCAGGACATCGCGACTGAAATCGCCCGCCGGGAGGCAGCTGAGCAGGTCTTCGCGGATCGCAATGCCGAGATTGCGGAACTTCAGTCTAAGCTTCACGACACCGAGGAGAACATCGAGGTCATGACGATTGAGAAGGACGACCTGATCTCGGAGTTGGAAAAGAGGGTTGACAAGCTTGAGGAAGATCTCATCCAACTCCGGCTGGAGTACAATGACCTTGCCGACCGGAAGGCTGAGGAAATTCAAGCTCTCCACGATGACATTGCCATCCTGAACAGCGATATCAATGAGAAGGGTCAGCTCATTGAGCAGCTCCGCACGGAGGCTGCTGAGAACGAGGAGGCCCACAAGCGTGAGGTCGAACAGAAGGAGGCTCGTATTGTCGAACTCACCGAGGAGATGGATGCCGCCCGCACCGATATCGAAGCTCTTGAGACACAACGCACCAGTCTCGAACATCGCGTCGAGGACGCTGCTGTCCAAATGCTTGACCAGCAGAGCACGCACGCGAGCGAAATCGACTCTTTGCGCCATAAAATCGAGAACAATGAGGCCGAGATCGACCGGCTCAGGCGTGCACTCGAGCTGCGCGAAGACAAGTACACTTCAGATATCAACAAGAAGAACGAGCAGCTTGAGTCGCTCCAGCTCCTTGCTGACGACCGCCTTACGTCAATCACCGCCCTTGAGAATCAAGTCGAGGATCTCAAGAGGAAGTTCCGCGAGCAAACCCTGTCCAGCCGCAAGACGATGGCGACCCTCGCGCAAAGCTTCCTCAATGCTGCCGAGGATGCTCGGGACATCAGCGACAGGCATGCCGAAAACTCCGAAGCCGTCATGCGCGATGTGGAGGATATGCGGCCGGTGGGCCTTGACGATAGGGTCAATGCCTTGAAGCAGGGCGGCCCTGCTCGTAGGGGTAGGCGTCAGTTCGACTCTGGCATTGGTGTCGCGGATGACGACGACATGCTGGAGGAGGAGACCCTGTGAAGATGAAGATTCATTTCACGATGGCATGAGCAACTTACGGAAGGCCAAGCCGAGGCTTCAGATTGTTGATTGTTTGGTATAACCTACCTTGGCGCGTATCCCCTTCTTCCACCTACTGAGCGTTTTATTGTCCCTTTCTTGGAAAACATCGATTTGGCCTGGCGTGCCTTATCCTTGGGGCAACACTTTTTGGTTAGATTCTCCTTTCGAAGGCACTTTGAAGTTTGCCCTTTGTATTCTTTTGCTTTCCTTCTTTTCCTTACAAGCGTGTTTCGTTTGTTTTTTGCTCAAGCAGAATCTGTTTGCTGCTTTTGGGTCCTGCTTTTTCAAATTCTTGAAAAGCACGACACGGTCACGAACGACTTAATGAAAGATTGAGAAAGATATCAACCGTTTCTACCCGGCAGACGGGACATCCCTGGGACATCCCTGGGACACAAGCATCAAACCTTGCACGGATGCTGGTTGTTTGGGTCGGTTGGTACATAGGTAGTAGTAGTGTAGGCTTTTGGTATAGTATGCAGATGCAATAGGCAAAAAAGTGAGCGTTTCCCTTTTCAATTGTTCATCCCTCACCAGGTAGCAGTGAGTACTTAGAAATCAATGTTGAAACAACAGTCCCTTTTGGCTCGACCATCTTGTGAACCGGCGTGTTGCCCTTTTCCTTTCCTAAGAAACAGACGATGAAATGGGGCCATGCCATCTCTTTTCCGCTTCGGAACCATCTCATTTACTATACTTACTTTGCTGCTTCTCCACCGCCTTCATCACCAACTCCACCACGCCCGGCTCCTTACTCCTCCTCGACCCCTCCGCCGGATTGATATAGAACCGCCGCCTCGGCTCAACGAAAAGCGTCGCAAACCGCTGCAAGAGACCCTTTTTCTCCTTCTTCATCACCTTCCCGTTCGCGTTCGCGACCCTCGGCACCCTCTCCACATTCGCCAACCCGTGCCAGAAGCCTCGTCGTGGCGGCAGGACCCGCAGCTCGCCGACGGTGGTGCCGGTCGTCTTCCAGAAGCCGTTGAGGCGCACGGTACGGATGTCGAGGAGGCTGTCGGGCGGCGGCGCGGCGGCGAAGCGGTGGAGCAGCGGGCGCGACTGGCGGGCGTAGTGGGGGAGGTGCAGGTAGATGGAGTTGACGAAGGGGGAGGTGAGGGCGGCGGTGATGATGAGGGGGAGGGGGGTTAGGAGGATTGCTGGGGGGTTTTTTTTGGTTAGTTTTCTTTCTTTCTTTCTTCTCTTGTTGGGGTTTTTGGGGTTGAGGTGGGGTGGGGGGAGAAGAAGGGTCAGTTGGGTTGGTTGGTGGTGGTGGGTGGGTTTGGACGGGGCAGGGCAGGGCAGAGTTCCATGGCCGTAACAACGGTGGTGCGGTTTGTTTGTCGACTGAGTGGACGATGATCGATTTTCGATGGCGGGAAGAAGGAGAGGAAGTGGGGCCGGTCAAAGCTCGACATTAGAGTACGAAGATGTCGAGCTTCAGGAAGGAAAATTTCGAAAATGCGACGGAGGGAAGGGGCGGGCCAGTACGTACCAGCAGGAGCTGCCCACCACGGGGAGTCTGGATGCGCGTGGAGGCGAGGTGCTATCACCAGGCAACCGAAGGCGAAGAAGACGACTGTGCCCAGCTTTGTGAAGGCGATCCAGGTCGTCTTGCCCGTTCCGGCATTGTAGATCAAAAGACGCTCGGGGAACACTGGGGTTTACTCTGTCAGAACCGCTGCTCCAGTATTTCGTGTGGAATGGGAGTACTGACGGGGTTTCTTATCCGGGTTCGCGGCAAAGTCCTTGGGCGCATTTACAGCAGGCTTTGGAGCTTGGGGTTTGGCGGCATTGGAAGACAGCCGCAGGCCTGGCAGCCTGTTCCTGACAGCCGGACGGAGACCAGGCAGCTTGGCCGCATGTAGCCTGGCCGCGAGGCGAAGACCAGCCAATTGACGCGTTATCATGACATTTATGGGCAGCGCTTAGACTGGAGGTGGAAAGAAAGGTTGGCATGAGCTTCGGACGGCCCACACGTGAAGGGCGTTCCAATTAGCGATGCAGGGATCAGGCCGCCGCTGCCGTCGATCGGGCCAAGGACAGCCTACCGTCGCGCACCCTGCAGCCCCAACCCCGGCCCAAAAGAGACACGTCTCCCAGCGAGACAATTCCCCCAGTACATCAACCCGAATCCTTACCGCTGCCGCCCCTCTGTCGTGCGGTAGGGGATTTTCTCCCACCCAGCACCCTCTGCGAAAACGCACCCAGTCCGCCTCTAGCCGCCGCCATGAAACTCTTCTCGCGCGTCGTCGGCGGCGCCGCCCTCTTACTGGCCGCCGGCCTCGCGCCTCTCTCGCACGCCTACAGCGCCCTCTCGGACGACACGCTCGCCGCGCTGCCCGCCGCGCCGCAGGACTTCGACATCCACAAGGGCGCCCTGCTCGCGCCCATCCTCATCCCGCGCGTGCCCGGCACGCCCGGCAACGCCAAGGTGCGCCAGCACTTTGTCGACTTCTTCACCAACACCCTGCCCGGCTGGCGGCTCGAGCTGCACAACTCGACCTCGACGACCCCGACGAGCAATGGCGAGGAGATAACGTTCGTGAATGTGATTGCGACGAGGGATCCGCCGTGGGCGCGGCCGGGCGATGTGGGCAGGCTGGCGCTCGTGGCGCATTATGATAGCAAGTTGACGCCGCCTGGGTTCATTGGCGCGACCGATAGCGCGGCGCCGTGTGCGATGCTGATGCACACGGCCAGGAGTATTGACGCGGCGTTGACGAAGAAGTGGGACAAGATGAAGGCGGAGGGCGTGGGCGAGGGTGGGCTTGAGGAGGAGAGAGGTGTACAGATCATTCTGCTGGATGGCGAAGAGGCGTTCTTGAGTTGGACGGATACGGATTCGCTGTATGGTGCGAGGTGGGTTTCCGGTCTAAGTTCTATGCATGGACAAGGGGATAGCTAACACACATCCAGAGCATTGGCCGAAACTTGGGAGGCCACCCATCACCCTGGCGTTTCGACCTTCCAGACGGCCATTTCTTCGATACAACTGTTCGTGCTGCTCGATCTGTTGGGCGCGAGCAGCCCCAGGATACCGTCGTACTTTCAAACCACCCATTGGGCGTACCAGGCTATGGCTAAGCTTGAGAAGCGTCTGCGTGGTTTGGGAGAGCTCAAGTCTTCGCCGAACCATCATTCTAAGAAGACCGGGACCAAGAAGTTCGATGAGCCAACATTCTTGCCCGATGCTGATAAGGAAGTTAGCGCGCTTATGGGCGGGATGGTGTCGGACGACCACCTTCCATTCATGATGAGAGGAGTAGAGATTCTGCACATGATACCCACGCCATTCCCCCGAGTCTGGCACGAAATGGATGACGATGGAGAGCACCTGGACCTCGATACCGTGGAGGACTGGGCCAAGCTGGTGACCGCGTTTGCTTGCGAGTGGATGGAGTTGGAGGGATTCATGGACACCGCCCCTGCCTCTAACATCGGAGTGCATACGGATGAAGAGAAGAACGGCGCGAAGCGGAAGAGAACAGTGGAAAAGGACGAACTGTGAGTCCCATCCCGATTGCTGCGCTTGCCCTTGTTGTTCCTGCCGTCGTTGCGGAACCAAGTTTTAACGCTTCACTCGTCTGTAGTAGACCATTATGATACTAGACCCTGGTTCGAGCAATCAATATTTTTAGCGACCATTCAATCGCGCATTAGCCGACGGTGAGACGGCTTCATCTCTTGTAAGTGCAGTGCATGGCTGCTTTCGACCTGGTGCAGCTGGAATGCAAGGCCAAGTGCTTGGCGCTTGGCGACATATTCCCCTACAATGGAGACGATAACTCCCTTCCCATGACCGCGAACAGAACTCAGCAGTGAGTGATGTGCTTTGTGTGCTTTCGTTGCAAACTCGATGCGGGACGTCAAAGGCGACATCAGAACGCATTGCTTTGTCTTCCGGGAGCATCTCCTCAATGACAAGCAACATGAAAGTGCGGTAAAACGACTTTCTTGTCTGCTTCCTTTCTATTCTCTCTGTCGCGTCAAACTTTTTTGAGTCCCAACCAATCTGAATATCACCAGCGTTGCTTCGACTTGACTCACTGCCACTCGCGATGGCAAACCGCAGGGGTAGCTTGTCTTCCGGTACATACAAATCGGAAGCTTCTCTTTTCGACGGGCAACGACATAGGGAACGTCGTGCTTCCATGTTCGACACCCCAGCAGACGGAAAGCCTCACCTCAGAATACGCTACTTAAAGCTCTGCGAACGTTACCCATCCAGCCCTGAGCATGATCAGTCCGCAACTTTCGAAGTTCCGATTCAATGGGACACCGAACGGGAGTTCATCCTTTACCCGGACGGTCGAGGAGGTCCAGTGAAGCTTCCTCTTCTACCCATTGTCAAGCGTCCATCTCCTGAGATGGTGGCAAAGATTCAAAAGGGCGAGCCTCTAAATTTCCTGGTGGGTTGCAAAATAACACCAGCGGCTGAAATCAGTCATCAATGGGGCCATGACGGCGCTATCACGCTCTACGATCCACAAGATTCACCAGACGCCGGCATTGAATATGCCTATCGGACAGATCACCTTCGTGAGGACCATGAGACGCGGCCCAACGTCTTGGCGAAGCCAGAGAGGAACCTATTCTTCATCACGCTCCAAGGGGATGACCTTCCCACCTATCATTTTTGGCAAGATGTCAAGAAAGATGGCGACCCAAGGGTAGCTGGCGACCTTGACTGGGCAAGCTACATGGACGCATGCGCTTCGAGGCGAGCAAGTCAGCAGTTGGAGGCCGACAACCTGCACGTTGCGGGCGAGCTTCACCGGGCACGCGAATATTTCGACGATTACGAACCACCTCGCGTTCGGCCCAGAAGATCCATTCGCATGTCCAAACCTGGAGCAGCAAGCACTTCGGTAGATGACTTCGATTTCGATGATGTGTTTGATAGTTCTTCTGAATCGAACAATCACTCTTCAGACGAGGACTACGACGCTGGGGTGGATTTCCCAGAGGATGACTTCCCCGAGGACGACTTGCCTGAGGATGACTTCACGGAGGATGACTTCGCTGAGGACGGGCTCACTAACGATGACAATGTTGAGGACTCCGCGCCTTGGTGGCGGTTCAAGTTTCCTCTGGGCTCGTCCAGCACGTACTACAAGTGCCCTCCCCACCTCACTGAAAATCCAGACGCAGATGTGGCTCACTTGATTGACGAATTCGAAAACAACCTCCGCATCGCTGGAATCGCACAAACCCTCGAAGACTTTGCCGTCTGGCAAAAGAACGCAGAAAAAATTCAACATTTCGGCGGAGGGCCCGCTCCCGACAAGCCTCCCAAGCGCGAGTGGCCTCAAAACAAGGCCGTCAAGACGGTCGCTTACCACTTAGCCATCGCCGCTAACGATGGCCTGCCACTCCTGCCACTCTCCGGGAACGAGCCTTGGACACGCGACGACAATATTGGTTTCTGGACCGGGAAGCTGCCGGCTGGGAACATCGTCAGTAAGAGGAAAATCAGCACCTTGAGCGAACTCAGCGATGACTCCAGCAGCCTGTTCGTCCCCTCCCGCTACACGGCTGCCTCGAATGGCCTACTCCAAGCGAACCCCGGTTACGGAATCCTAAAGTCTCCCGGAAGCACCGCGCAGCCCGGTCCATCGCCGCGTAGCCCGAGGGGTTCGACGGGGCAGTTTGATGTCGGCGGTTCGAGCGAAGGGCTCGTGGACGACGACCTGTTCTTCCGCGACTTCGACGGCGACTATACGATGGTCGACGCGCCGCCGCCGCGCCGTCGCAGCTCCGAATCGCCGCAGCTTCGGCGCACGCCATCGAAGGTCAGGTTCGACCTGCCCAACGGCCCGTCTGGGAGCAGTGATCTCGGTGGTGGCTTTGCAGGCCCTGCATTCATGATGCCGAAGGATGGCGGGCTGTTCGGAAACGAGTCCCCTTTCCTCGAGATCAAGCTGTACGACGGCCGGCTCGATGCCGACGGCACCATCACGCTGCCCGACACTTCGCGGCGGTTCCGCGTGTGGAGGTGGTCGGACAGTACGTGGGGTCCCGATCGAGCGCGCGCGCAGTATGAGGACTTTTGGCGCATCGCGGAGGAGCTGCTGGGTAGCCAGCTGCAGGGACCCGAGGACGAGGTCGAGCTGAGGGTGTATTCGGAGGACGGCGCGAGGTCGGAGAACGACTGCATCTGGGTGGATCGGAGGGTCAAACCGGAGACTTTTCAAGAGATGATGGATGCGTGGTTGGAGTACGTCACGGGGAGTGAGGTGTACTTGATCCCAGTGCCGAAAGTGAGTCGCCCCTTCTTACCCGCCGCCTCTCCCGGCATCTCTTATAGAGCTTTGGCTAAGCAGTTTTCGACGCTGCAGATAGCTGAAGGCACGAGACTCGGCTCCGTCCTACACCGGGCTCGCAGCTTCAGCATCCCCAACATCCCCAATGCCGTCGCCGGCACCTTGTCCGGCTGGTTACGCCCCCAACGGGCCTCGACTGTCGACGAGCCCGATGATGTCGCATTCCCGCCATTCGACCCCACCGACTGTGTGGACTGCGGCCTCTACATCACCACCCCGGACGAGTACGCCGAGCATTACATGAAGCACTTCAGGGGCCGGATCGGTGCGCCGCAAGCCACACATCCAGGAGTGCAGTGGGCTCTGGAACAAGCGGGCTTCCAGCACAGCTGCCCGACGTGTGGTTTGGACCTGACGGACCTGTCGCAAGCTGCGTTTGCGGTGCACGTCGAGGCGCATGAGCGGCAGGGGATTGGAAGGGGCAGGAGCGCTTCTGTCGCGCCTGATAGTCATAGTGGTGGATTGCGCGCGCTGCAACGAGCAAGGGGGGCGGGCGATATGCGTGACGAGTATCTCCCCGAGGGAGCAGACGGGGAGGAGCAGTACAGCGGCAGCAGCGGTGGGATTGGCAGCAAGGTCTGGCAGGCGCTGTCCGACGCATACAACGCGGGCATCGGACGAGTGCGGTCAGCGAGCGCGCCACCGCCGTCGTCCCCTTCCACTGCTCCTCGCACACACCGTCGCAGCAGCAAGAAGAAGAAGCTGTTCCCCGACTCCAGCGCCGCGTCCAACATCTTCGACGAGTCCTACACGACGCCGCAGCATCGTCTGCACCGCGCCTCGCAGTCCCGTCGTCCTGCACCCACCCCGCGCGGCCGCCGCACCCGCCGCAGGCTCTCGACCGCCTCACCCATCTCTTCCACGTCGCCGTCTTCCCAAGCACCCGCGCCCGCGCCCGCCCCGCCCGTCCGGCTCACCGCCGACGAGCTGCTCGCCGCGCTCTCCGACGACCAAGAAAACGAGCGCGTGCGCCGCGCCAGCCTCGGCCCAACCTTCCCCTCGTCCTCGTCCTCCTCCCTGCTGCTGCACCGCCCCGGCGCAAACAGCCAGCGGCAGCGGCTGGGCCAGTACACGCCCGCGGGTCGGAGTGATGACGATGCCGCCGGCGGCTACGCGGCGATGCGCGGGCGCTTTCGCTCCTCCTCCTCGGGCTACCACCACGGGCTGCCGCCGTACACGCCCGCCCCGCTGCGGCGCCACGCGCCGCCCCTGCCCGCCGGATCTCTGACGCCGCCGCCGCCTCCTCCTCCTCCTCCTCCTCGCTCTTCGTCGTCGTCGTCGTCGTCGTCTTCCGTCGCCGTTGCTAGAATATTTAGTAGTAGCGAGGAGGGGGACGAAGAAGGTGGCATCACGATCCCGCCCGCGCTCGCCCGCGCCATCGCCGCCGGCCAGCCGGTCGCCGAGATCGAGGTCGAGTGGGGCGAGGTCGTCGGCGCGTCGGCGGCGTTGACGGCGTTCTGGGAGAGGGTCAAGAGGGCGTTGGAGCTGGAGGACCGGGTGAGGGGCCGGCTGGAAGAGCGCGATGAGCAGCGGGAGGAAAGGCGGTGGAAGCGGTGGGAGGAGGGGAGGGAGTGGCTGCCGCAGCGGCAGGGACGGGATCGTCCCACGTTGGACGGCTTGGGCGAGGGTGAGTAGATCGCCTCGTTTGTGTTTTGGCCCGCCCGCTTCAACTGTTGTGCGAGGCTGGTTCTTGTTCGGTTTGCCGCTTGCTAATCAAGATGTTCCGTTTAGGTGCCTGTTCCGGTCTGCTTGAGAGGAGACGGGGAGTCGCGGGCAGGGAGAAGCAAGCGATGACGCCATCCTCGGGGGTACTACTGCCACGGCTAAGGAGAGGGAGCTTCCGGAGGCCGTCGCTTGCGGATCAGGCCAATATTTCCGCCGCTGAGGAAAGCGGTGACAGTGATGACGAGGAGGAGATTGAGCAATTGCAAGCCATCATCATCGAGAGGACAGATGAGGAGAAGGCGGAGAAGGGGAGGAAGAAGACGAAGGGTTCTACAGCGACAACAGGGAAGCGCCGGAGGACATCGCGGTCGACTAGGTCCTACAACCCCACCGCGGTTGACGAAGCTGAGGACATCTCCGACAAGGAGAGGGAGCAAAGGATCGCCATGGAGCTGGAGCAGAATATCGCCAAGCAGCTTGAGGAGGAAATAACAGCGGGAAAGAAGAGAAAGCGCGCGGGTAAGGCGGACGAGACGTACCGTTCTAACAAGAAAGTGAGAGGGGAGGAAGAGGTTCCGGAGGAGAAGAAGCGCAGTAAGCCGAACGGAAAGGCCAAAGGGTCGGCCAGTATCAAGAAGACGGTGACGATTGAGGTCTCCAGGGAAGCTGTCCCAGAATCCCCAGCTGCGAAGCCGAAACGCAAAAGTACGGCTGGCAAGCGCAACCTCGCTAGTGGCGATGGGGCTGTCAAGACAGGGAGAAAGGAACCAAGGACGTCTAGGAGTAGGACGCCGAGTCCAGAGCCAAGTCCGGAGCTTCCAGTCAGAAAAGGGTACTCGTTGAGATCTAGACGATAAGCATAGTGCTCGAGCGAAGTCGTTGGGTTAGTATGGTCTTTTCTTTGGGGCGTTGTCTCTTCTAATTACGTTGCATTTCGGCTGAAGTAATCACAACGTTTTACCTTGAGGTCACTCTTCTGATCCTCGGTGAAGCGGAGTGCCGAATATCAGTAGTGACGCGGCAGTGGGAATGCACTGACCGTAGCGTAGCTGGATAATAAGTTTATGGTTGGAGCCTTGGATGATATCAGGTCTGTTTACAATCCATGCGACGATATAAGGCAATATTTAATTTTGACCGGCAGGCCAGGCAGGCCTCCCTTTGTGAGGCCACGGCGGGTTGTTTGCTTCATGTAGATCGATTAGGACTAGCGTAGTTTGCTACCAGGTGGTGCTATAAAGCACCACCAGCAGCCTTCACCTATCGATCATCCTGCTTCACCATTAAATTTACATTGCCATTTGCATGCAAACTAACGATGGCGAATGTGGTAACACCGACTAACACCCTCTCTTTTATAGTTCATCGACAGCCGAAAAGAGGTGTTTAAACCCGCTTTCTATATACTTTAACACATGATAAGTCATGTCGTTGTTAATGGACACGCCGCTGTTCGTATATACTAAGGATTTCCGTCTATATAAACTGCGGTTCGCTGTAAGTCACCCTTACTCTCGACATCATATTCGACCCAAGCAAGCATGTCGCATCTTACTTCTCCTCTTACCACCCTCGAGGTCGGTCCCAACAAAGTTCCGATCTACGTTTCGAAGCACCTACTTACCGGAGCTAGCCCATTCTTCGATAAAGCGCTGAACGGAGGCTTCAAAGAGTCCAAAACCAATGTCGTATCTCTGCCTACGGACGAACCCGACATAGTCTGGCGACTAGTCAAGTGGATCGACACCCGTGCGGCAGACAACGACAGCGACCTCGACGAGCGGGACATGCAGGAAGCTTACTCGGATCCCCCCTCGGAATCAGACGACAATGTCTCGCAGGACTCCACCGCGGAGGAGGCGCCAGACAACAGCCTTGCTCCCGATTCCGCCGTCGACGCCAACGCGCTGTTCAAGCTCTGGTGCCTGGCGGAGCGGCTGCTGATGCCCGACCTCCAGGACGAAATCACCCAGTATCTCCTCATCTACGCCGCCAAAGGCGCCTACCGCAACACGGACCCGGCGGTGCCCAGCCCGGAAGCTCTGGCGTTCGTGTACGAGAACAGCCCGGACACGGCGCGGGTGCGCGACCTGGCCGTCGACATGGCGGCCGTGACGTGGGATACGGACAGGCTGAAGGAGCTGTCGGGCGCGCTGCCGGCCGAGATCGCGAGCGACCTGTTCGTCAGGGCGGTCAAGTACTGGCGCTTGGAGACGCCGGATCACCCGCACAAGCACGTGGATTACTTTAAGAGGGCTTTCGTGTCGAGCGCGTATGCCGTACAGAGCAAGCCGAGGGGCAAGAGGACCGAGCCCGCGCTTGTTCCGCCGCTTTGTCGCTGCGACGGTGCTTGCGCTCGGTGCCATGATTGGTGGGACTGGATCGGTTGCGAGGATCGCTTGCATCGCGCTTTGATGGAGGAGCAGGACCCGGATAATTTGAGCGAGCAAGAGACTGATTCTTAGTCTCGCAGAGCGTCATTGGAGAGATTGGGTTTTGGGGTGAGAAGTCTAATCTGAGCACGAGCGATTGGACTTTTGTTTTCCTACTGCACTGTTCACCGAGGAAGGAGTTTGGTCTCTGTTTAGAGATGAGTAAAATTAGTAAATTCAGATTTTCTGAGACAAATATGTTCCCCAAATAAGGCGTGACCCAAGTCTCT
This sequence comes from Diplodia seriata, assembly GCF_021436955.1. NCBI lineage: Eukaryota > Fungi > Ascomycota > Dothideomycetes > Botryosphaeriales > Botryosphaeriaceae > Diplodia > Diplodia seriata. Next base: position 1,227,425 of record NW_027117317.1, on the reverse strand, counting down.
TGACGCAATGCTGTTTTCTTCGTTTACGGTAGTGTGCGGTCACTCTCTCCCACTGAGAGAGGAACAGGCCAGCTTCATATCATGCTGGAGTCGCAACAAGCGGCAAGCGCTTGATAAGCAAAAGCAAGGAATAGAAAATAGGCGTAGACATGCCTTGTCTTCATTTTAAGATCTCTATGAGAGCCTATACTAAGTATCGTAAATGGCGCTGGAGGGGGGCGCCGGAGGAGTCGCCGAAGAAGAGGAGAGCCTCAACACCATGCCAAGCATCGTGGCGTATGAAGACCGATGGGGAAATCTCTGCCGCTCATCGAAGAAATCCACACGCGGTTACGTGATCGCAGGAAGATCTCGTGTGGGTGAGAACTACGGAAGCTTGCAAGGCACTGATGGATTGTAGGTGAAGGATCAATTCATATGTAAATGATCAAAGTCTACGTACGTCGCTACTGCGACCAACCCCAAGAGGGTGGACCCTCGGCTCGTCTTAGCTTCACCCATCATGGCTCGTAAGATACAGAGCTCCGGGCTACTAGTCACCAGCACTGCGTAGAAGTGCGAGCCGTTCGCTGGTGTTCCTCCTCTTGCCGGCCCAGCCGCTTTCCTCGTTCCTCTTGCAAATGTCCCGCCCAGACCTGATTCATTCGTTGCCGGTCACGAAGGCCTCGAGCTCGGCCAAATCGGCCTCCATCTGCTGCTGCTTCTGCTCCTCGGTGAGCGCGGGAGTCGCGTCTGTGATGGCGGGGGTGGCGGCCGCCGTGAGGGTGGTGGTGGTGTCGGCGTTAGGGTGGGTTTGCCGCTCTCGCTGTTGCGCGGCGGTGACGAAATAAAATTCCTCCGCCGCTTGAAGTCCTGCGAGTTCTGTGATCGCAGTTATCTCAGTTCCTCAACGGTGGAAAGAGGTGCAACTTACCGCGCTTGCGCTCGTCGCGCCGCCTCACTGCCTCGCTGGCCCGCATCCGGTCCTCCGCCGAGTTTGCGTAGCTCGGGTGGCCCAGACCGATGGCCCTCCTGGCCCAGTAGTCGGCAAGCTCGTTGCCCATGATGGCCATATGTCCCGGGCAGGCCTTGATCTCGACCGTGAAGCCCTTGAGGGCGAGCTCCACGGCCCGGACGGCGACCTTGGTGGCGGGGCCGCCGAACGGATTCAGCCGGCCGTTGATGGTTCTCGGGCTCTTCATGCTTTGTATGTTCGTGTCCGTGTAGACGACAATGTCGCCTACCGTGCCCGGCACGAAAAGCTCCTCGCCCTTCCCTAGGGCCATCCAGACGGCCTCCTGCTCACCGCTGCCTGAGCCTTGGGACACCCTACTGACGAGGTAGTGCTCCGTCCACTCTTGCTCCCCCGGCGCGGCAAACCTCTGCAGGCCCGCGTCGAAGTCCTGCTTCCAGACGACGGCGACGCCAACGGTGGTGCCGATGGCGGCCGCGTCGGTCCACAGGACCTTCCGGGCTGGTTCGTTCTTCGAATCCTCGAAGCGGGCCTCGGCCAAGGTCACGGGGTCGTCGGCGAAGATGATGCGGTCTTCCGCGACGAGGCGGCAGAAGAGGGCGGTGGTGATGTTGGCAGCCATTGTGATTTGTGTTCCTGGAGTTTGACCGTGTTAGAAGCTGTGCGAGCGTGCGCTTGTGGAAGCTGCTGGATACTTACGTCGCGATGTGGCTGCGGTGCTGGTGAGAGAAGCGGCGGAGGAAGATCTGGGTGAGGTTTTATAGACGCCCGCGCTGCGCTGCGCTGCGCACGTGCTTGCACGGGCGAAGCGAGGTAGCTGCCCTGGCAACGTCTTGACCAGATTGAGCGCTTCGTAAGGGCTTTTAGCTTGTCATATTTTGAAGTGTCTCCGCGCACAACTGGCGCCTTTTGAGCCTTCTTCTGGGTGACCACCAAAGCAAGCAAACATGTCGACACAAACTATGGGTGTATATTCGAACGTCCGAAGTGGTATGTACCATCTTGGAGCTGCTCATGTGCGCATCGGTTTCTTTTCTGCTTGCGACAGGATAGCCAACGAGCCATTGGGCTGCTGCTTGACCAACAAAGTGACTGGATTGCTACATAAAGCTCAACTACGCGTCTCTCTGCAGCTCAATCAAGAGCCCTTAATGCATATGCTTGGAGATATCGTTGGTATCGTGCGATCTATGGAAGTGATTGTGCAGTCGCAGTGCGCGGTTGAAACTCGCATCCACGTGCAAGCAGTGGAAACGCATGTTACGACACCACCTCCACCATTTGTCCATCAGATCCATCGAGAGTCATGCGAGATATTCTGGAGAGGTAGTTTGTCCTCACCTCAGTAACACTTCCCCAGTCGCTTGGACGCGACGCGCTCAACTGCCCGAACCTGCGCGCGGCCGATTCGACGCGCACTGCTCCTTCCACAACGACTGCGATAGATTACGATAATTGCGCAAAATTTTGGATGTCGCCGGCTGTGAGGTTGTCCAACGCGTTCCCACAGCGGTCGCCGACGTTCGTGGTTTCCTCTTTCGGGGTCTGGGGTTGTTCCTTCCCCGCGGGGAAACGGGCGGCCGCGCTCGGCGATTCGTCCTCATCTCCGACCACACAACACAACGACGACTCAGCGCGCGCGCCGATCCAGCGCAGGATTCCGGCAAAAGGGTGCAGCCCCGCATCAGCCTCCGGTGTCAGCTTCAGCAAATCACGACCCTCGACGCGCCGGTCGCGCATCCTATTCGCCGCGAGCCCGTCGTCCCGTCTGAGCGCTGCCCAGCTAAGCCTTCATTTACCCGCCCACTTTATCCGCCACGTGAGCACGACCGGGGTGAGCATCCAACCCGTCTGCACTTCTGCGACCCCGGAGATGGGGCTCGGAATCGCGCGCATGTATAAAATGCGTGTCAGACGCAGACCCCAGCTGCCGCCCTGGCCTCCCGCTTCACTTCTCTGAGTCTTGTGCTCTCTCTTCGATTTCCTCGACAAATATGGCTATCGGCGGTGGCTCTGCGTCGCAGTTCGACTCGGCCGCCCTGGCCCGTCGCCAGGAGTTGTCTGGCTCCGCTGGCCCTCTCGCTTTGGTGAAGAACATCAAGGTCTTCGGAATTGCCTGCTTTGCCTGCCTCGGAGGCCTCCTTTACGGTTACAACCAGGGAGTATTCAGTGGTGTTCTGACCATGACCTCGTTTGATAATAGTAAGCCTTCGTTTGAAAAAGTCTTGTGTTTGGAACTAACGCCTCTCAAGCAATGCCCCATTGGACCGGCGACGACAATTCTACACGCATGGGCTGGCTTACCAGCATCCTTGAGCTTGGCGCATGGTTCGGCGCTCTCTACAGCAGCTTCCTTGCAGAGATCCTCTCCCGGAAATACGCCATCCTAATCAACGTGGCCATATTCATCATCGGCGTTGTAGTACAAACTACAGCTGCTGCTGGGGGAGCACACCACTCGATCCTGGGAGGCCGGTTCATTACCGGAATGGGTGTTGGTTCCTTGTCCATGATCGTGCCCATGTACAACGCTGAGATCGCACCTCCGGAAGTTCGTGGCGCCCTTGTCGGTCTACAACAACTTTCCATCACGCTTGGCATCATGATCTCTTTCTGGATTGACTACGGATGCAACTACATTGGCGGTACCGGGGAAGGTCAGCATAACACGGCATGGCTGTTGCCACTTTCCCTGCAGCTTGTTCCTGCAGTGATCCTTGGCATTGGTATGATTTTCATGCCATTTTCCCCGCGTTGGCTCATCCACCATGGTCGAGAATCTGAGGCTCGCTCTGTCCTCGCCGGCTTGCGTAATCTTTCGCAGGACCATGACCTCATCGAGCTTGAGTTTGCAGAAATCAGGGCCCAGTCCTTGTTCGAAAAGAGGACCTTGGCGGAGAAGTTCCCTCACCTGAAAGAACCCACAGCGTGGAACACCTTCAAGCTGTAAGCGCATCTATATCTTGCCCCAGACCGAGACTAACATCATCAGGCAATGGGTCGCTATCGGCTCTCTCTTCAAGTCTAAGCCAATGTTCCGCCGTGTAATTGTTGCTACTGTGACTATGTTCTTCCAACAGTGGACCGGTACGTTTCTGTCCCTTAAAGTATTGAAAGACCACAGCATTGACAAGGGCCACCGCAGGTATCAACGCAATCCTCTACTACGCTCCGCAGATTTTCAACAAGCTTGGAATGTCGTCTACCACTGTTTCGCTCCTGGCTACTGGTGTCGTTGGCATTGTCATGTTCATTGCCACCATTCCAGCGGTCATGTACGTCGATAAGCTTGGACGCAAGCCTGTCCTCATTGTCGGAGCTCTAGGCATGGCGACGTGCCATATCATAATTGTCAGCCCCTCATTCATAATATTCGATTTATTCAATAACTAACACCTTTCAGGCCGTTATTGTCGCAAAGAACCAGGACCAATGGGAGACCCACCAATCCGCTGGCTGGGCCGCCGTTGTCATGGTATGGCTTTTCGTCATCCATTTCGGATACTCCTGGGGTCCATGTGCTTGGATCATCATCTCTGAAGTCTGGCCTCTCTCGAACCGTCCGTACGGTATTTCACTGGGCGCCAGTTCAAACGTATGCTATCCTCCCTTGCCTCCACAAATACTCGCCACTGACAAAATCTAAAAGTGGATGAACAACTTCATTGTCGGTCAAGTCACGCCAGACATGCTCACCGGCATGACCTATGGCACTTACATTTTCTTCGGCCTCCTGACATTCGGCGGCGCCGCTTTGTAAGTCTCTTCCGGCATATCCTCCACCAATGCAGCCAAGGAGTCAGCTAATCCCCGCGCACAGCATTTGGCTCTACGTACCCGAAACCAAAAACCTGACGCTCGAAGAAATGGACATTCTGTTTGGAAGCCAGGGCACTGCGGAGGCGGATAAGGAGCGCATGAGGGAGGTCAATCGCGAAGTCGGCCTCGAGGATCTGATCCGGCAAGGCTCGGTCGGCCATGCGGAGAAGTCTGAGGTGCTGCCTGAGAAGGCGGAGCACACTCTTTGAATGGGTATACAACTATGGGGGCACTGGCGCCTCGTTTTGCAGACTCGCTTGTTCAAAATTGACTTAACAATGAAACTTCCCAGGCAATATTGTAAGGACTTGGTTTGATGACAGTACAGAACACGTTCTCAAAGTAGTACGTTCTGGAAGTTTCAAAACGTCGAGCGGGATGTTTGCAGTTGCGACTCAGCATGACAGGGAAGATTCCGAACACCATCGAACAATAGCGATGCTGCGCGCCAGCAACGAACACGAATACGGAAATGCAGCAAAAACGTCTGCTACTCGCAAGCCGCGTGGCCGGGAGAATGAGGGTTCGCTCAGTACCCAGACTTCTCCATCTCACCAAACGAAGTGACAAATTCCTAGCGTCACGAAATAAAAGCAGTTTCCAAAAACTAGTTATCAAAGTGATTGATCGTGCTTGAACTTTCCGTGTCGCTGGCCGTCCAGACAACGGCAAAGAAAAAGCGTACGCTGAATATATACCTCAGTTGTCCGTGTCCCACCCGTGCAGCGCACCAAAAGCCCGCCCCGCCCGCAATATGACGCGCGCGGCGCCTATACCTATGCCGCCATACACGCGGCACGCATAACCGCCGCAGCCACCACCTGCTCCACCCGATGATCTGCACCAACGGCACTCACGCTTCCTCGCCCGTTTTTCCCGGTATGTAGGCAGACCCGGGGGCCTGGACCACACGGCCGGCTGATCTGCCGGCTTTGGGAATGCTTATGCGCGCGTGGTGGCAACCAATCGCCGCGACCGGTGCATGGGCTAAGCTTTTGCGGGGGATTGATGGCGCCCCGGCTGACTTTGTCCGGCCGGCCAGCCGGCCAGCCAGTCGGGTGGGTTGGTGGTGCGCGGCTGATGGGGGAGGGAGGGTGCAGTCCGGTATGACTGAAGGGCACTCGTGATGCGACCGTGCGGGTGCTCATGGGCGCGTGATGTCGACTCTCTGTTGTGGCGGCTGTTCGACTTCGTTCTTTTGCTTGGTTATAAAAGCACTTCCGTTTGGCCTCCACGGGTTTTCGGGGCAACGGAAATGCTTGGGGCAGAAGGCTTTGGGACGCTCTTGTCCGTTCTACAACTGTAACAGACGTACTCTGAGGCCGCCGGTTGTTGTTCAATACTTACAACCTCTGCTGTCAAGAAATGTGTTTAATGCTGTTTCAGTGATGAAAAAAGATATTCACTGGTTGACTGTCTGTGTCTCGACTAAACTTTTCTGGTCATGATGGGTATTGCCATCTATCATTCATAATGAAGCGCATCGTGGGGTGTCCATGATGAAAAGCAACACCATGCCAACTCAGTCGTTCAGTACCATTTTGTTCTTGTAGGCACCTCCGGCTCGGTTCTTAGGATGCTCATGGATGACAGAGTCCGAGCTACAATTCTTGGTGTTGATGTGTGTGAAGCCCCTCTGCCCAGTGTGACACTTCATTCTACTCCACTTGTGAGTGATTTGTGTGGAGCGAAAAGAGTGCAAGAATCCATGACGACTATCCCAGGAATTTGAAGTCTTGGAAATTCAGTGGCAGTGTTCAATAGCTGTCATGCCCGGTGTATCATATTTAGTGCTGAAGTGTCTCCAACGGGAGGCGCACTGTTTCCGGATCGTGTGCGAGTTATAGGGTATGTCTGAAAGTTGTGACAGCGGTAATTCTGTGGTATGGGAGCACTAGTACACGGTAACATTCGCTTTTTCACTCCTGTTCGAACCAACATTGTTGAACTTGTCAGTGTCCGAAATAGGGTACAGAAACTTGCCTGAGTTCTTCGAGTCTCTTCCAAATGGTTCATAAGTCCATTCAGCCATCGCTTCTTCCATAATCCGTAGCTGGTGCTGCTGTCGTTTGTCTGAGAGAGTTAGCGTTGGGCTCTGGGAGTTGCGGCTTGCCCTCTTGGGACGTTCGTGAAGGGTGAAGGCCTGCCAAACGGCGGCGGAAACAGGGTCTACATTGAAAAGGAAATCCCAAATCCCATCCTCCCCCTTCTCCAACACCAAGACGCCAGAGCAGAGCCCCCCAACTTGCCCACTCTCGAACTCCAGCCATGAAAATCCTCCACGGGTGCATACCGCGGCAGACCACCAAGACCAAACATCGTTGAGCTCCGCGTACCCCTTTCCAGCCAGCTGGAAAGAAGGCCGTTTGAAGCCGCCCGGAAATTAGCAAGGCGGCGGCTCTGGCAGCTACAAATACCTGAGAAAGAAGAAAAGAGAAAAAAGAAACCACGAAATCCCATCAATTCCCCTCGTCCCCAGCACCCCCAGTTGGCCCACCAACCACCAGCAGATTCATTCTTCGCCGATTTCTCTTCTGGGACTTGGACACCGGCGCAGGGTACCCGGCCGGGTCCAGGACATCGGGGCGATTATCCTTGGCGACGGCGTCGGCGAGCTCGTTGCCGGTGATGCCGCGATGGCTGGGCACCCAGCGCAGCTCCACGCGCACGCCACGGACTTCGAGACGCGCCGCGAGCGCGCAGATGTTCTCGAGCAGGCTGGGCGGGTACGATAGCGGCAGGAGGCAGCCGCGGCGGAGGGTCTTGAGGGCTCGGAGGACGCCCTCGCAGTCTGAAAAGAGGAGGAAGCGGGCGGCGTCCGGCGGGGAGAGAGCAACACCGGCTGCGGCGGCGGCACGAGCGCGGACGAGGGCAGCCACGAAGGACTGGGCGGGGGCGGCGGCCGCGGCGGCGGGAAGGTCGGCGAGGAGGGTGTCGATGGTGTCGACGGCTGCGCGCAGCTTCTTCTCAATCGCCATCATCTCGGCCAGATGGCTCTTGCCGCATTCGAACAGCGGCCAGCCGCGCGTCTGCCAGTGTTGGCGCGGGTACAGGCGCCACGCAGCCCCAGCGCTGCACCACTTGTTCTTGCCCGAAGGGTCGTCTGCGCGCCGGCCGGCGGATCCGTCCGTAAATGCAACATATGTGTTGCGGAAGAGCCGGCTGCGGCGCTGGGAGGCAGGCGCGCATGCTGCGGCCGCGTATCTCTCAGCCGGACGGTGGTTTTGCTCGTGATTGAGCCAGATAGCGATTTCGCCCGGAAAGGGATCGAAATCTGCCTTTTCGCGGGGCATGGCGAGACGGTGCGAAGAGGCGGAAGGCGCGGCAGCAGGCGCAAGGGAGCGGGGAGGTAGCGGCGAGGGCGAGAGCGAGGACGCGGTGGAGGTGTGGTGATGCTGCCAAAGAGAGAAAGCTCACAGAGTAGCAGAAGATCTGGGGGCATATCTACGAGCGCCGCGGTGCCGGCTTGAATGTTCATTATGGAAAGAGCGATGGCTGTTCAGGAAAGAGCAAGTGACGTAGGGCCAGTAGCAGGTCGGGACGGCTCAAGATCTTGAAGTGAAGTGAGGTGAGGTGCGATATGAGGGTGGTACCTCATCACAGCTTACAGCAGCATTGAGCATGAATCCATACATACGACGCTCGTCTACACCTTCAAGCATTGCTGAGCGAGATTGCTTAGTTACCAATTCGTCTATGGTTAGTGTTGTCGTCTCCAGCATTGGTGTTGGGGCGGGGGTAAGTATATAATCCAAACCGCCAAACGTTATTAGTCATGAGGTCCACGTTAAAGCTGTAACTCCTTATTAGTACATTCGTACGAGCGGGCGATCACAGGGTGCGAGTGGGCCCCACGTGAAAGTCAGCTGTAGGCCTCCCTTTTTTGGAGGCCCCCAGTTCGATTCCGGCCGGGCCCCAGATCTTTTTGCGTTTGCAGCATTATCGGTATATTTTATTAGCCTCACCAGAGAATGCCTGCCTACTATGCGCTCTTTAAGCGTCAGATCAGTGTAGCGTAGAAGAGCTGGTAGCCGCCGAGGCTTATAAGCTCAACCTCAGCTCGGGGTGAATTGAGAAATCTGGTAGGAAGTCTACCGCGTCGGAGCCTCTTAATGACGAAGAAGAGAGGATGGTCACAATTGGTGAACAGAAGAAACCGGGGCGTCTCCAGCAGCGGCGGCGGCGAGGTTCGGCGGTAGCCGCGGGCAGGTCTGCGAGGAGGACGTCAATCTTCTGTAGACCTATCTCCAGCTACTTTTGGACTCCCATCATTTCCGCGACTATCGACTTCTTCACCACCTTGAATAGCGGAAAGCGGCGCTGCATCACCTTCTATTCTCGGTCGAATCGTCCTCGCGGAAGGCGGCAGAGGCATGCGTAAATACCATAAGGTCATTCCTAAAAAGGCGGCCGTGGGCAGAGGAGGGAGACGCATAGGTGGCTAATCGTCTTCGATTGGGTTGAACTCGAATCGCCGCTTTTTGCCTGCAGGCCACTGGTAAGGCTGCTCATCGTCTTCTAACTGGTTCTGGATCAAAGTCCAACGGCGGCCTCGGCGAAGCGCCGTGCCGGAATGTGCTCTAACGCCAGGTTATGCTGTATTGTACTCTCGCCGGCGAAGGCGTCAAAATCGACCGTGTTGTCGGCGATGCCAAGGTGAAGGCGAGTTGGAGAGGTGGAAGGCGCCGGTGTTCGGATTCTTGCCGCCTTTGCGGATCTCGTCCAGCCTCAACGCCGAAAGCAGTTCTCTTGAGATCGAATAAAGGGAAGACGAGGAAGCAGAGCCAAACCAAAATGGGGATTACGTTTCTTTTTTGCGAAACAACCTCGTCTACTACGAAGACCCCGAGGACCAGCGGCATACGCTATGCATCCCGAACGATCTGGAGAAGAAGATCTTTGAGCTAACCCGCGACCGGCAACACAATGTAGGCTCTTGGGGAACCCATGATAGAGTTCGGTAGTCAATAGGCGCTCGGTGAAGACGGCCTCTCGCAGCAACATCAGTTCCAGCCATCCATTGCTGTGTACAGGGGTATATCTTTATGTGCAGAGTAATAAACACCTGGCCATTAGCCAATGCTCCGTCGTAAACCAATTGCTTTTCCGTCATTTTTTTATGTCGTGCGCTCCTTAATCCAAGCCCGAGAACTTCTGCACGACCGCCTTGGTGTTGGCCTGATCCTTGCCCTTGGACCTCTTCCTCTTCTTCCTGCGCTTCCGGTCGCTCCCGTCGTCGCTGCTATCCGCATCGCTATCGTCGTCGCTGTCGTCTTCATCATCGCTGTCCATCGGCCTCTTCGCGCCCTCCGTCGCGTCTTCGCCGTCGTCGTTTCCAGCACCGCCGTAGCCCTCATGCCACACCTTGACGACCTGTCCGCCGCCCGTGATAAGCCGTCCGCCAACGTCAAAGCCCAGCCCGACAACGCTCTCGCCCGTCTCGTCATGGCTGATCTCGCCAATGACGCGATTCAAGCCGATGCGCACGAAGCGCACGAGCCCATTGCCCAAGCCCGCCGCGACGACCTTGCCCTTGGCGCCCACGCCCTCCGGCAGCATGGCCAGCACATCCAAGCTCTCGCCGCCGCCGGGTCCGCGATCGACCGTAACGCGCTCGTCCTGATCGTCCCACACGCCGCGCTCCCACAACGTCATCACGCCGCCCGAACCGCCGACCATGATCTTCTCGCCGACCGACGTGCCGCGCTTGCCCAGGCCGCCCACGAACAGCGACGACAGCAGCTCCTCGCCTTGGTCTTCGCTGCGCACGAGCACGCCGCGCCGCAGGTCCGTCACCGCCAGCGTCGCGCCGCCCGTCGTCACCCACTGCTTGCTGAAGCCCGACGTGCTGGCGGCCGACGGCGGGAGCGGCGTCAGGCTGGAGATGTAGTCGTCGTGCGGGTAGTGCGTTGCCGCCGCGCGCAGCGACGGGAAGCTGTGGTCTTCGCGCAGGTCGAAGAGGTGGAGCGGGGAGGAGTCCGTGGCGAGGAGGAGCGTCTGCGGGGAAAGGACGTGGAGGAGCGAGGGCGGGTCGATCTCGGTGTTGGTGTTGCTATCAATTGGGCGTTAGCAAAACAATAGAAGAAGCTCGAAGCAAACATTCAATGGCTGTTTTGGAGGGCTGGAAAGGATGTGTACGTACCCAATGCGCGGCACGTTGATCTTGCTCAGCACCTGGCCCGTCTCGCTGCTCGCGGCCTTCACCAGGCCGTCGGTGCCGGCCGAGTACAGGGCCTGGCCGTCTACGCTGTACGCCAGAGTGCGGCAGCTGCCCTTGTGCCGCTTCGTGCGCCACGCCGTCTCGATCTGGCCGCATCCACTCTCGCTCGCGACCGCCGCATCTTCGACCGAGCTGTCGTCATCTCCGTCGGATGCGACGGGTGGCAGGCGGAAGGTTTGGACGTGGCCAGCGGAGAGGCCGACGGTGACGAGCGGCTCCGTGGGGTGGATGGCCTGGGCGAAGAGGTCGGAGCTCAGAGGAAGGTTGCAGATGGTGTCGAACATGGCGCCGTTTCTTTTCCCTGTCCCCAGCTTGCGCGGCCGAGGGTGCAAAGGATTTTGTTTGGAGGCAGGTTGTCGTCGGCAGAGCTCCGAAGTTTTGAGCTGTCGTTGGCGTCGGCCAATCAGCGAGCTGCGACCCTGCTTTCAGCCGCTGCAGGGCGATCTAAAAAGTAAAGCGCAGACGACAGGCAACTTTGAACGCCGCGAGACGGATTGCGACTAACAGCAAAGTGACAGGGGGTCGTGTTACATAACCACCCAATTCTGAGCTGCCTCAAACTCTCTTGCAGCTTCTACCCCTTCCGTTGAATAAGTTGCTAACTCACAAACGCCACAATTTAACTCACTCACTGCTCTAATCCACTAAGCAAATGTGAAGTTTCTGGCTAGAACAAGCAAGCATCACACATCGTATGTATCCGATCACGACGCAAGAAGCAGCAGATTTGAATCATGACTTTTGTTTGCCATTCCATATGAAAGCAGCCCCGCCGTCTTTTCTGTTGTTTCCATACCAACACGTATGTAAATATCGTACAGCGAAGATAGTAAGAAACCCGGGAATTGCCGACCATGCGCGCTAAAACCGACTTTTGTCTCTTTTTTGTTCTTCCAGAACACCCGTGAAGTCATCCACATTAGATCCGCCCTTTCATATTTTTGTCAACATTAATAAAGAAAACGTCCCTCTTTAACTCCGACCTCTTTCAGGCGAAAAGCAAACTACTGGCCCCTGAGCTTGCACTTGAGCTTGGCGAAGAAGTTGTCGTTGCTCTCCTCCCACACTTCCGTCTCAGCCGGCAACCTGCCCGTGTCGATATCGGCCTCGAGCGGGTTGACGAACTTGGTCTTGAACACGATCTTGTGGCCGAAGTACAGCACGGCGAAGATGATCAAGCTGAGGTAGGCGACGAAGAAGCTGCTAACGTCCCAGGGAATGAAGGCCGTGAAGCCCTGGGTGAGAATGATGAGGATGTTGAAGAAGAGGCCGTAGTATGCGAGATAGGGCTGGCCCCAACCGGTGTACGGCAGTGACTCACGGCCAATACCGCGCAGTTTGAGGATGCGCATGAAGGCGATCTGGCAGCCGTTGATGCAGCCCCAAGAGATGAAGCCGGCAACGCCGGAAATGTTCATGAACCAGTCAAAGACTTCGCCACCGCTGCTGGAGACGTTCATGAAAGCAAGAAGGCCGAAGGCTGCGGTGAAAGCGACACTCCAGTAGGGAACACCGTGCTTGGTGGTCTTGGCGAAGAACTTCGGCGCACAGCCCGCGTCCGCAAGACCGATGATCATACGGGAACCGGAGTAGACGTTGGCGTTGGCAGCGGACAGGACAACGGTGAGCAAGACACCGTTGATGAGACCGGGAATCACGGGGATGCCGGCAAGCTTAGCAGCAATGACCAAGGGGGATGAGGACGCATCATCGCCGCCAAGCGCCAGCTCCTTGTTGTCGTAGGGCACGAGCAGACCGACGAAGAAAATAATGGCGAGGAAGAACAGCAGGATCATCCAGAAAGTGTTGCGGATGGCTTCGGGCACAGTCTTGCGCGGGTTCGCCGTCTCTCCTGCACCGATACCAACCAGCTCAGTACCCTGGTAGGTAAAGCCAGCCTGAATAAGGACGGCCCAGAAACCGACAAACTTGGCGGTTGCGCCCTTGGACTCCAGCAGGTAGGGGGCAAACGCACCGGGGCTGCTCCAGGTGTGGAACCCCAAGTAGCCGTTCTGACCAACTCCGGCATCAACACAGATGGCAAAAATAACGACTTCAAGCTAGTCAGTAAAAAGCAACGGAGTAGTTCGAGCATGGACCACATACAGCCAAAGACCGTCAGCACCTTGATTCCCGCAAACCAGAATTCAAGCTCGCCGTAGAACTTGACGGGCAGGAAGTTGATTGCAGTAATGACCACCCAAAAAATGGCAATGAATACGCCCACGGAGATGCTGTCGTCCCAGTACTGGATAATGAGACCAGCTGCGGTAAGTTCAAGACCGTACGTGATGGCCCACGAAAACCAGTAGATCCAGCCCATGGCAAAGCCCAGACTGGGATCCACGAATCGCGCGGCGTACTGGCAGAAGGCACCCGAAACAGGGATGTACGTAGCCATCTCTGCCAGACAAATCATGACGGAATAGACGATGGAACCGACGAATGCATAAGCGATGAGGGCACCGGCTGGACCGGCCTCCGCGATGGCTTCTCCGCTACCAATGAACAGACCCGTGCCGATGGTGCCACCTGTGGAGAGAGGTCTTAGCAACGCGGAGGATGGCCACAAGGATCAGGAGCAGTCCTCACCAATGGCAATCATCTGCAAGTGCCGGCTCTTCAGGTTCCTCTTCAGGTTCTCCTGGGCCTCGAGCTGCTTCTCCAGGTCCATTGAGGAGCCCTCGCTCCCGGGCAGCTCCTTGGTCGCATCGTTAGTGGTCTTCTTGGGCTCGGCACTGGGCTGGATGGCATCGATCGCCTTCTCGTCCTGGCGCTCCATGGTGGTGGTGTTCGACTAGCCAGTAGCGACAAAAGACACGTGAGTGGTGTGGTAATGGAAACCGCTAACGGCAGGAGGTCGCGAGGCAGGAGAGAAAGAAGAGTTGAGTTGAGCGAGCTTGACAGCTAACGGCAAGTTAAAGCTACATGGCGAGCACACGGGCCTATGAATAAAAACCTGCCGGTGACTAGACCCATTGCCGCGAAAATTGAGCCGTGTCAGCCGTCGGCAGCCGGTCGTGGCCAGAGCGTTGATGGTTTTTCTCATGTAACACCAGTGGGTCGCGCGTCCCAAAACGGAGGAGACGCTCGCACGGCTGCTTACGCCCCAGAGATCGTCGTCTGTAAGCGACGCAGGCGCTCGCTCCTGGCCGGTGCGAGCACATATTCAGCGCACCGCTCCGCCGGGGCGCGATTGCATGTCTTTGATATGCGTGATTCAATTGCGTACTGTCGGCCCTGGGCGTGGCGGGCTTGTCGAAAGCTTCGCGGCGCCTCGCGAGATCCGACCAGCTCGGCGCCGCCCGAAGTCAGCCCCGGCCCGAGCTGTGGCGAGCTGCGAGCTGCGCGTCAACGGCGCCGCTAGTGGCGGCCGCAGCGTAGCCTTCTTCCGCGGCGACGGAGGCGGCGATGGAGTGACGACGATGGACTGGCGGCGATGGTACGGCGCGAGGTAACGGCGGCTCCAGATGGGTCGTGATCAACCTGCCTCATCCGTCAGCTGCTCGGGGTCTGTCGAGCGGGAGCTGAGCGGGTAGGGCTGGCGGCGAGGCGTGATTGGAGAAAATTCTGCAGTTTGAGTCTTTCGGCCGCAGTAGCGTGCGGGATGCGGTGGTGTGAGTGCGGGAGTGGTTAAATCCTTGCAAAGACTCTGTATATCGATAACGCCTAACTGCCGATCCCGGCTTGTCCCTCCGTTGCCGCTCCGCGTCGCCATCCTCTCTCCGCCGGCAACTCACAGCGAAATGGAGTCCGACAAACCGGTTTCGTTATGATGCGGGGTCTCATCAGTCGCGCGGTCAGTCGTACCTCGGGCGACACAATTTCCCCGAGGGTGGCCTTAACACCGGTGGTTTTCTCCACTGCAGGTGCGGTGCTCGGGCAGATCTACTGATGATCAGCACGAGCTGGATCTCGTGCAGCCATTTTGCGG